>NC_084666.1:61115421-61421254 GCF_028389875.1 Rhea pennata
TTAAAAAACACATTCCCGATATAAACAGGAAAAAGGTATAGGATCTGCTTAATCTGACAAGTTTTACAGTCTTTCTCCCAGCTCTTCTACATCAGATACATGGTCTGAAAAAGGTGATAATTCCCAGAAGCATATGAATTCATCTTTGGAAGAGTTTTTCCTTGTGTAACAATCAAAGGCAAAGATTCCTTCAGCTGTAAAAGACTGTGAGGATGGGAGATGAGAGCTGCACCACATAGTCCTGTATGCCAGCACTGAAGGACTAAGCTGCCTAGAACGCTCGAGGCCTCCCCCATCTTCAGCCAGGGCAGGGCTGAGAAAGATGCACACTAGGAACCAGAAATTATTTTCTAACATCTCTGTTTCTTTTCATGCATCTTACACATTGACCAATCTATGCACCCTTAATAACTTGTTACTTTGTGAGGGGTGTTTGCAAATCTGAAAAATTATTTCTTGTGTAAACCTTAATATTAAAGAGAAACACATAGCACAAACATTTAAAAGATGAAGTTCAAGACCTACAGCAAGCTATACAATCATTGAGCAGAATTTGCTTCCTGAAGATGAAGTAATTATCTGTCAAACACTCAGATTTTCAGAAGGGACATAAGTTTGTACTACCCCCCAGTCACAGGACCATCTCTAACTGCAAAGTACTTCATAGACATCTGCAGAAAAGTCACATGGAGAAATGGTTCTCAAAGTGCTACGCCTAGTTTAATTGAAAGCAAGTCTTCCAGACTATAATGGACATGAAATTTTTAGTTAAAGCTTTTAGACCACATGTTACAGAAAAACACTCATGACAAACATTCTCTATGCCACTGTGTACATATTTTATACTGAAGCATTATCAAGCATTGATGCTTGAGTTTCTAGCCAAATTCACAAGCTGACAATGACTTATCTCCCTGTGCATAGAAACTATTGTCATTTTTTTTTTCTCATTCCAGGGAGGTAATTAATCAAGATCTTGAGGTTCAACCTTATTTAAGATAGGATACACTTGAAGTCATGTGATATGCCTTTCTCCATTAAGAGTATTGTTTAGGCCACATGGGCAGAGAGAGTTGTCAGCTCCACTCAGCAGAGTATTTCTTTTCTAGAAAAGAAATAGCTTCTTGTAGTCTACTCAAACTGCCTCTTTTCACTGCAGAAAGGGAGTAGAGGGTTACGACAAGCCAGAAGTTTTCACTAGCAGCCTTTCCCAGGTGGGATATGGCATTTTATCACCACCTATAACTGGTGCAATTCAATAAATACTTTATATTCTGGCTCTCAAAATTGTATGCAAAAGAGATAAATGTGTTTTCTTTAGATAAAGATTCATTTTGCTATATCAAACCTGAAGCCTCATCTGAGCGGTGCATAAAGCCGAGATTGAACAGTGTTGTTTATAATAAGATCTGACCACAGGAAAGCCAAGCTGCTTTGAATGAGACCTGTTAAATTTGAGAATTTGCATTCCTGTACAATTCAGATCTTAGTTTTCCCCAATGTCTTTTGAACATGTCAGGCTTCTGAATTAGAAAACTCCAACACATATTTAAAAAGAAGGTATAAGCCTCTATTGGATGTTAAATGACATTAAACTTCGAGGCTCCAAGACAGTGATTTATTGACATAAAAAAAGCTACTTGTATTAAATTAAAACTTGCTCTACAATGTTATATTAATTCCTTCTCTCACACATACGCTTGAGTCATTTTACCCACTGGAATTACATTGTTAATGTGACAATATTCAAAGAGCAGTATTTTCTACATGGAAAAACATTATAACCATCATCAAAACAATTACATCTTCCTCACAGCAGATACCAAAACGTAATCTTGTCTATGCTTATAGAAGTTACTTTTTGTTTCCTCTTTCCCCCTCCTCCTCATTGGTTCTATTTACAGCATTTAGCCTAACTCTTACCACAAGGGCTCAGGCATTCCTGAGCACATATTCATATGCCATTTTACAGAAAACACAAAACTTCTGTGAGTGATTTACAAATACTGGTCCCAGCTGAAGAACAAAGACAGGTGGAAGCTACATAGGGTATTAATCACTTCAGATAGGTTTAACTTGTGTGTGCGCACACCTGTGCAAGTATCACACACACACAAGCATGCATTTCAAAAGACTTGAGAACTGAGATGCATAAGTAATCAAGACAAATTCATCCCAAATAATGAGAAGAGATTTTAAAAGGAATAGGTCTAAACAGACCAAAATTATTTCATATTAGGAGGTCTATCCTTTCTCAAGGGCATTCTTACTTAGGTACAAAAGTTTCTAGAAGATTTCAATAATATTATGTAAACTTATATTAGAGCAAGCAAGATGGTACTATTAAAGAAATCAAGATGCAGTAACACTTGTTATTTTCCAAAATAGCATAGGGCAAGACAATGAAAGTTTAGCAGGAAGGTTACTACTGTTAGGTACATACTGGAACCTGCTACATTCCATTTCTTTGGCACACATTTGCTTGAGGACAGGTCAGATCTCTACAGTATTTTAATAGATCTGTTTAGTTCACATAAAAAGAGCATTACACATCAGCTGTTCTCCAAGACTGATTCCAAGAAGTATTAGCACAACAGAATTCCTTTTTTGTCTCTCGAGGGAGCATACTGAGTGCTTTTACAGTTAAATGGATTCTTCAAAAGTGACAGTAGGGGAGAAAAACAGGTTGATGGTTCCTTCAGCACAGTATCAGTTATAACTAAGATAAATTATTCTCTGTGGTACTCACCTATTCCCATCCCAAAGGTTCACAAACACAGCTGAGAGGAGCCTGCAGGTTGGTTCTGTTGGTATGCAGAAGCAAGTACGCTCATTCCTAGCTGTGCTGCCTCTGCAGGATTAGAGAGTGAGAAGTATAAAGATTTGTCTACAAGGTTAGCAAAGATAAATCCAAACACATAGGGGAAGAAAAGGGGGAGGGAAAAAAACAGAAAACAACACTAAGGTCCATATAATGCACCTTTAGGTTAAATTATACCTTTATAACACCCATGCAACCATCAGACTTACGAACTTGAATGTTAGATAGTAAGAAGGTTAAAGAGGCATCTTGCGTAAAGAGGAGAGTATTACTTCTCTTCACTTTTGGAAAGCAACAGCACAGTAAAGCTAACAGAAGATAAGTGTTAATTTAGGATACACATGCTATACCAACATCTAGATTATTTTCCTCTGAAAAAAAGAGCCAGTAGCACATGGACTGAGACTTACAGATGGAACTCTGAATCCAAACTTCCCAGCTGCATCGCTATGAGTGTATGACCTTGCCTAACGTTTTTCTCAAGCACTGGTTCTTTCCAAAAGTCATGCTGTATGGCTAGACTGACTCTCTCACTCTCCTTGTTTGCACAATGATGTGGGACTATAGATGAGGAATATGGGCAACCTCATAGAGCTTCAGAGCCACCAGAGCTTCAAAGACTTCCCAGGAAAGCTTAAAGACTGCCACACTCTTAAGTTTATCTATTTCAGGGACAAATAGCACAGACCGCTGCATACCCACAGCTAGGAAGCTCAGCCTATGAACATACTGTCCTGCTCTTAAGTTCACCCTAATTATTTAGCCAGTATTTGCATGCATTTCGTCTATTGCCTTAACTTCACAGCAGCCCAAGCATTCCAGTGTTAAAGGCAAAGTGGCCAAACAGAGCTTGGACTGACTGACCAGGATATTACATAATATTGTAAGCAATAAAGAAATCTTTCATTCACCTTCTTCAAGCACATCACATTCTTTGGCCTAGAGGGAAGCTGATCACATCACAGAGACCTGAGACCCTGCAAACTTAGACAGCCTCAAAGAAACCCACACTTACTTCACCCACAGCTCAGATTGCAGTTGCAGGGTAGCTCAGAAAAGCCCCACTGCAATAACACAGAGCTGTGCCCCATACAGCCTGCCAAAAAGGCTCCAGTGCACTGTAAGCCCCACAGCAACCCATAATCCCTCTTTTTTGGATAATCTTGAGATTATCCAAGAGAGAGAGAAGGGATACTAGGCTAATAAAACATCCATACCTTCAATGAGTAAAAAGAGATCCTGCTTCTACTTCTCCCCTGACCAGGGCACTGTCTGCTTTGAAAGAAACTATCCTTTCCTCATCTCAGTCTTTTGTAAGAGCTGCTGCTGCTAATTGCTTGATTTCCCACAGCTGGGGCAGATAATGAGGCCCCACAGCTGGGGCAGGTAACCAGGTAACGCAGCAGCTTCGCAGCACCCTGCCCCAAGCAGTAGCTCCTCGGCAGGCAGTAGCTTCCTGGGTGGGAAGAGCAAAGCAAGCGTGTGACAAGAGCTATGTGAACAAGCTACTTCCATTTTAAACAGCTCCTGAGGCCCTTTGCTTTCAAAATGCCTTGGTTTGAAACAGTTACTGCAAATGGTCTCCTGCAAATGCACAAGTGCAACCTGCACCTCTGAAATAAAGTTCTCTGATGCGGATATATGCTGCTGTGTGCCTGTCCTCTGTACTATTTTGCAGGGGAATAACAGCCTTGGGGTTGACTTCTAGGGTCATATGAGGGTTGCTAGCAGTGAATTCAGCTGGTCCTCACACAACAGGCAGTGGTGTCAGTGAGTTTGCACAGAGACTGTACGGGAGAGCTTTCAGCCGGGGTTTCTGCACAGCTCAGGGTACATGATTCTTTACTGAGAAAAGAAAAAGGTACAATAGTAAAATACTCTAATGAAATATTCATAAAAATGAAATAGTTGACTTAATATGCTTCTCACACCACCCTCTATTTGAGAAGCTGCATCTAAATGTTTGTGTGTCACAAGGGAGACCCAATCGTTCTCTCTGTACACGTATATAACTCATGTAATACTAAATGAGAATATGCTCCGCCGTGTCACACTGACACATTCATCGACTATCCATCAGCACAAAAAAGAACTGACTCAAAAGATCAAAACAGAATGCAAATACAAAAATTTTCTAGCAGTTAGGAAGAAGATTAAATATCACAGAGGTAATGCCTCTACCACCTTCTGTCCTCCTACCACAGTTGTCCTGGGATGTAGTGCAAAGTCATGTAACGACTTTAGAATTTTTGTTAAGCAACTTGCCAATTTTGTATATGGTAAAACCCCAGAGACTTATTTAAAAGGGGGAAAGCAAGGAAGGGTCATCTGAGCCTCCCTTGCACCTCTCAGTACTCAGATGAGTGCCACAAAAATGGACTGGCAGCACATAAATACTTCTATCGATCCCTGAAGTCAACAGACAAGCATGAATCATGCTTCAGGTCTAAAGGTGGGCAAGAACTTACGAGCCTGAAAAGGCAAAGTCGCAGTGATTTTTTTGTAGAGATACATCAGCATGACCTATTTACTTTTTTAAAAAGTTACAAAATTAAACAGTACAATGACATACCAAGAGAAGTAACATGGGATTGGTCACGGTTAATGAGGGTTATCAAGGAAAGGAGAGAGATTATTAAAAAGAAACAACAGAAGAAATAGGGACATTGAGATTGACTTCAGGGAATTGTTTATCTGATCTCTAACTTATATCTGAATCCAAATCCTGATGATCTGTATTCACTAGTAGCGGCTTTTATTCTATGCAGTATTTAAAGTTTGTGGGCTATCTACACCCACTGTTCATATATGTCTCTTATTCCAAAAAGCAGCATCAGGATGTACATTTACTGTTGTCTTCAGAAGTGCGAACTGACTTTCCTCATCCCATATTTCCTTTATGGAGTGTTTGGATATGCTGATTTTATGAAGATAATATACAAAAATTATACTATCTTCTCCAATATGACAGATAGATTGTTAATGTAAGCGTGCCACTGATACCAAGTTCTGAAATATTTTATACTAGAAACGTCATTTTCCAGCTTGTACTGAAATTTCCAGTGGGTGTGTTTTCTATCAGTCTTAAAGCTTTGTCATAGTTCCTTGCCAATACTCAGCTTCTGAAAACTAGATATGTCAATATTGCCTTTGTTAATGATGCTAAGCTTCAGTCTTGGGTTTTTCGGATTACAGTACATACTGAGGTATCAGACTTTACATAGCCACCTGTGTCCCAAACAAGCATCATTACAGACTTGTGTCAAGACACTGAACTGAGCAGAACTTGAGAGCAGGAGCCCTTCTTCCCTGGTGAGGCCATGTCTGGAGTATTGTGTCCAGTTCTGGGCTCCCCAGTACAAGAGAGATGTGGAGCTACTAGAGAGAGTCCAGCATAGGGCTGCGAAGATGATTAGGGGCCTGGAGCATCTCCCCTAGGAGGAAAGGACACGAGAGCTGAGCCTGTTTAGCCTGGAGAAGAGAAGACTGAGGGGGGATCATATCAATGTCTACAAATACCTTAAGGGGGGGTGCCAAGAGGATGAGGCCAGACTCTTTTCAGTGGTGCCCAGAAAGAGGATAAGACTCAATGGGCAACAGAACAGTGAAACAGAGGCAGTTCCACCTGAATATTAGGAAAAAATTTTTTACTGTGATGGTGACAGAGCACTGGAACAGGTTGCCCAGAGCAGTAGTGGAGTCTCCTTCTCTGGAAATATTCAAAACCCACCGAGACATGATTCTGTGCAAAGTGCTCTAGGTGACCCTGCTTGAGCAGGAGTGTTGGACTAGATGATCTCCAGAGGTCTCTTCCAGCCTCAGCCCTTCTCTGATTCTGTGATCCCTTTTGGCCCAGTCTAGAAATGACAGAGTTGTCAGGACCTGGGTTTCAATGCTGAAGGAAGAGGTTTGCCAGACGGGTGCCGTATGCTAGCCTTCAGAGTTTCTCTTTAGTGATGACAGTGTCTGGTTTTGTATGATTTTTCCTGTATCTAGGGTCTTTATGAATTTTCCCTACCTGAATCTGAATTTATTCCCAAGAATTCTGTCTTTCCAAAATTTTCCAACTTGTTGAGCACACTGACACTGGCTGAGTGTTTGAAAACTTAATTTTGTATTGTAGGTAATCTCTCTCCTGAAATTTACCTTTCAAAATGTTTCAGGTTTATTAAATTCCACCTGTGTATTTAAAATCAGATTGCTTATATCCTGAGGTCATAATGCTTTTAGCAATAACAATATTTTGAATCTTACTACCCATACCCTTACCCATATTACCTGGAAATAGTAATCATCTCTAATTAAAGTGTGGTAGGATTGCAAAAGGATTGATAATCCACTCTGAGAAGAAATAAAAGGTCCTTATGCAGCAAAATGTCCTGTTGCTTTAATGGAGAAAGACTGTATGATTTAATACTGTTTTGCACCCTGCAAAATTACAATAATTTTCACCTGTGCTCTGCAGTGCATTGCACAGTGAAAAAAAGCAGAATTACTGCATGTTTCCCTAAGCTCCACTTTGCAAATCTATAATGGAAAGAATAAAAAGAGTTAAACTCTCAGGTCAAACCTGAGCGAACTGTGTTATGTGAAGGTGAGAAAAAATTAGACCAGTTTTACAGGAAAGATTTCCCAAACTTTCAAACAATTCTTTTCACGGCAAATACTACCATACTTTTTATGAACCTCTTCAAGATTAATGTTATTTGTGCCAGTTCGTTAGAGATAAGTCCTGTAAACAATTAAAAGCTGATAGGATAAAGAATAAATCCACTTCTATGAACAATGCATCATATAGTGAATTATATCAGCTGAGTCTGAGTATTCTCCATTAGAGGTAAATTTAGCACAGGAAATACTGCCTTCCCACTTTGCAGAATCAAGTTAGTTACACTGAATTTAATGTGTTACAGTATAAAACGTCAGACATGGCTTTTCCAGCAAAACATGAAAGTTAACTCTAAAAGAACTAGCTTTTTGTTGGTATGCTTCTTCCCATTTTTGTTGGTACTGGCAGACTTCAGCCAGCACTGCACTGGATATCCATATATGCACAGAAACACTCCGTTAGTCAACTCCCAATAGGCCTCTGGTTTACTCCTGTATTATATTATTTTTAACAGCAAATTCCTAACTACAGTTTTTTCTCAGCCTTTGGAGCACCACAATTTGAAAGCAAAACAGGAGTTTAAGAGTTAATAATAACTAGAGGAAAAGGTATACCCAGTGTAATTGTTTAAGGTAAAGTGAAAGTCCACTTTTATCTTAAGCTGGTACTGAAACCTTATTGACGTGCCTCACTGTGAAAGATGTGACAATTCTTAGCACCTTACAGAAGAAGAGTGCATTGTCAATATGTAACCAAGCAATTTGAAAATTAGGCTTTTTACTATATAGCCTAATTTATTTTGGCTCAAATTATTTACCATTTATTATTTCTTATGATGTGAAATAAAAAGAAGAGTCCAGCACGTATCGAAATGATTTTGTTTCATATAAGTCTGTAGGTCTCAGGAATGGGATTAAGATTTTCTTCATCTAATTTTATATTGCTTCTTCCCATTTTAGTGTATTACTGTGCTCAAGGGGCAGCAGCCCAGTGAAAAGTGATTCTGTTTTGTCCATGTCATTTCGGGCTTAGGGCCAAATGGAGCTACAGAGGTGTAAATAAAGAGAGGCCTTCATCCCTAGAGTCCCCGTTACATGACCTGAAGCTTAACTCATAAATAAGAGTAAGAAAAAAGTACACTGAGTTCTTGCCTTATTTAATTCTCCAAGTGGCTATTCTATTGTTTAATTAAATTCCTGTAATTGCAGAACCTGGGAAATGACTTACATTCAGTCTGTTTGACTGGAGTTTGTACTCTTAAATTTAGATCACTGACTTGTTAAATATATCCTTTAGTTATATGGCCAGGAACTGACTGACTGTTAATCTATTTGACATTGTAATTATGCCTGTCATTTAGTTTACAGCTTTATACTTTGAACAGAGCACTTCAGAACGATACCTGCTCACAGAGCTTTCTGTTAACCAGGTATAAAGTTTAGAAGGTCTGCCATAGTACTGATATATGAACCAGAGGATTAACTACTGGCAATATACATACTGGAGGCCGCTGACTTATCTTTGGCAGCGGCAGCAGAAGTATGCCAGGCTGTAAGTCTGTGGCACTGTGTAGCCACAAATCACTTGCATGTTCCTAAAGAACTGAAGGCTTTGGTATAAAATTGCTTGATCACATTGGCTCTTTCCTCAGGTTTCTCTCAGCCAAATGGTGCATCATATATTAGGCTGCTTTCAGTACCGAGCCTTTGCAACAATACCCCTTTACCTTCGTTCTCAGCAGGTTTCTGAAAAACAACACAAAAATGGCTGGGGTATTAATTTCTTTCCAGGGCTCATCAGTATGGATAATGCAGCCACATTTGCTGCTGAACTCGGCACAACAGAGGTGTAGTTTTCATCATAAAACTGATAAACTGCATCATGATGGTAAACAGGAGGCACTGCGCATATTGACATCCTTTTGCACATCTGGGAACTTGGGAGCATTCTCTGCGCAATAAATGCTCATAAATATCAGAGAAAGTCTTCTCCATTAGAGTATCATGTTAAGTAGTCTTTCTGCTGCTGAGGAGATGGTGCTTTTAACTTTTCATTGATGTTTTGCTTGGAGGTTTCCCATTCTGTGTGCTCTGTCATTTGCCATTCACCAATAGTTTGATATATGAACTAACCATAAGATCCTGGAAGACATAGATCAGTTCCTACAGGTCTTTTTCTCCCTGCTCTCTTGCTATACTTTTCTAATGCGTTTGTCTTATATGAGGTCTCATGTCCGTGTGGGCACAATAAATATCAAATATTTGCCAACCAGAAGTACTAAAATCTTCCAAGACACTTGTTTGAGAATTTGCATCAATTATTACCACCAAAGAGATGATAAAAGAGGGAGAAAATGCAAACAAAAATGATGATTCTATTCCTTAGGTGGATTGATTGGTAAACATCTGTCTACTGTTTCCAAAGCAAAAGAAGAAACCAGAGGATACAGGCTTTCTACAGATTTTTCCTCAGAACTTCACAGGAGTTTAGTTTTCAGTTTTAGGGAATTGTTAGTGTTTTTTTGAAAAAAAAAAGTTCAGGAGCCATCACACTGTATCTCTGAGCAATATATCCCAGTGCCAGGCTCCATCAAAACAAAACAAAGAAAATGTTCTTTTATTATAGAATTTGCTTATTAAACATAATTATGAAAGGTAGTCTCAGAACTTGAGCTACAGAAGAAGCAGAAATGGCTTCAACAACACCCACTGCAAGCAATTCTGCTCCATAGGTATTAATGTAGAAAACACGAGAAAATAATTTTAAAAGTTCAGAACTCAATTTCATATCAAAAGAAGTAATTTAAATGTGAGAGCAATTCATCACATTTTCAAAACCAGATCCTTCTCTCTATAGTGGAAAAACACTAGTAATGTTTTTTTTTAAAAAAAAAAAAAAAAAAAAAGTCAGTCCACAGTTCGCTTTTTTAAAATGTCAGCTCTAGCCATTTTCTGTTGAATATGTACTGGATCTGTCTGGCATAAAAGTATATTAAGTGGCTGTCATGTAAGGTGACTTCATCTACATACAAATTGTTAATATTTAATTTAGGCATGTATGGTGAGCAAATATGTAAGTGTATTAATTCCTTTGCAGTCTTCTGATGTATATAGCAGCTGTGTGATTTGATTTGAATTGATTTTACTCCTGACTCTGGCGACCTCCAATAAAAAATTGTTGCATTCACCACAAAGTGATTTATGATGGCAGCACTCTCTATTATATAAATAGTCTCCAATGCATTAGTCAGAAATCCACTATCTTACTTCATTAAACCAACAAATATAATCAATTCTTATCTGATTTACAGTTTTTTATGCAAGGAAAAAGGATTCTACCTTTATGCCAAATGGAGTTAAAATGTAGATCATGTAATAAGAAAAGTCTCTACCTCAGTGTGTAAGTGCCACTAATCAAAACAGGAGTCCTTGTTCAAGATTTTAGCTCTGATCAAATACTGGGTTGCACTTTACAAGAATTAAATACAGTACTTAAGCACTTACGGTTACATCTGCATATGTATGGTTAGATAATAAATAGTTCTGAGCATTAACACTGTGCCATTTTGTAGTTAAAACAGCCAAGACAGTTAAATCACAATAGAAAACTAAAAGATACTGCTTAAATATGAGCATTGTACAAATGACAATAGAAGACAAAGTCATTACCAGCAACACATTTATACCATGTTTTTTATTTCAAAACATCCCAAAACACTTTGCTGTTTGTATGCACGTGCTTGTGCATGCTGATGTCTGTATGTTAATAATATTTTGCAAAGGAATTACTTCAATCATATCTGAAATGCAGATACAGAATTTACTTTCTGCGCATATGGAGTGCAGAGAACAACATTTTTTCAGATATAATGCACTTTTACATTTAAAAGAATAGATTCGCTATTGAATTTGTAGCTCTTTATTACAATGCAAAGAGGACAAATAATCTTTTCCATCAGTTATTGTGTGACCCGTTGATAATTCTCCAGAATGCTCTCAATGCCAAATTTGCGACAGACAACCATCTCCTCAGCCTAGTCAGAGAAGGCAGGAAGAATAGGACACATAGCGTTATTTCACCTGTCTTCCTCTTGATGCTGACGGCTTTGGAACTTCAAGGGAGAGCCGGACAGTGATAACCAAATCCGAGATCCACGAGCCGCTCACTTTTTCACTGCCTAGGCCCAAAGGTAGGCAAGCCTCTCTTTTCTTACTTTCAAGGTCCAGAAGTATCCAAAGTCATACCTCTGGGCAAGCCCTCAAGCTATGCTGGTTCTGGCAAGACCGAGCTGCTCGCTGTCCAGCTTAGCTCTAATCCAGAAGCTAAACACTTGCTTCTTTCTTTGCTTGTGGTCTTCGTTTGATCCACTTACTTTCATAATTTGAAGCAAGGCTTACGGAGATGGGAGATCTTTGGTCTTTTTTTCTATAGTGATATGACTTCAATGTTCACCCTAGTCCCTTGTGTTTGAAGGGTAGGGACCAATAAGAGTTTGAGGAACCTCGAACAGAAAAGGGAAACGAAGCTGTTTTCTGTACCTGAGATAGTGATTATCCATCGTGATACTAAAAAGGAGGTTAGTAGGGGAGGGATGTTCCCTAACATCTCCTCTTCCTTTGGCTGCTGTGCTTTAGAAAGCAAGTAATGAAGTCACCTCAGTCCTCTGAGGAGGTCCTCCAGATTCGTGAAAGGAAAAGGGGCACTTTCTTGAGGACTAGTTTAAACATCACAGAACTCACGATCTTCTGGGTAGCCCTTAGCAGCTGTGCACTGGCCAGTCTTATTTTAGAGGGCTCCCTCCTTGGCATGTTTGCTGTGCTGAATTCATTTAGATGCCTAGGCACCAAAAATCATGTTACTGTTGCATTCAGCTCATGCTCACGTCTTTCTGGGATACATAGCACAGGCGTAAGCCAAGACATCCTGTGTACCTCCTGAATGCTAATGCAAGGGCCCACTACCTACATACCAGGCACTGTAAAGTCTAAATCCTTTTTAAGATTCAGTGCAAAGACGAACAAGTACAGCTAATCCAAGTTATGCTCACAATTTTGCAGACACACACACCTTCCCCACCCTCCAGTATTGAGCATGGCCCTGATGTAGGAAAGGGTCTTGCTGCTGTTGTGAGGGAGCTGCACTTCTGTAACATCTGCGTATATGCAGAGCTAATAAAAATGTGTTTAAGTCTAGTTCAGCGAACAGCATACCCAGCAGAGACCACCTACTTGACTTTCAACAACAAAAATCAATTCCGTTATCAGCATCTGAGCTAGAGGAACCACACATTTAACTACCAGTTTCTGGCATTCCTGTTCTTTGTGCGCTGAGGTTAGACATCAGTGGGAGACTATTACCCACACACAGTGCTAGCATTACATAATTTGCTAGATGAATAATTTTTGAGTATTTAAGGCTCACAGCACTTCAAGTCCCGTAGTTGTATTTTTTTCTTCCCTTCCTGTAATAAACTGCAAGTCCATATACAGATACCTGAAATATCATGGGGAGACATAGGAATGAATCTGTCTCTTTCAACCCCTTGAGCTACGCAGTAACTCTGCCAGCTGTCAGGAGATAACAAGCTTCTCTGTCCCTGAAGCAAGGCACTGATCACAAAGTCTGTGCCTTACACCACTAACGGAAAACTCACAATACCTGAGAGCTGGGAAGGGGAGGAACACAACCAGAGCCCTCTGCTGTGCTTGAGAACGTTGCCTTCAGTTTCTGTTCTCCCTTCCTGCAATGCAACGGCAGGAGGGAAAGGATAAAAATATTTGTATCAAAGAATTTTCTTTTCAGAAAGGGCGCGTTATTGTTCTTACCAAAGGGGTTGAAAGCATTCTCCCTCCGCGTGGAGAGTTCAAGGATCTACACACCTACCACACCCTGTGGACTTTTTCCAGCTAATATATTTTACCATGTGGTAAAAGGCTGGTAGGTCTTCTAAGAGTTCCTATTAAATGGATGTTGTGGAATTAGGGTTTTCTTTACACATATTAGAAGAGGTTCAGTGCTGATGCCCACTAATTCCAAGTTACCTACAGAATTCCACAATATACAGTGCAGCCGTCTTCGTAAAGTTACAGATAAGAGGGATACCAGATGAATACACAGATTTAAAAAAAAAAAAAAAAAAAAAGAAAGAAAAGAAAAATCCACATAGATACAGGCAAAACCTGACTTACAAAACCAGAGTCATTTGGAGATTTTTCTTCCAGACAAAGAGATTTTTCAGCGTGATGCACTTTTGAGATTTTCCTTGCAAGACTAACTCATTGTTTTTATGTTAAATTCCTAAACAACAGAATGTATAGTACACAGGTCAAAATTCTTTGTTTCATCTTTTCTTATGTCTCGCTCTCATTTCCTCTCATGTTGAGCCTTGGCACTATAGGTTGTCATGGGCAATGTCACGCAGTAGGTGTTGAGATGGGATAGAGATCAATGACACTTGTTTACAAGGAATTTGAGGAGTGGATCAGGTCAGAGTGAAGTTTGTAGGGACTACAATAGCTACATTATTTTGATATCTACAGAGATATCAAGTCAGAACAGGAAATGACTTTTTGGCATCTCCAAATTCACAACTTAATGTTATTGCTGAATGGCTAAAAAGAAAAGCAGTAACATAAATAGTCCCTGACTCTTTAAGCTGAGGTTGACCAACTGTTTCAAATGTAGCTCTCATGAGGCATTAAGAGGGTAAACACTCTAATGTAGTAGGAAGCAGTCAAAAGGAAGATTTTTCAGCCCCTCCAGAACGGCTTAAGTGCTGCTCGTCTGCCTTTACTTTTCCCTGATGACAATCTGTGCCTGGGAATAACAAGTACTGCATGAACTATGTACATTACACTTGACTGCCTGTGTAATGGCAATGGTGGATTTGGGTTATACCCACCCTGCTATAATAGATTATATAGATTATATTAGCTCTATTATAGATAGAGCTGGTATCCATTTTTTCTATGCATGTGTTGCAAAATGGAACTTGCAAAAAAGTATCTCCAAAATACCTTGTTGATTATACAAAGAATAAGTGTTTGTATGTGTTTGAAATAAGATAAAGTCTTCAGTCTCACTCATCTCGCCACAGACATCACAGAAATAGATATCTCTAACCATGCCTAATCCATGCAGTGTAATTAAGCCACTTAGCACATACTTAAAATAACAAAACATAGCATTAGAAGTTTTGCATCAGTTGCAAAAAGCAAGTATTCATTGTGGAACTATATGGGTAGCTTACATCAACAGGTATAATACTGAGAAAAAAAATAGTATTTGGTATTTTACCATCCACACTTTCTTTAAAGCAAATAATCCGGGGTACAAAGAAAATGCCCCACTTAATAATGAATCTCCTGTTAGTGCAGTATGTTTCGTGTTTAGAAGTTTGAGTCAAAAGATAAAATGATCATCTTCTTTGGTGGAGTTAGTAGTTTTTCAGCACACCAATTAAAATAAAATCTTCTTGGTGGCCTGCTAGTAAATTATAGGTGAGTCTTGTTTAAAAGATATTTTGCTATGTGCAATTTATGCTTCTAGTACTGTCTGTAGATGTTGTTTTCAAATGCCTTTTTCCACCTTTCCTATTTTCTATACTTTTTTTTCTCAGAAAGAAGTGGGCCCATTTATCTATTAGTTTCAAGCTTATCACATGAAATTAAACACCAGAATGCTCTGCAATTAGAAATCACCTCATGCTGGAAAATGGGATAATGAAAGAGTCCTTGAAATCAATGAAGGTTGAAGCTGCATGTTTATAGCAACATTTCTATAAACCCAAGATAAGATGCTGATTAGGATATTGTATCAGCTTCATAACAATTAAAAGTTATATTTAATCCTGTAGGAAGAGTTTATTTTGAGCATTGCATGACCTTAAAAACATCCCAGCAAACAACCCCCTAACCTGATGCCAAGGATGACAAATACTGTACTTTGTTCAAACTTGCCTTGTTTTCAGACACTTCTCACAGGTAATCATTCAGGGACATTAACTACATGCAGTGTGTTTCCTGAAATAAATCAGCATAAAATTGACAAGCCCAAGGTGTTTTTTCCGATAGGAATGTGTAAAGGAACATTAGGCTTGTCTGCTAAAGCACAGGAAAAAAAGTTCCTAATGTAATAGGTACAAATCATAGGTAGGTCAGCTTGGGGACTATTTATTATTAAAATAGCTAGATCTGTTCTCACCTTGTTCTGTCTGGCTGAGATGCTACTTAATACCTTTTTAGCAAGGATTACTTCAACATTAGAGGAATTTGGGCAACCTTATCTTTCGCATTGCTCCCATGAAACTTGATGTACCTAACACCCAATAGTGAAAAAGTGTAGACAGAGACTTCTATTCTCTAGAGCATCAAGTAACAGGTATTTCCTACATAAGCATAATTACATGGAAGGAAAAAATGTTGATGTTTTATTCATTTTCTTAAAGGTTAGCTTCTGTCACAACCCCTCCTGGGAAGTATACACAGAAAGAAAATTGCCCAAAACGAAACAAGGAGGAATTGAAACCTCTTTGCATATCAACATTCAGAGCAGGCCTGAGATACCAGAAAGAGCATCCTATCTCTTAATTTAAATTGTTTAAGTCATTTAAAGGATTCTATATTCACAGCTTTTGACTACCAAAGGAAAAGTTCTTTTCTGAGATGCTTCCAAGTTACACTACCCCAGGTTGTTATCTGAGGACCTACCTGAGCCTTGCCCAAGTACTCAGAAGAATATTGTTTTTTTCTCCAACAGTTTACCTTCATGCATTATGGGAGAATTAGTAGTACACTTGAGGACAATAGCCACTTTTTTGTGACTGTAGTACCTGAGTTTTGCAAGCCTATATTCTCCACAATGCGTGAAAATAAAATAGCCCTGCTCAACTTCAACTCCTCCAGTAGGCTTCAGCACAAAGGACAGTTTTATTCTGAATTACCCTGAAAGAATACAACTGATCTGATGTCAGTGGGATTTCACGACAGTCCAGAACGTCCAAACTAACAGAAAGCTACTTGGTGACCTGCCAAACCATCCAAGAAATCCTTTACTAAATGTACTGTTGAACATATGAGACTATTCATACGCTCAGACTAAAGGACAGGCTTTTCTGAATCAAAAGCTGACTTGAGCTACATATCTGGCGTCTTTGCTTTTTTTTAAAAAAAACAGTCTTTCTGAGATGCTTACTGATGCAGCAAATTGTCTTTACGGAGAATATTGCTTTACAGTAATCACATGTTACTTCTCTTTTCATTACTCTTTGTACAGTGCTACAGAAGCACAACTTTCATTTTGAGAGTCTAAAAAATTTTATCTTCATGTCAGATCCAAAGAGGTAAAAGCTTTCCAGGTAAGAAAAATTATCATGCTTGCTAATTATAACAATGTCAATTCCATATTTTCCTGAATGATTTACTGGGAGTTTTCCACATCAGGAGCCAACATATCTTAATAAGAAAAACAAAAAAAATCTGAATGGAGTTTTTTCCGTAACAGCATTATTTTATTTTCTTGCCTTTCTTCTTTTACTTCCTTTTAGTATTAGGGGCATAATTTCTGCAGACAAGAATGTGGAGCTAATCTGTGGGGACTGCAGCTTTTTGTTGGTACCTGGATACGACTCCATTACACTGGAGAGTCATTTTTAAGTCTTCTGCAGTCATTCTTCTAAATATCCTACCAGATCTGCCCATTCTTCAGCATTTAGAAGACTCCAAGATTTATATGCTATGCACAGATAGGTAGAAACACCTTTTCCCTGGGAACTCACAGTATTAGGAATTTCTGGTACTTGCAGATATGGTGTTTTAGTTCTGTTTTTAACAGAAGTTTACTATGTAGTTTATAATCATGCTTCCGTGTAAGACTTTTTGGATCAGACCCTCCTTTGATTAGATCTCCGAAGCAATAAGCTTCTCCAAAATGATATGCACATCTTCACATTTATCATGGAGCAAGAGGCACAGTATTTACACAAGCACTACCTAGCACAATGTAAGCATGCACTCTAACTTATCCAGTTGTGTACTTGCAGTTAAACCTTAAATGTGCATTTGGAATGTACAGAAAGATCAGATTTGTTTAAAATCTGTTGCATGTTATTTATAATTAAAGACTTTTCAGGGGAGGTAGAATTGTTTTAGTACTATTCAGGACCTACAAGCAATTGTTTTTTAGCAATAAGATCCATTTTTCAGCAACTGAGTTGTAAAATTCTTAGAGAAAAGATATGATCTTCTCTGAATAATTTAATTTTAGTCACTAAAATCAAATATATGCTCCATTACATCCACACAGCACTGCCAGAAATTACATGAATAGGAAGATGAGTTGTTCTTCTGAAACATCAAAATACATTGATTTGCACTGGATCCTTCTTTGCTTCAGTTCTCTTTTGTCTTTAAATTTACTCTCATAAGGAATCTGTGAACTTCAGAAACTGATACACTATTTTTTATGTAAAGCTCCATGCAGCTTTTAAAGTTGATTCCCTGATCTGTACGATCAGCACATCTATTCACATCTATTTTAATGGCTATGATTCACTCCCTTGACTGAAAGGTGCATCATGAATAAACTGCATCATACACTGCACCATCCCTTCAAGAACCAGGGCAGTGCTCCTCCAACAAGCTCAAAAGCTAAATGGACCACCATGAGCTCAAACAGTCCATACCGGCTAGTCCAGGACTTCCTTCTGGTGATGGGCTAGCAGGGCCTGATGATCAGCAGGCAGGACAACCCTCAGGAGGCCAGGGAATTAATTTTGAAGGTGTTTTTTCACCACCCCGCCAGCTCCTCAGCCCAGCCTGCATCCGGGGGTGGATCCTTCAAATGCACATATGAAAGATGATTCAGATTAAAAAGAAAGAAAGGGAAGTAGCGGGCAAAGGAGCCAAACAAAAGTGCTCCACAAGCAATGATTTTCAGATGGAGAGGCTGTTGTTTGGGGTTTGGGGCTGACGTGCCCGGTTGTGGGGCTGTTAACGGCAATGGCAGGGACCGCGGGGCGCACAGTGTAGCAGGTGTTTCTGGGAACACCAACCTGTTTCCGCAGACAGACTCAATGGGTTTAAAACTCTAAAAAACCCTACCAATGTTATTTCTCCATCCTGATGAAAAAAAGCCTCTGCATCGCATTTGCACATAGATGAAGTTTTCAAATTAAACAGTGGAACAAATCATTTCTGATGTAAACCTGGCACAACTTTTAACCCTGGAGGCAAGTAAGTATTAAAATTGGCAACCAAGGAAAGGGTCAACAACCTCAAATGCTGCAAATCCGTAAATTACTGAACCTGTTAAATGAGAACATGCTGTAGACTTGTCTTCATGAAAAATGCTAGGTGCTAAGTCTTTCCAGCTCAGTACAACTCTTTGTTATTATGCCGTGTTTATGATTTTTAGGCCAGTGCTCATCTCTGCTGCTAAAGTAAATGTAACTCAACACTTGCAGCTAGGCTTGAGGAAACTCTCTACACTGTGTGTGCTTCCATGCCAGAGACTGAATACCAACCTTGATTTTCTCAGACATACTGTGTGGAAGGTTATGTTGTTTAAATAACAGCTTTAGACCCAGACAGACAAAATCAAAACAAAATATATTTGTTGGGGTTTATTTTCCTGTTAGCCTAAGTAACTGGGTAATAATAAGATTCAGGAGCCAAAGCAGCAGGTTTATTTCTTGTGTTTTTTCTGCTTTTGTTGGGTAGCAAGTTGGCAGCATCGATTGTATTAGTGTTTCTGTCAGCACCCACATCAAATATGTTTCTTTATGGAAGTAATCATATTCCAACCTACATTGGACATCTAAATATACATCTTTCATCACATGCAGCTTGAAATCCAGCTACCACCTGGAGTCCTGTAGAGTTTACTTCATGAAAAGCTCAGAATAATTCTGCTCTAAATACCAAATTAAAAATTAACTAAGGTATATTTAGGCAGAGCAGTCAGCAAACCACACACTTTCCTCTTTAGGTTCCATTTCTCTTCTCTTTTGTAGTGTTAGAGCACATTCCTGTAATCCAAATTAGAACTAGATACATCCCATGTCTTTTTGGTGTTACCTTAAGCTATTTTTATTTCCCCTTGTTTCACATTTTTAGAATGCCTTAGTTGCATTGCAGACTTCTGCACTGTTTCCATGACTTGTGAATTTAAAAAGGGATTTCAGAAGGATCTTCTGGGCCTCATCTGTACTCTCTGGGTAGCATGGGACTAGAGTTCCTGCTCAAAGTTAAATTTCCTGGTGTCCGTACTGCCTCTCTTTTAATTATCTCATTCTAGGGACAAATAAACTGGCTTTCTGAGTAGGTGGGGGGAAAGGCACTGGTTCACAACGGCGCTCTGCCCCTCCAGCCTCTGTGGATGCATTTGAATGCAGCTGGCTCTACAAACCTGAAACCAAACTCAAGTACTGCTGCCAAACACTGTTTACACCCAGCCATGCAGTCTGTGCAGAAAAGTGTTCAAAAATGTAGATCTGCATCAGAAAATATGTGGGCTTCCTTTCTCCAGAAATCTAGACAACAAACTTAGAAGCAGATTTCTTACCAAGAAAGTTTCAGTGCTGCCTTATTGTTGGTGCGCAGAAAATTGAAGGAGAAATCCATCTACCAGGGTACCACATTCCTTCCCTTCTAGTCAACACTGAAGTCAGTAACCACACTTCCAGAAATACATATGTTTATATTTTAAGTTATTCATATACTTCAGAATGAGTTTCATTTCTTATTTTACTCAGAAGTTCTGACTGTTCTTATTTTTCTTACCTTTCATTATGACAACTGTAATACAAACTTCACAAAAATAGTTCAAGCAAGTTTGGGGTTTTTTTTCCTTTTTTCTTTTGGTAAATGATTGTTGTGGTTTCTGCTTGAAACAGTGTCATCTATTACTTTGAAGAATATATCTTTCTTTAGAGTACAACTATGGGTTTATGGACCTTCAAGCAACAGGAACCATTATGATAAAATTGTATTAACTCCAATATAATGTATTAATTTGGCATTGAGATCAACAGCTCCAGTAAACTGCACCTTTGCAGAAATAATCTGATTCAAAGACATTAAGCAACAAGGAAGTCACTTTATCCTTCTGTGAGTGAATCCAAAGAATGATTATGTGGACTTTTAAACGTATATTCAATAGTTCAAATTTGAATTTTGCGAGCTTCAGATTCTGGCCACAGCTCTTGTTTTGACTTTGGGTCCTTTATGAAATAGCACTGTGGGATCAGATTTCTTTTTCTTCTACAGGTAATTAGTTATGTTCAGACTCAGCTCTTTGGGCTTTAGAAAGCAGATGTCATCAAGAGAGGAAATGCTTTCTCTCTTCCATTCACATTTCAGTTATCTTCATTTGTGTAGGGCGATTAGTGCTGTCATAGTAAAAACCTCTACCATTTGCATGGGGCAGTACTGCAAAAACTATAAAAATGGAAGGAGTAGGCAGGAGCTGAAGGTGTCTTCTTTGTTTATATAAGTCTTCCAGTGACTCCTTTTGGGACACAGACTACTTTTTTTTTTCTTTTTTCTTTTTTTCCTTTTCATTTAAGTGCCTGGAGAAATTCTTGACATCGTGAAAATTTGAGCCAGTGTCACCATCTTTCATTTGCAGCCTCTTGAAATCTTATGCTGAGAACAACTGAAGTGAGTGACTTTCCTGCATTGCTAGTAGCCTGTTGCTAGCCGGGACACAAAGATGTTGCTGCTGGCTTTACTCAGCTTTCTGGCAAAGATCAGGTGTCTGCTGCTTACCATAGATGCACCTGCGGTACTGTTGAGTGTGGATGAAACATCTATGGCAGGATTAAGCTTTACTATTTCTGCCTTCGATTTCTGTAATATTTCAGTGATACAGCTTCTAACTTACTCCCAGTACTTTTCCAATAATGAGTTACAGGATGAATTTGTCCTGGTTAACCCAACTAGTCAAGGTGAGCAGACCAAAGGAGTACGCCTTCTGACATAAATTACTGATCTGCCAAGTTATATGTTGCAGCTTCAATAAAATCACTCTGAGCATCATATATACCAACATAGTAATCTGGGGTATATTTTTTACAACTCACAATAGAATATTACTGATTTTTATTCCACTGTATACAAGATTCCTATTTCATTGCAGATGCCTTTTATCCTTCAACCAGAGCAAAAATTTTATTTCATTTATCTGATATTTATTTAACCACAGCTACAAAACCCCTCCAAATTATCTCTCAGAGCAAAATATAGCTGCATTTGGGTTGTCTCCTGTTGTTTTTACTATGTCAAATTCTTTGATTCAAGCCAGTCAAAGCCATGACAAAATTGAAATTAAGACATAAATTCTGTTCTCACAAAACTCTACACTATTAAAATTTTATCTGAAGAGAAAAATTAAGCACGTGCTTAACTTTAAACATTTAAGTACATTTATTTTGCTGAACTGAGGTCTGAGGCTCCCTTGTTATAATGCACGACATAATTTAAACTAAGAATCATTGTGAATGACCTAATGCAAAAATCAATGGTGAAACCTAATATAAAGTGAGAATGTTTGAAGCTTATTTTTTTTCTATTGTTTCCTTTGAATATAATTTTACCTCTTTAGTACTGTTTTTCCTCAGTTCTCTACACCTACTATATCATAATTATAAACCCACAATTTAGAACACTAATTAAAGAACATAGTCACAGCAAGAACAGTAGATGGGTGGACACTGAGAGAGTGTTGAAGCACCAGAGAGCAAAATAATGTGTGTAAAAAAGAAACAAAAAAGAGAGAGAGAAGAGCAAAAGGAGAGGATAAAAAGAGAGGTTGCCATGTGCCAGTAAATAGAAGTAAACTGAATATGACATTCTTAGATCTTCTCTGTCAGCACTGCACCAACTTTACTGTCAAGTGGTTAAACACTATACATATTTCTTGATGTTAACCAAATTTTATATAAGCACTTGGGAAAAAATTAAGCAAGTCCTCTGAGCTGCCCCCATAAAAGTACTGTAGCATCAGTTATTGTAGAATAATAGTATATTCAAGTAACCCTGGAAAAGGCTGCTTACCAGCTAAATGGATGTGTGCAGTCCTAAGTGTAAGTACAAGTCCTCCAGGAACAGTTTTTCAGACATCATTTTACAAATGAATCTGTATCTCCTAGGGTGACATTAGATAAGCACAAGGCTGGGCAGAACCCCAGTTGCATTAAAGAGACTGAATAGACATAAGAGACTGACTACAATTTTCCTCTTGTAAGGTCAAGAACCAAAATGGTTGTAGATATCCAATATAGCTTAATCACTATAAACAACACAGGTATTGTTAATTAATTCTGATGAAAAAAGTACTGTCATGTATCTTGAAGACCACTTGTTCTGAAATTTTATTCATATACCCAGATATTTGTATTCAGGTACATTGGTTTACTAACGTGGGATCAGACTGCTGGATCATGCTATCTGGTAAATTGAAATACAAAATTATGATGAAGAGACATGCTGCCCACTTCTCAGGAGATAAAAGAATAAAACCATTTGATTATATTTGATTTCAAGCCTTCCCTTAACCAGTTCAAAGCCCTATATTAGATGTCCATGTAATCCAGAGGATTTCAGCTCTGTCTTGGTTCCATGTGAGATTTAGAGGAGGGAAATGAGCATTTTGTTACATTATAAGTGCCTGGGGAAATACCTAAAAGCAAACACAATGGTACATAAGGTAGAAACAACAGATGCCTGTTCATACTCAACAAAGTCAAGTGGCAGGCAGCATAGAAACCTCTATGTCATGCTTTTGAAGTCTCCAAAACAATTTTGGAGTGACTATCACAAATTTATTAGAAATAATTAGATGAAACAGCATTGAAAAAGATTCAACAGTATTGAAGATTTGGATTAGCAGCCTCACCAAGTGCTAGATTAGTCAGCTAAGAGAGCCCTTACAACCACTTCCCTAAGTCTAAGGTTGCTTTAAAATACTGGTGCAGCTTAAATAACAATAACACTTTCATTGCAGTTGTGTCCTTAGCTGAATTTAAAGCTAGAGGTCCTTTTACACAGAGCATTTTTATTCTTGCCCCATTTTCTTTTAGAAGATTGATGAGTAAATTCCCTTTAGGGCAATGACATCTATAGGTTGGCTGCAGTAATAGATCTTATTGTGGTTTATTCTAAATAAACCATATAGTACTAAGCTTCCCAATGCCAAACCAAACAGAGGAGACCCTGGTAATGAAACGACAATCCTTCTTAGTGACACGCAGCATCATCCATACTGCACTGACACATTTGTGCTCATTTTACAAGAGTGGAGATGATCTGTGGTAAGTGATGATTCTGAGCCCCAGAAGTTCTGATGCCCAATTTGTGAGCTGTTATAGAGGCCTTTCAAAAGTGCCAAGTATCCATTTCCTGAAAAACAGCTGCTTTGAATATGCTTGAAGTTGAGGAGCCAAAATCATGTCTTGAAACTTGAGGCAGCAACATGTTATTTAGCTTCTAATGGGGAATGTCAAAGAAAAAGTTTATGCAATCTTTTTACACAAATATTGGGAATAGACTTTTTTCATATGTTGAGCTTGGCAATGGAGAGCACATAAAACAGATAGAAATTAGCAAAACAAACTTGATTTACTCATATAAACTGTACCATGGTGAGGGACACATCTGAGAAAATGCTGTATGGCTCTGTAGTATTACCATGCTCTTTGAAGGAGATACTGAGGAACTCTATTTGAAATTAAATGTTTGTTTTTCAGACTTGTTTGTGGATCAGATGTTTTAATTCCTTATCTTTGGATTATTCATTGGCAACCAATGTGAAACCTGAAGAACATTTTTGATTGAGCATTTGGCACTCTCAGTATGTGTTGCCTCCTGGTTACATGCAAACATCTCAAAAAATCAGAATCCTCCTGCTTGCATTCACAATCCCAAGTTTAATTGCTGTAACTGTTCTGCAACTGTTCCTTAAAATGGTTTGTTTTGACTAATGTTCATTGCCTAGCTCTTATTCCCATGGTATGAAATAACTCAGTTGTCCCAAATATGAAAGAAATCAGTGATAGAAAGTGAGGGAGATAAAATACCCTCCATCAATTTAGGTGACAGGTTTCTACAATAACAATCGAAGTCCAAGGGTCACATTCACCAGTGCTTGCACAGGAAATCACATCCTACAACCGCAAGGATAGATTCATCCCAGAGAGGTGATTGACTTGTAACTGCACTCCCTCCCCTTTCCCTTTTACCCTTCTTTTCCCACTTAAGAGTACGTGCTTGCCTCAGATGAAAGAACATAGAGAACTGATGTGTCCTCTGGCAGCTTTCAGTGTGACTACCTCCTCTCTCTGCTAGGACAGCAGCAGCTTCTTAGCTGAATGTGTGCCAACATTGTTTCTTCCTTTTTCCCTTCTATGTTTTCCTCTGTTTTGAGACTCTGTTTGTGAGTATCACCCTGGGTAGCTGCTGGAAAAGTGAAGCATCCCATGAAATAGCTTTGCTGTAACAATTAATGACAATTCTTTCATCCAGAGTTCTTCAAATCTGCAAGTAAAGTAGCATAATTTGGAATCAGGATCCTTTCTTTTTTATTTTTCCCTCTCCTTCCATTGTGCTTTATTGACAGGTGAAAGGCTAATTTAATCTCGAGTGTTCCATGTCCACCCCAACTGTTCCATTTCAATAAATAACCTTGCTGTGAATACATTTTAATTAGTGATTCGATACATGGAATTGCAGAGTTATAATATGGTAGGCGTGAAGATCTATTGAAATAGTATAAAAAAGGCATAATTATTTTCAAAAGCTCTATTGGAATAATGCAGGTAAAAAATTCCCTGCTGATGTCTGTTTTCTGTGTCCAATGTATCATTAGCACTTCACATTCTCTCTGAATTTGTGAAAGGTTAGATGCCTAGACCTCAGGTTTTACAAGATATCCCACAGATTTGGAAACCTTTTTCATTCTTCATTTGGTGTTGCTAGCTGAGAACCTCGTAATGAAGACAAGATTTTGACTTCATTTGAAATTAGATTGAAAGTTATCACAAAGAAAAATAGGAACACCACCATGAGATTCAGAAGGATTTTCATAAATTTCATACATTTCAGAACTGTATCAAAGACAGCAAATAAGGTGCTGTGCTTCAGTCTAAAAGAATGTAATATAAAATTAAAGGAGGTTAAATCAGACAGTAGTTACATTCTGCTAGGAATGCTGCTCAAAATATACAGCTATTTCTCTAAGGACATGCACTGTGGCATGCAACAACATGGACAATAAAGGCCAAATAGTTTTTTAAACACTAAGTTAGACAGCATTTGATGTGGGAGCTCCCTTGAAGGGCCTTTTTTTGCAAAATTACTGTGTTTAAGAAAAATGTCAGGAATTCACTGGCATGTCAATGAAAACAAGAAAGTGTTCTTAAAACGTAGGCAATTTACACCTACTTACAGAGACTACAGTTAAGAAACGCGTATGCATAAGCTGTCATATCTGCTCCCTTCAACTCCCTCATAAAGTTGATGTGGACATGTTGGCAAGTTTTCTGACCTGCACATAGTCTGAACGAGTAGGCTGCATTCAGCTGTCATATGTACTAGCATCTGAGTGAGACTTTTCAGCCAAGGGAACATCGATCTGCAAGTAGAAGAGAAGAGCAGCAGCCTGCGCTCAGGGGACAAGGGACCAGGGGACTGTGACTGTCAAGGGATGCAAGTTCTTCACGATGCTCAGTGTCCCCACGGAAAGAGAGCAATGCAGTTTCTCCAGTTGGCTCCCGATTTCTGTCAAAAGCATGACAGTGGGAACAACCATCATGATCATATCTGTGCTCCCTTTGCTTTTGTCCTCAGTCTAGGATTTAAGAGAGGATGTAGCTGCAAAACTTGGATCCAGTCCATGCCTTAATTCAGACCCTTCTCTGACACAAATACCAAAGTCTCAATCAGCCATAGAGCATGATTGTAGCTCGGATGGGGAAATTTCATTTCTATGCAGCTAGTGTGCAGCTGTTGTGCTGTAGAGGGAGCATTACAGTCCTAAGGCTCAGCAATGGGCTTAAGTGGCAGCTGCCACTTAATGTAGTGCGGTAGCATCATACATAATTTGGCTGACTGTAATATGTTTTAGCCAGTGGCACGGTTGTTATATCACAGAGAAGAGATATTATGTTGATAGCTTTAGCAGATAGTCAATGAGGAGAGAAAAGCTTATGGTCTCAAAACAAATTCATAGGAAAAGCAGCTAAATGGGAGAGTTGATATTTCATTTGAAATTTTATTAGTTCAGAAAGTAAGACTTTTAAAAACCTTGGAAAATTACAGATTACAAAAGCAATTTACTGAATCTGCCATGCCTTTAAGTGTGTATCTTGTTGAAAAGGTTGACAATGTCTTTGCTTAGGCATCCTGTTGCAATGTAGACCTGGCATCTGCTTTATTCATCTCTCATTGGTATTCTATTATTTCACAGTCGCTCCTGACCACTTCTTAAATTTCTTAAATCTTAAACATCAGCATCTCCAAATGAGAGGAGTCTGGCTTTCAGAGAGAAGCAGTTTACTTACACGTAGCCTCCTCAGGCAAGGGCATCAGTACCCCTCCCTATGGCAGTATATTGTTGCTATTAATTACGTATACGTTGCTCTAAGCAGGAAGGCTTTTTCATCAAGAGCACCAAACAAATAGCAGTTTTGTTTCCAGAGAAGCCTCAAGATATAATTATATAGAGAGGGTATCATGGGATCACCACTCTGAATTCATCAGTAATAGGGGTTTGGGTAGAGAGGGAGGAAGCTTGGAATATGTGAACTGAAAATTCAGAAGATAGTTGGGTCGCCTGAAAAACACCAGCCCTACAACCTAGTGTCAGGAGCAGGGGAGAAGAAAAAAAATTAGGAGCCCTAAATATGAATGTTTAGACAGTGATGAAAGAAATTAAGTCTGATATGTGTTTGTCTGGGCTTTTCTGTGGAATGCGTGGGAGGAAAGCTGAGAAAACTGCATAAACTTGTGAGGAATGCATGATAAAGTAATAAGCCAGTAGAGAGGTTTAAGGTCTAGGGAGAGCTGGATAAAAAGATAAGATATAAAGGTAACAGCATGAGGACCTCAACAATTTTGTATTGTATGTATTCTTGACTATCTAATTTTTTAAAAGGGCAAGAAGTATATTGGTGTTGCGAAGTGGAATAGAAAGTGTGGTATGTTTTGTGCAGATAAAGCTTAGAAAGCGTTGTGTATGTATCACCAAGGAAGACAAAGCACAAAAGAAAGTTCTTCTGGGAAAAATAAAGACTGAAATCAAGAAATAAAACAGGAAATAACGTTTATCCACACCTGCTGCCTTGCAGTTGCTGGAAATTGAACATCAAGGATGTGTCTGTTTGAACCAGACAAATAATCATTGTTTAGTGAAAAGTCTGGAAAGTGCAAGGAGATCAGCATCTCTGGGGCATATCCTCTGTTCTCCCCTGGTAAGCAGTTCTTCACTTTTCCCAGATATGGCAATCTTAGGAATAGACAAGCAGGAGAAGTGTTTAGCCCATTTATACTGCTGAAATCTGAATGGGCATCCATATTTCTTAACCCCCAGAAGCAAGGTTTCTGTTAATCCCTTGGGAAGGGAGGACACTGACACTCAAAGCATTGATTAACCCCTGAGATTATATTTCCAAGTAGTATTGTGGAAGAGTTTTGTTTGTTGTATGAGATTGCTGTAGCTGATCAGAGTCATGAAAAGAAAATACTCTCTTGTGAAGTTCCCAGATCTGTTTATTTAACAGGAGGTGTTGGAAGAGTGTAGAAGAGAACAGGAGAAAAACACGGGAGGCATTTCTTCTTAGCAGACACAGGTGGGAAGGATGCACATAATCCACCTCCATAGATATAGAGCAAGTTTGCACAGAGATATGGAATAGTAATTTCACAATTACTGTGCAAACTTGCTGCTGAAAATGGGGGCAAGTCTTTAAGCTGTAACCTATATAGCCAGGGCAGTACAGATCTAAACTACAAGAGGGCTAAGCACTTTGCCCCCCGAGCTATAGGGATATTCACACTTCCATACTACAGCGCACATGCTCCACAAAGCCACACAAGAAGAGGCAACAAGAGGAACAAACCCTCTTTTGCCCACCTCTCACTCTCTTCCCCATTTAGCTCACTGTGCATATTAGAGTAAAAGAGAGAGACCAGGTTGTATTCCTGTCGGACTTCCACAAAGATTTGCAAAGAGGAGCAAGTACCTGAGACTGCACACCAGTCTTGGTTCAAAGCTCACTCTGGTCCTATATAACTACTTCCCTTTGCCTTGCACCTCGTAAATGAAATAAGTAGATGATGGTTCTGTGTGTGAGTGCAGGAAAAGCAGATCAGTAAGGTACTCTGTACATTAGCACAGCTTTACTTTTTGGGTCCCCAAATTAGGATGCAGAAGATGAATACAGTGTCTGCCTTAGCCAAATGTAAAGGGAACTTTTTTGCATATTTTTGATATGTGATCTTATCAGCAGACAGCTTTTTCTTTTCAGTACAATAAATCCTTGTAATTCCATAACACAAAAATCTGACAGTACAGAAAGTAATCTTTACGATTGCTAAAAGTCTTTGCACAGCACACATTGTAGCTTCCGATAATTATTTATTACTGGCGTTAACATTACTGAGTGTTTAATGTACTTATGGTCAGTGGGCAGAAAATAAGCAATACCTGCTGACAACAGTGAGAACGAACTTCTTCGAATGGCAAGCGACTTTTTAAAGTTCTTGTCAGTCTGTAATATTTTCCCCCTCCATGCAAGAGAGTATTAAAAAACTTTGGATATATAAATCAGAGTAGGATGAGCTCACTCCTGTGCCAAGAGGAAGCCAAATGAATCCTCTGGATGTTAGAACTGGAAGGAGCCTCCTAGATCATCCTGTTCTGCCTCCCTTCCCATAGCTATTAGCAACGGCTGGTGCCACAAGGGCAGAATCTTAACTAGTGGCAGTGCAAACCCACCGCAGGGCTCTCCCTGCTGGTGGCTCATCGGTTTGTTTCCTACCAGGTATTTACTAGAACTTTACTCTTCTGCACTTTTCTATCTCCTCATGTCCCACATATAATATTCGCATCATCACCTCTGCACTGATGGTGCTGTAACAATTGTCTCCAGCTAATTTTTGCGTTGTTGGACTGACCTTACCTTAAGACTATCTTTTCTTTTTCTTTGCTAATGTGTAACACGATTTTTTCTTTTTCTAGCTTCAGTCCATTGTATCTGTTAAGTATTTAGTAATTCCTGACCATCGTTATTGTTATTGGAGGTAGGTATTTATAGACTAGCATGTTTCCCTATGGAGGTGTGGAAGTGATGGCTGCGTGATAAATGACAAAGCCGCACGAGGAACTGAGGAATCCGGCAGGAAGAGACTTTCAAAAGCACGAAGTGGGATTAGTGTTCCCCAGTGTAAAAATGTGTGCATGTGTGCGCACGGTGGGGTATAAAGAAGGAAAGAGAGAGAGACAGGATTTTCAATGTGACTAATATCCCCCTCTGAGAAATGGTTCTGTTAAGGTGTTTTGAGAGAAGTGAGATATATCTATCTGAATGCACTTTTCTTCAGAAACAATCAGTCTAGAGATTAAATAAGGCACGTTCGGCAGTCCTATCCGCCTCCCTGCCATGAGGCATCGCATAGTACCGCTTCACGTTTTCCGCAAGGCACTGTGCAAGCCTAAGGTGTAGGGCTGCCTCTGCCTGTCCCCGTGACGGCCAGAGCCGGCTCGTCGGGACCTGCGTCCGTCCGCCCCTAACTCTTGGTCAGCTCACATGCTTCAGCGGTTTACTACCATTCCCACTTCCAGGGAATTCATTATTTCTCCACTGACTCTCCGTCTTTCTTTTTTAATATTACCTTTATTGTCCGTAAGTGGATTATTGACAATGTGTCCTTGAAAGGAATCTACCATTACAATTTTATACTCATAGTTAACTGCATTTCCTCAACGCTCTTTCTTTCCCAGATTTCCTACCTCGCCAATATACTCATTAAAACTTTTGAATCTCTCTAGACTCTTTGCATAGTATTAAGATTTCCTGTTTTCTAAACTCTAGAGTACTAGCCAAACTCTCTTATGATGCATAATCTGAATGCAGACTATTTTTTCCTATTATGTATTTTTTTACTGAGAATTTGATCTGTTTTCGTCTATATTAAAAAGTACAACAGCTATTATTGTTACCAGCAGCTACAATATGCTTCTATCCTGAATGAACTAATGTTAATACTGGTGGTATAAGCTTAGTAAAAGAAATTTTACTTGGAAAGTATTGGAAAAATAAAAGTGGTCCAGCTGGGCTAGCTGATTCCACAGACTGGCTGGTTTAAATACTGTTTTCTGTTTATCCACCATAAAAACTTTCTTAAGATGGCCCCACATTTGCTTTCGGTTTAGATCAGGATTGCTTTTTCAAAAAAGGCCATTTTTTTCCCCCCTATAGTTCAAAGTACCATAAAGTAGGTGCAGAGATGGTAACACAGCAACCACAGAAAAGTAAGTTTAAACATTCAGAAAATTAGCCTTTTGCTTTCTAATAGCAGAGCTTTCATGTTCATATCTTCTTGCTGGGCTTGAAGCACCTGTTCCCATTTCCGCTGATTTTGTTTGCTTCATTCCTGCAGCACAGAAAGCTATGTGACAGTTTGGAATTACAATTAAGTGTGCCTGTTTTCCGTGAATATTCACTGGTCATCTGCAAACTGTGGATCAGATTTTTGAATGCTGAGGAGTTCGTGTGGCCTTTAAATGACAGTAGCATTTCCTTGAAATGGAAGTTTTCCTTGGTGTGAAACAGAACTGGTTCCCAGGATGGGCATAAGAAAAAAAAAAAAAAAAAAAAAACCACTTTTGGCTGCTGACTCAGGAAAATTTTAGTGATCACATCAAATAAATCCAAGTAATAACCACCGTAATTTTTAAAATCCCTTTAAGGCTATGTATCCTGCCTGCACAGTAACGCGGACTCTGTCAGGACAGTAGAGGCTGAGAGTTCAGTGTTTTCTACCTTGGCACATCACTGACTTTTCTTGTTAACCTGAACTGAGCTCAAGGGTGTGACTTGCCCCAAATGTGCGTCTTTGTTTTACAATTTCTAAGCATCTGGAAAAGTGGATATACTGGCTTCTTTAATAGCACTTCTTTCTAGTAATGTCTTCTCTGCATATGTGCATATAGCCACATAACAAGAAAAGCAGTGAAGAACAATTAGCGAAGACGTTTAACTGTTTTAAAAATATCTTTGTTCAGTTATACCTTTATCCTTTTGCAACCACTATTATCTTTTTAATTAGGCTAAATTTTCCTGCTGATACATTAACTGCAACAGACACAAAAGGTCTTCTAATCATGGAGAGTATACCATACCACATGCACCTCTAACTGAGATTGATCCTGAAATCAAACCACTCCTGCCAAATTGTAATCGCGTATCCCTCTCCGCTGTCAATGTGCTTTTCTTTGGTCAGTTTACCTGTATTTTGCTCCGTTCTTCCTTCTGAGCTGTGAGCCTCCCAAACATATGCTAGAAGGCTCCTAAACATATCCTGGAAAAGCTAGTTCTGAATATCCCTCTGCAGGTCTTGGAACAGCCTTGGCTCCTTGCAGAGACATTTAAAGCATCCTGGTGCATCTGTGTTTAAATCATGTGATTTCTGGCCTCCTCTGTGCTCCCTGCTAATGAGGCAGCTCGTAAGGCGGCAGGGACTCGCTTGCGGAAGCTGGATCTCTGTCAGACACGGTGCGGTGCCTGCGAAAGGCAAAGACGAGGACAGAAAGAAAGGAAGTGACTGAACAGACCTACTCGCCACCAGCTCGATAGCTTCGCTTGTCTGCGGCCCGGAAGGCTTCCAGCTGCCAGGAGTCTGGACACGCGGCTCCAGAGGAGGCGGCCTGCGGTGCTTGACCCGGCGCGATCTCCCGGCCCCGCGGAGCGGAGGGCGCACGGGCCCCTCCGGCCTCGGTGCCGCCGCGGGTCCCGCGCAGGCGTGCACCTCGCTCGCTTCTTCCGCCAGGGCTGCCAGGCAGGAAGAGGAACGTCTGGAGCACTCCAGAATGAGCCTCTGCCTTCCTTGTTCGCACTCAGGCAGTATGAAACTACTCCCATATTTTTAATCCTGATTTTATTTTTTATCTCGCATCCTGTGTAAATATTAAGTTTTTCCTCTGATTTTTCCAGCGCCAAATTTCCATGAACAACAAATCAAAATGAGAGGTTCTTAAACAAGTTTTATCCAGTTATTGCAAAGGAAAAAACTACTATGACTTTAAAAAAAAATCTCTTAACTTCAGCAAATCTTTTGCACAACTAAGATTCTAGTACACATATTACTATATCATTTTTTATTGCTAACTAAATATCTCTTTCAATTTCATCCCGACCTTCCAACTATAACTCTCCTGGAAGCATTTCAGTTGTTGAAGAGCTACAGTACTTCACAGCAAGGCATGCAAAGCCTTGAAAAATGTGAAGCCTTATAACGGACTTCAAATTCTTAAATCCGTGTTACCGTAGGGTTAGCCAAAGCCCAGAAGTTATACTAATCGACTATAGTTATGCAGAGCAGAGCTTGTAAAAGATACCAATATCCTTACTCCTCAGCTCATTCATATCTAATAGAATCCATCGTATGGTAGATAGATCCACTGACATAATTAATAGTGTATTTATGACTTACATGATTTTTCAATACATGCTATTGACAGGTCTTCATTTTCCATGTCCTTTTCCTATTAGAATGTCATTACTGATGACATACTAACAGTAAAATAGTAACAGCAGTAACGATAAAAAGAACAACATTGTTAGGAAGTCCTTGATTACTGAATAATGTGCTGCTAAAAAATTCAGATGTTTATTTCAAACGCAAATTAGGCAGCAGAGCTTGTAGTTGCTCTGTAGTTAAAGCAGGAGCTTCCGATTATAGGATTTTTTTTTCAAATAAGTCCATCTTGGAAAAAAAGAATATGCTTTGGGGGATATATGTGGCAGTTTAGTAAAATCTACATTCTCTCAGAAAAAAAAACAGTTTTATGCATTATTTAGTCCTCAGGATTTTCTCATAGATCATCATATTTTACAGCTACCTCCTTGAGGATGGAGAAAGTTAAGAGGTTCGTAAAGTAATTACAAGAAAGCCTAAAGAAGGAAGAAGAAGAAATTTAACAAGAATCTGCTAAAGCAGAATTTGAGGCAGAAAAAAAACAGCAGAAGCACTTTCTTATTTGTCACACATTTACCAAACCAGGAGAGATTTCATATTTCATAAATTATTTGTTCTTCTTCCCTCACATAACTAATGCTGCAACTACCTGTTGCTCAGCGTAGTTTAAATTTCCGACAACAGTATGTTCAAATCCAGTGCAACTGGATGCAATTCCAATAGTGGCATGGTATTTGAACACCAGGCCTGAACTTGGCTCTAAATAGAAGTTATATTTTCAAAGCAAATACTAACCTTCCTTTTTTTTCTCTCATGTTCTTTTTCAGTAGCCTGTGAGGCATCATATGTGACCACGAAAACACAGCATTCTAAAAAGTGCCAAACAAATTTTCTGGAGTTAATTTTTGAACTGTTATTGTTTAATCTAATACAATTGTTTAATCTAATTCTTGTAGTTCCTAACTGGAAATATTCATTTTCAGTTAAAAATGATGAAATTATTTAATCAGCGTTTGACAGATATGATGTAATATTGTACACAAATATTGCATTGTTATACTATGCTAAATAAGTATAATATAGATCAATGGATATAAATGCACCTGAATGTTAACACATTTTTAAATAATCCTTGAACATGCAAAATAATGAGCCAAAAATCCTAGAGAAGTGCAGAAAACACAGCGTCCCTAATACTCAATTAGTTAAGATGAAAACCATCATTTACGGAACGTACACCTCATATTAAGTGCAAACTTCCTGTAATTCTCCTCTTTCGTTGAAAGTACCTGTTTCCAGAACCTGCCTAGCACTTGCTCTTTCTGACTTATTCCAGATCCCTGAACTCGCGAAGGGGGGTAAATGAGGCATATGACTCTGCAGAGACGGCGCTGGCTGCCAGCGCACATGGCCATGGCAGCAAGGGGGGGGTCACACATGGAGCCCCTGCAGCTGCAGCTGGATTCCCAGGTGGAGATCCAGGCTTCAGATAAGAGATCTGGATGGAAAAATTATTCCGAATGAAACATACATGTGCATTTTTAAGCCACTTTGTTCAATAGTTCAGACGCAAGTTCTGGATAAGGAGGTGGGTCACTCTTGATTGTACCTCGGGGTGCCTCCATCCCAACTGTTAGGAACAGTACTAGTCTTGGCATTTGACAGAGTAGAAGGACATGATTCCTTGGACTTCAGAGCTGTTATATGAAGAAAAAAAGTAAGAAAAAATGCTGGAACGAGCAATTTGATAGCATCATTTGTCATATTGATTGTCACATTTCCTTCATTTCTCTGAGGATACAGAAGCGGGAATGCAGAGGGATCCAGCTCACCTTATTCTTTTGTTGTCATAATTAAATTTCTGCAGTAGATACCTTAGAATCTCTTTTATTCAGTGTTGCTGGATAACATTAGTATTTATTAAGAGCTTCCCGTATAATTTTTCCTAGTTATGAGATTTTGACACTTTCTGGTGGAAGTTACCTCAGTCTTACAGCTTTCTCTGTAACTGGCAGTAAACTGTTCTTGTACCTGCCAATGCCTTTGCATCTTGACAGCATTTGAAGTGCCATACACGAAGGCCTCCGTGCCCTCGATGAGCTCCACCTCTGTGCAAACAACTGTCATGCGACGTTTTACATTCATCCTGCAGCTTCTGTCTGTCTTCCAAGTCTCCTCCTTCTCCCACCCCATTGCTTGGCCTGGGCAGCCCATGACAGCCATCCTGGACCTGCTTTTCTTCATACACTCTCGCAAAGGATTTCAGATGTAGCGCTTCGTTGACACAACCAGATCATTACAGACAAAAGGCTCAAACAGCAGTTCTCATAGCTACAACAAGTTATCAGGCTCTATATCCAACTAGCTCATATCACATATATCTGAAATATATGTTTTATATATATTTATATAGCTATAGATATATGTTTATATATATCTAAAATTTATGTTTTCCTTTGTTTTGCTGTGGTTCTTGGGTAGACAGAAAGAGGCTTTCACATCTCTACAGGAGCACTGAAACATATGCAGTGAGCATTAGAGCTATTTACCTGTACCCGTTCCCCTTGGCTGCTCTTCTGTCCTACTCCCTGAAGAACTCTGGGATGACTGCAACGAGAAAAAGTGGCATAAGCCTCCCTGGACCACTTGTATTGCTGCACTGTTACTGAAACAAGTAGTGCCCCTGACTTAAGCCTTGCTGACTGAACTCCAGTGTGAGTATAGGTTTACAGTTAGGCGTATCATTGGTATTGCTATCGGAATATAGTTGTAAAACAACATGTAACTGTTGCTGCATTTAAGTAATTAGATAACGGGAGAAAAACACATTTTTGTTCACATTTAGTTAAGCAATTTGCAGTAGTCATAAATTCTGATATCTGTGTTTACATCTGAGAAGCATATGTCTTCTTGAAGGGTTCTTTGGAGGAAAATCCAAGCCAGGGACCCAGGGTGTGTATCCCATCATGTAGCTCAGCAGTATCGTATATCCATGTTGAGTTGAGAGCCAAGGATGCACCACCCTCTGTGTACTGCGAGCTCAACTGGAAGGAAACTCAAGAGCACACAGATGGGGAAGCAATCCAGAAAGCTCCGAAAGGATTTTCTTTCTGGATGTTGAATAGACTATGAGGTGAGGCTTACTCACCTCAGATGTTAGACTCAGCAGAGTATCACTCTTAGAAGGAGCTACATGGTGGTATTAATAGAAGCAATGAAACCTAGCCAAGAGTGAGCTATGCACATTTCAAAGATGACATCTCATTCTTGGTCTAAAACCAGTTAAGTGCAGTTAATTGCAAGAATAGATCCTTACGTTTTAGGCATATTTTTCTCATTAAATAAACTTCATTTTTTAATAAAGCTTTGAAGGTAATCAGTATGCTATTCAGAGCAATAAATATTACTGTTTAAGTCAGAGGTTCTTCATCGATACATCGGCCAATTTGGTTTCAGTGGACATCTGGGAATGTACCGCCTTTTGTGACTTAATCACAGCCACCTCAGAACTGACTGAACCATTTAAAGACATTTCTAAAGGATTCTTCTTTGTACGGATTTTAGTGCCATTGCTTAAAACAATGTTTTTTAATACTTAATACCTTTTAATTGTGGGCATTTAACTGCCAGGCCCTCCCTCCTCTGTGGCAGAAGCTTACTAACTATAATTACTTACTTACACTTACTTACTCCAGTAACTATATAAGAACTTAGAGCCCCATATCCTCCTTTTTGTTGTATGTCTAGTGTAGACAATGTTAATAACTCATCGTGACACTCTCTTCAGTAGTCCTCATGAAGCAGGTAAATAAGGGTAGAAGAGAAAGTTAATATATGAGGTTATTCTAACGGAGCATGAATCTTTCAGTGTTTCAACTATCCCAGAAGGCTGAGAAAGATTTAAGTCCAGGGCCTTGTGCTGACAACATATCAAAACCAGAAAAGCACAAGAATAAATTAAAACATTATGATAAGCTCAACCATGCATTTCACAGGAAAAAATACCAGATACAGTTTAGAAATTCAGATAATTTCACTGTATCCAAGACATATATCTATTTACAAATCCTATTCCCAGGACTGACAACACATCCCTGTGTACATTTTCTTATGAGTTTGTTCAACCAACTTTAATAAAAGAGAGTGCTTACTGTGACTCAGTCTCTGAACAGAAAATTGTAAGCCAACACGTGACAGTTTATCCTTTATAATCTACAGTTAAAGAATCTAGAGAATTAATTTCCCTCACCTTTAATGAGATTCTGTTAGGTGGTTTTGTGTGCATTATTGTGTGTATTAGTCATAGCTTGACTGAAGGGAAATGCAGCATCAAATTTAGTGTAACAGCAATTTTCCTGAAAGTATATTAACACAGATGAATTGTGAGATACCTAATTCATTGCTTAAACCAATCTTTTATACAATATTGCCCTCTATGGGAGCACAAGATGTAACTTGGTTTTATGTTGCTGGCTTTATGCCATACTACATTTTTTTAGTATAATATCTCGTTTCTTAAAATGTTTTTCTTTTTAACATAAAAGCTGTACACCATCAGGAAAATGAACCTATTACTCTCTCATCATTTAATCTGTTTGTTTCAAGCCTACATTTCATAGTGTAATAAATATATCCATTACTATCTTTTAGCTTTTACATGATAATTGCAGTTCACAGAGTGACTACTCAAAGTTTATATGCCTTTATACCATGTTAAAAAAAAATCACTTACACTAAAATACACACAACCAAGGATTTTCATCAGTGGTATAAATAGACAACATTGTAAGTGTTATTTCAAAAGCATCCAGAAGTTTTCAGAGGGCCAAGAGGCAACTCCAAAACATCACTGAACATATTACACAGATACTTTCAACTGGAAACCACTGAGCATGGAAACAGAAGGAATAAGACCCACAAAGGAAGTATAATGGTTAGTCAAGTATCAAGAGCTTATTGACTGGAATGCTCTCATTGTTGATTACTCCATCCGTGTTTTTCTCTGATAATTTTAATTACATCATTTTAATTTTCTTCCCATGTGAATAACACATTTTTAAAAGGAATCTGAATTAAAAAATGATTGATTGAAGAATGATGATCATTGTGCATTCTTCATACTCTACTGTGTCTTCTCAAAAAACATTTCTTGTACTGCTCTCTTGATTTTTTAAGAAAGCAGTGCTGAAAGTCTATAAATAATTCCTACCTCAGGAAAAATGATTCTGCAATAGTTATACATTAAAAACACTTCTTTAGCTTATTAACTTTGTTCTCCTTACAGACATTTCTGATAGAGCTCACATTTCTAAAGAAAGTTGATACAATATAAATATAAAACCATGATCTTAATATCTTTTATCAGATTAAAATTTCTTGAAGCGTGTTAGCATCCTACTTGTTGAATGCAGCTTTGTGTATTGTTTGAATGCTAAGACGCAGCATACTTGCACCAGTCTAAAAATTAAACCTTATCGGAGACACCTCCATATTCCTGTTATAGTATGGCGTGTCTCAGGTCTCCTGGTATGGGATGGCTCCTGTAAAATGACACAGTTCACTTCAGCATGTTGTGGCCAATGAGAGAAATGCAGAAAGCCCTCTCGGCGTACTGGCCCTGCCATATGTAGCTAGTGATTGATGTTTTGTCTGGGGCCAAACGCATGGGACCAAGTGTGAATTTTACTCACACAAGTAATCCCACTGAAGTTAGCCAAGCCACTCATCTAAGGGTGACACTAAAAACAAATACGATTACTTTTTCTTTTTTTTCCACCAACCTTAAAATAAAAGACTGTACAACACATTTTGAGAGACCTTTCAAGGGCCAAATATTCATGCGCTCAATAAACCAATTTACTTATGAGAGGAAGGATCAGGTCCCTCTGAGTACCAAGTACATTGCTTCAGAGGGTTGGTTATTTACAGAGAAGGGCACAAAAGAGAACCAAAACTGATTTACAAAGGCTTAGCTCAACATTAAGATTTCCCATGCTATTTGGAGCATTAGCAGTAGTAGCTCATAAATGCGAGGCCTTGTCCTATAGGAGACAGAAAACAAACAATATTGGGATTTCCAAGATAAAAGAAATTTGCTAACAGATGAAAAAAGATACTTGCTACAATAGGATCCATTTATTACAGTAACAGTAGAATACCATTTTGAAAATGATTTAGCAATGGATTTTTCACTTTGAGGGTTTTTTTTAGTTTTAAATTAGGGTACATAAAAAGCTATGCTTGTGAGAGCTAACCTAAAAAAAGTCATTCTTAGCATGTAATGGAAGCTTGATATCTAGATCGCAAAGACAGAAAAGGAAAAAGAGAAAGATAATCTTTCTTTGTAGTTTCTCTTTGAAAAGATCATTTCTAGTTTCGCCTTTTACTCAGAAGTGGATTAGAGTATTTAAAAAGCCTCTGTAGACATGTTAAAGGGGACTCCCATTGGAGCGATGGTCTGCCTAATTAAGCTACTTTATGAACCATTTCACAGTTCAAATAACTTCCCCCTCCAAAAAAATCTTAAACCAAGCATTCAAGCCCGAGAAACTTAATTTTTAACAATCAAGGAAAAAAGTCTTAGGATTTGCATGCTATTGCTTAATTTTCTGGCTGATGTTGTCCTATGCCATAATGGATTTGCCAACAGATTCCTGTTTATAAAAAGCCATGTGCTTATAGGGAAATTACCAGCCCCACTGCATCTTGACTGTTTGTACTGCGTGCTCTCTTATACCAGCTTTTAACTATTATCTGAAGTATTGACATCCCGATTTATCCATCAGTAAAACAACATACCACAGGGATACAGCCCTATTCCTTTCTTTCTTTACTTAGCTATTACAGCTCAGATACGCAGATGACAAACATGACAACTGAACATTGACATTATACTGAGATAATTGTTCTCACAATCCCAAGTGTTGTGATGGAGTAACACAAATGAATTACCTCTTTCTCTCCCAAATTAATGCTGTGATTTGTTATATAATTGCTCCTTAAAATGAAAGAGAAGGGATGGGGAGGAGAAAAGGATATACATTACTCTCCAACTGAATTACAGACCTTTTCTTGAAGCACACGCTGCTTCCCTCCCTTCATCTCATTCTTTTTAAAAATAGTCCCAACGAGGTTTGGGCAGGGAGGTGCTCAGTGGCAAGGCTAAAGGGCAGTGGAAGAAGAGAGGACTAGCAAGGAGCAGTCCCTGTGCAGCAGCAGCATTGCTTATTTGCTCTGGTTCACTTCTTCCATCACTTGAGGTGTAGTTTTTGCCTGTTCCTCATTTCAGCATATATTCTGCAAGTCAAGGTGGATTCTTTCCATTTTATGAGCAAAAGCTCTGCAAATTCAGTTGGGTTACCTGTGGTATATGGACACCTGCTGGGTCGGGGCTACCACCATGAGAACCAGGAGGCTCCTCCTTCTGTAGATCATCATCAGTTAGTAAACACATTTGCTGAACTCCATGCTGGAAAAAGGAATACTTCACAATCTTGTTTTAGGCAGTTCCTCAAGCTATTGTAAAGTAATGCTGTACAAAATGTTATTCGCTAAAATAAGTCACTTTATTGCCCTGATCTTGCCTTGTTAGCAGTTGCCAGAGAACAGCAGCAGAGTTGATGCATGAGAGGATGACAGCACTTCAGCTCCTACTGGGTTACAGTTGCTCAGCTGCAGTACTGGGAAGAGGGAAGCTGTATGATGATCCCTGGTCTACAGTCTGATGAAAGGTAATGCTTGTGATTCCCATAGGAGACAGAAATACAGTAAATGATTCTTTATAGTTCCACAGAAGGGAAAGAGGGAAATGCTATCAGAGCTTCTGGATTAGCAAACCTCCTTCACAGCTTGGCAAACTGTAGCAAATATAACTACAGAAAGTGAGCTCTTCTGAGTGAGGCTGTCACTGCATGTATTGGCCTTGATTTTAGTTTAGTCTTTGTAAGGATTTACAAATACAGATTCACCTGCTCATAAGCAGCCAGGTTATGATCAGTTTTCATGAAAACAACCCAGATGAAGCAATTCCAGTATATTGTTGCAGTGTTGCAGATGCAAATACAAACCAGGTGGTGCTGAGCAGAACCAGACTTCAGCCTCTCTGCCCTTTCTTGAATGCGAGACCTAGGAAAGAGCTCTTGGCTCTCCAGGTGCCAGTCCTTCCCCCTTGTACCTCTGCAGGCGTTTTCACCCGACAGCAGGCCAGATCTGAACCCAAGGAGGACTTGTGTAAAGAAGATACCGGGAGAGCACCAAAAAGGCTGTAAGGGCATACATTTTTCTCTTTGGCACAATATAAATTCTTTTTTCAATGTCAAAGTGATCTGGCAGCTCAGAAAGGGGTGACGTAGAACAGATTTCGGATTTAGTAATACAACCTCTGTTCTTGCTTTGAGAGTATGCTGGTGACAGGTCTCAAAAGACTAGAGGTTTTTTTTTTTTTTTTCTTCAGTTGAGTAAGAAGATATAAAGTAGAAATGCAGTTAGAGAGATGTGGAGCAGTTCTAATGTTAGATGTTAACAAATGTATGTTGGTTTAATAGATATTTCATTAGTTTATATCAACACACTCTCAGAAACTAACACATCCAAAGCCTAGGGTATGCTGTACACTACACTACGGAATCAAAAGTATTTTACAAAGGAATAACCAGTTAAGATAGAGGTCATTCCTGAACTTCTATGTGCTGATATATGCATGAGAAATTTGTCCAAACATAAACAGGAGGGTAAAAGCAGCTATGTGCTAGAAAAATTCAGTAGTGGAAAAATCTAGTTCATGTTTTTGCATTTTTATTTTTTGTAGGACTTTGTAACATTTTTGTTGTTGATGTTGTTTCAAACCAGTGCTTCGTGCTTAAGTGGACTCCTAGCAGCATACTCTCTGTATGTCATCAGGGAAATAAGACTAACCCATGACAAGGCAGGCACTTCCAGAAGACATGAATGCCTTGGGTGTGTTGTGATGCATGAAGCTCAACTTCAAGTGTATCTATATTTAATCTCTACGTTTCTGAGTATATAAAATCTCTAAAAGATTTTGGGTCAGAGCCAGAGTATTCAGATTTTAAAAAATTAACAGCTTATTAAGGCAGCAAAGAAACAGACTTTTCTTAGTGAAATACATATTTGGCTATTCTAAAAACAAGCGTATTCTACTTCGCCTTTATGTTTCCTGAACTTGTGATGTGAGCGTAATTAAATACAAAGTTCTGCATATCTTGAGGAACTTCCGGAGAATTAGAGACTAATCTGTAACTCGTAAGTTGTCATAATTCTTCCGAAGTCAATGGTGTTTTGACAATTTACACCATCTGAGGAACTGCTCTGTGTGTTTAATAAAAGATACCCTGTAGTTTAATTATATTTAAGTTCATAAAAAGTCTCCACAGATCAAGGAAAAGCCAGTCCTTTGAGCAATAGTCAATTTTTGTTCTTTTAAACTCATTTTGAACTCCAGTGTCAAAAGCCATCTTCCTTTCAATAAAGGCTGTAAGGATGTCTTTAGCTGAAAGACACATTTATATGCATTGTAGCCAACTTAATTTTGAAGGGAAGACCTTCAAACTGCAAGGTAGTTTTTGAAAGGAAAAGTAGAGAGTGACTATTAAAATATCATCAGAGCCATGTAATAGCAGACAAGGAAATTGGGGATGGTCTGAGGAAACAAAAGCTCTTCACAGCAGCAACAGAACAACAGGCCAAATGTCTGGCTGAAAGTTCTCGAATAGTCAAAAAGGGTGGACCAGGGACATAGACATCTGTTATATTTCCGAAAGCATTTGTTCACTCTCTATCACATTTCTAAGTGCAAAACTGAAGGAATTGCATTTTTTTTCTATCTCGTAATGTGCTTCTATCTCCTAATGTACAAAGATGAATATATTAAAAATAGGTGCTCAGATAGTATAGTGATGGTATAAGACTTATGATAGATACCTAAATCCAGAGTTTGATATTCATAGTTATCTAAATAGAAGGATACTGAATATTCAGCAGTTGCCCTCAATGCAAATCCCTTTAAAAAAAAAAGAAAAAGAAAATCTTGGTCAAAGTCTTAACTTACATTGCTCTAAGCTGAATAAAAACACGAAAGTACTATGCCTAGAAAAGTAAAAAAAAAATAAATAAGTGTGTCTTGAAAAGTACATAAGCGCCAAGAAAATTTTGACAGAAGAAAGCAATGTTTACTTCCCTTAAAGAGTCAAGAAAACAAAACAAACCCCAAAAACTAAATAAATATAAAACCCAAAAAGCATGCTCCTAAAAACTAGAACATATTTGAGCAAAGTAATTCTATGTTTTATCTATGATTTTTGAACAACTGAAAACGGAAGTCTAGACAGCTGTGATTGCTTACCTATACACAGAAAAATCACACAAGTTTTAACTAAGGCAGAATTTTCACCAGCTCATGCAAGGTTTGTCCTGCAGCTAAGATACAGAGGAACACAAATCCTGTGGTAAGGATTTCAATATAGGGACGGTATCTCATTAATATGGTATTTCATTATTAGAATTTTCCTCGCTTTACTTTTTCTTCCCATCCATACTTCATTGCAGTTTCTTGCTATCCACTTATTTCCTTGTCTGTATATTTTCCCTTAAGCAGAGCATGAAAATAATATCATGATTGGAAGACATTCTGGGTAACAGTACTTGAGTGCATTTCTATCCAAGCAAAAACAGTTTAACGCTCACTGCTGCACAAAGGAGTCAGAAGTGACAATTTATATGGTGCTCCGCCCTTTTCTCAATGGCCAGTTTGCTCTTTTTCTTGCATAAAGTCAGTAGGAGCAATTCTGCCAATTTATTTCTGTACATTTCTAATATGGGCAAATTCTATCAGGAAACTGTTACAAATTGCTCAATATTTCGCTTAAAATGAAATGCTAACAAAGCAAACAGAGACGGCGCAAATCAACAATGACGCTTCTCCATATTGGCTTCTTCTAGTGTGATGTGCTGTTAAGTCAAGGAGTAAAGTTCAAAGAAAGACTTTAGCAGCTAAATTACAATACGCTTTCCATGGTATGTGTAAGCACTTGGCTGCTGGCCCAGCCTGGCAACATCTGCACTTGCAGGCTCCACCGATGTGCCACAGCTCCACAGGGGCAGACTGCTGCTCCCCCCACATCTGGGGGTGGCACAGAGCCGGCCCACTGCACGTTCACACCGTGCAGTCAGACCCTGCCACTCACAGTGATTTTCCAAGCACTTTTTCTAAGTGTAGCTAGGAGTCAAATATGTGAAGACAGGGGATGAGAAGGACTGGGCTTTATCTCTTCATGCAACAGTGGCAGCCAGATTAGTAATAGGAAGCTTGCTTTTCTTTTTTTTTTTTTTTTTTTTTTCTTTTTTTTAAGAAGAAGATTTAGACCAATTGCATAAGAATTCTTCCTCTCACTCTGAAGAAGAGATTCTTCAACTTGATTTCGTGATTTTAATTTACAGCCCACTCACATTTGTGCATTCGCATAGGATGCAAGGAGGCACTTGCCTGCCACTAAATTCCTGTGGGAATTCAACATCTAAGCTTCTCAGGAAGCTTTGGGAAACAACCTGACTCCAGAGTCAGCCATAGATGTTACGCATTTTTAAAAGACCCCACTGAATGCTTTGTAATTAAAAGTTACAGGGAATGAGTGAGATGTACATTGAATTTTAATTATCCCTTAGTTTGATTTAGCCAGAAGGAATAAATTAGTCCCCAGTTAGGAATACCTACCGTCTTCGAAACTTTGATATTCACACAGAGCAAAAAGTTCTTCTTGTAGAAGGTCCCAGCTGAAGGATGTACATTGTAAACTGCATGGAATACCATTCATTTACTGCATTTTGGAAACATGAAAGGTTGAGCTGACCCTCCTATGATTCAAATCTGAGATTACAGCATCATTCATCATCTCAGAATGGGTCTGTTCCAGTCTCCTTGAACAAAACTATTTTCCCTCACATTTTTTTGCACAGAATTGGCTGAATTTCAATTCTGCTGTATTATATGAAGAACAGTTTTGGAGTGAAAGGTGTCAAGCTGGCAAAAACTGAAAATTAGATTGGTATAAAATCTAATTTTTAATATATTAAGTGTTTAGTCTTTCTCTGTAATAAATTTAACCTTAGCATAACAATCATGTTCCTTGGCTATGGATGTAGGTTCCATCTCTAGCTGGATGAGAAAGGATTTTAATAAGAATTTATGCTATGAATAGGTGGGAGTTTTGTCACAGACAGTAGAAAAATAGCTTGCTCCTCTGAGCACAGTATGTTTGCTGATAGTCGCCCCATGGTGATACTGGGGAGATCACTTGTAATCAACTTGTTAAGCGACCTCTGCATGATTTTGGTCATGCTACTCTGTTGCATTAAATGCAACCTTTTGTCGCCCTAGATGATCCTATCAGCGAGCTAACAAGAGCATGAACTGAAAGTTTTACAGTACTGTGGTTTTCTTGATCTTCCTTCAACAGGATGGAGGAGAGCAGGGGGATTAGGGTACCCCCCACCCCCCAAAAAAAAAAAAAAAACAAAAAAACAACTCTCTTTCAACTTTTCCTTTTCCCCAAGCTTTAAGTCGCAGCTCCAGGTGTAAAAGGGGAAGCCGGAGGCGGCCTCGGCGCGGGCGGTCGCAGGGCAGGGAGGTGCCAGCCCGGCAGAGCGGCTCGGCAGCCGCGCGGGGCGCCGGGCGCAGCCCCCCGCCGGGCGGCCCCGGCTCCTCCGCGCTCTCGGGGCTGAGCGGCTGGAGGAAGGGGCTGCTCCTGCCACTCACAGCCGCAAAGCCGCCCCGCTCGCCCGGCTGCAGCTCCGCAGGCGGCGGCGGCGGCACCGCAGCGGCAGCGGCTGCGGCGCGGGAGGCTGAGTAGTTCCCGTAGCCTCTCTGCGCCCTGCTGTAACGCTCACGTCCGAGGAGGAAGCTGCATTTCAGCGAGCTGAACAGAGGTTTGAACCGTTCCAGCCGCCTGCTTGCTTTGGAAAGGACAGTGGGGGTACAGATAAAACGTGACTGCGCTGGTAGAGTTCAGCTCCTGGGGGCTGGCGCAAGAGGAGCCTTCCCAGGGTGCTGCTCAGACAGCCGACACGGATTGAGAACTCCGGTAGTTTGCCGGGAGCCATGCGAAGAGATTTGAATAGCAGCTGCCTCTTGCCTGCACACTAGGAAAAGAAATTCTTCGCTAGGTAAGCTTTTGTTCGGCTTCTGCACATATTGCTACATGAGCCTGTACTTCTGGGTGCATGTTCATACTACTCTTCCAGACAGTGCACGTACTCAGATGCAAAAAAAATCTTGAACAGGCATAATGCACACTCTGTAAAATATATGCCTAGAACTTAATGATTTATATATACACACACACACACTATATATATATATATATATATATACACACACACACATATATATATATAGCAAATGTTTCAGGGAGCTGCCTTAAGTCTGGAATTGAAAGCATCATTTGGAAGTTTGAGATCATCTTTGCCATGCTTAAGTGCCCTAAATGTAAATGGATGCATGTCCTCTGAGGGGAAAGAGCTGTCTGACTAAATATGTGAAAGAACACAGAAGTTACAAGCTAGAAGTTATACGAGGGAAAGAGGGTAAGATTGCAGTTGTTCTTTGATATATTCCATGTACTTAGCTTTTATTTGCTACTATCTAGTAGTCAAAGTTAAGCAAAACAAGCACATTAAAATGACATGAAAGCTTCCCATGGATAAAACATGCATTACTTAAAGTAGAAGTAACTATGCTGTGAGCAAACTGAGATCTGCAAATCTGTTCTTTTCCAGTGGTTTGGTATCCAAACAGCATCTGTCAGCAATATTTAAAACAGCATGATTATTTGCATTTTGGAAGCAGTGGTTGTTTTAAGTACTTAAACTAAAGGAACCTGCATTTTTCTTCAGATTACTAGAGACAGAGAGCCTAGTATTTCTGTCATACAGCTGGCCCACCAAGTCATTCCTGCTAGGAACAGACGTTCAAAGGAGAACCTGTTTAGTGGTGAATAAGTCTCTTCGTACAAGCACTACACTACTGTAATCACACAGGCTCACAAAAGCCACGTATTTTTTTAATTCTCTGTTCCCCAAGGAATTTACCATGATAGCATTGATAGCATTTTTATTAACTTATGCAGCTCTTGACAACATTGAAAAGAGACTCATTCCTTGTGAATAAATGCATCAGAATTTGATCTACCTAGTGTAGCTTGTTGTTTTGCCCTTTCTACCTCTTTGCTCTGATAACATTCAGCGTGTAAGATAGAAATAAGCAAATAGTTTTCACCTAGTTTCTTCAGGACTTTATAGTAATGGTCCTCCTACAATGAGATATTCAACTTATGGAAAAATATCAGAATTTCCTTGTTTACAAAGTTCTAGTAGTTAGTAATGTTGCCAGGTGCTTTCCTAGCTTGCCCTATCATGTCTGTATACTTCCACATTTTACCATCAGCCTAGCTGCACTGTGACTTGCTTTCTTAAATGCTACTCTGAAGGGAAGGAAGGAGGGGGGGGAAAAAACACCACTAGACTTTGCCAAGTTGCATTTAACTAAAGAAATTCTTGGCTTTCAGTTTTCTTCTGAATCTTATCAATTCAAATGTGATCCTCTCAATTAGATTAGATGCTCCTAATGTCATTGCTCCATGCAGAAGTTTGTATTAGTTTTGTGTCTTTTTTTTTTTTTTTTTTTTATGATCATGGTCATTTTTTGATTCATAATGAATGACTAATGTCTGAAAGCCTCAGAAAGCAAAAGCAGCAGTATGCTTGATGTCATGTTGACACCAGTATTTTCTGTAAGGCATAGAGGTGCTCCTCTGCATCTTTTATTTCATTGGAGTAAGCCAAATTCAGAGCACTAAATTTAAGCACAGATAGGGACACTTGAGTTACTGACCAACTGCATATATATTGACTTGTATTTCTGCCCAAATGCACTGTTAACTTGCACTATGAAGTTCAGAGACTCCTATTAAAACTTTAAGGATGCCTGGAGGTTGCGATGTCCGCTATCCTGGGCCATGCTGGTTTTCGTAATGGCACTGATCAAACATTGTTGGTTTGGCAGCATCAGGGAACCATGAGCTTCTCTAAAGTTCAACTAAAACTCAGTATGAGTGAAAGACAGATTATGCTAATTAGTAAAGTGTTTTGGTTTGTGGGCTAAAAAAAAAAAAAAAAAAAAATTCTCTCAGATCTAATGAGATTCTCTCTAAGGAAAATAACCATAGCAATACCTATCAAAGTAAATGCTGATGAGTTACTAACAAGTCATGACTACCATTTCCGTTTAGATGACAAATGACATGATCAATGTATGACCTTTTAGCACCAGAAAGAAAGTCTCATTTTATTTTTTGACAAGCAATAAAAGTATACCACGAGCTCTTAACGAAGAGGAGATCAGTTTTGTTCCACATCTTTCTGTTTTAGCCCACAGTTTTGATTTGCCTACCTCTCTGTCCGTAGGGCTGCCTGAGCTTCAGTTGCAGTGTATGCCCTGATCAAGTGTTTGATTCGAGCTTTCACAGTGCTTCAGCTTCCTTGGTACACACGAAAACCTGCTTTCTGTACCTGCAAAACGGACCTGTCTGAGCAAAAGAAACCCTGGGCTGAAGCAGCAAAACATTTCAGCCTGGGTCTGGGTGGCTGAAGGAGAGAGCAGTTCAGAATAGCACAGACGGCTGTGATTTCCCCAGGCTGTGGAGTCCTTTGAGGAACCAGGCACTGAGCTAAAGATGAGCTCAGGTCTCTCTGCGCTTCCCACCATGAGAGGTGCCTGGCTTTAACACAGTTTTCAAGGCGTAAAGTTTCGCGCAGCAGTTTAACAGATGCCTTATTCGCAAACCTGGGGGGCACTTGTGGGACGCCGGAGTAGAGAGGCAGCAAAATAGCAGCTGGCAGGGGGCCAGGGCCGAGAGGCCGGGCTGCAGGAAACGTGCTGGGGTCTGCTCGGAGCATTTTGGTAAAGTCTTGTCTCACGTTGTGAAGGAGACTGAAGAATGCTCATATCACAGCAACAAGTTTTACTTTTCCTATTGAGATGTTAAAGTTGTGCCTCACGTGAAGCAACAAAGACAGAAATTTTCGTTTGTATGAACATTTAAGTTGTTTGAACTATTAAAAAAACCTGCAGGCAGAAAGCGAAAAGCATGCGCATCACTCCAAAGCATTTATTACAACTACTGTCAGTAATAATAATTACAATGATATCACAGATTCTTCTCAAATTAACAGTTGCTATAGAAAAATGAATAATATTTCATCTAAACAGTAATACTACCAGAATCACATGGCAACAGCACAACACTGTAGAAACCATGTCAAGATTTGATGAAGAAAACTCATTGGCACCAGAAATAATGCATTGTGATGAGATTATTTAAATGCAATTTTGAAAGGAGTACAGAAGTATTTAAACCTATTTCCTTCCCTGTGGCTACAGGAAGGGTCACAACTGCTTTCCCCCCAAGTGCAGGCAAGTGGAGCAAATTAATTCCCACTCCTATGCTGTCAGGGCTCTAGGGACCTAGGTCAGATACAAGATGTAGGAGTCAGAGCAGGTTGGGCTTTTTTTTTTTTTTTTTTTTTAAAAAAAAAAAAAAAAAAAAAAAAAGAAAGCAGTTGCTTTTTCTTATTTAGAAGTTGATTGAAATAAAAACTACACTTGACTTGCTTAGGGAAAACCTAATGAATTTATATTTTGCTTTTTATGAGCTAGAAAAGTCTTCATGTTCTCTGCTTCTTCATATCACATAGTTTGCCATGTGAGTTTCCTTCCTCCCCTACTTAGCCCTCAAATGTGATAAAACAAAGTATTTTGTTGTGCAGCTCCAATACAGTCAGTATGATGTACATAGCAATTTAAAATTTGTATACACATAGCCACTGATGTGATCGTCCCAGAGCCCATTATAACTGAACTTGCAAGGTCCGCACTGCTGCACGCAAGGTTGCTATTGCAGAATTGTAGTTAGGAAGTTTAGTTTAACTTGTAACTTCAGAATTAGGTGCTAAGCCACCATGAGGCAAGAGGAATATTTGCCTTCCTGCCATGGCCCATGGAAGTGCTCTGAGAAATACCCACACCTAGCAGTCAGGTTTGATGCATCTATACGGCTGTAAAGTTTCACTAATTACTGGGGTTTAATTTACTGTGTGTGTGTGTATATACATATACATATATATATATATATGTGTGTGTGTGTGTGTGTGTGTATAAATCGGAGACCTACAGCAGACAGTAGTGATAAATTCTTTCAAGAATAAAGCTATCCATGAAACGCATCCTTCTGAAGGACTATGCACTGCTACTTACTGCAATGTGTACTCTGCCAGACTTCCACTGAAAGGATTGCATTTAGCTTTCAGTGTATAAATAAACGTTCTGCTAAATAATTAATATTAGCTGCTGGCCATAAAAGAGGTGACTGCTTGGAAAGTTAAAACTGTCTGTCATGAAATATGCACCTACATTTATGCTCTACTTTCAGGAGATGTTTTATGCACCGTCCTTCCCCTTTACATGGCATCAGTATTTTGTGAGGACGCTGCCAGAACTTTCAGCCCAGGGCTCCAGAGCTTTAGGATATCCTTTGAATTTATCTTCTCTCCGTGTGATGTTCACCACCCCCAAACCACCAAGTTCAGGTGGTCAGTGTTTTACAGGAATATTTTGAAGTGAGAGGAAAATGCAGTGGTGTTTAGGCTTCTAGATGAGATACAGAAGTTGCACTTCCTGGACATTTTTGATTTTAAAGCTCTCAAAGCATCTTTTTTATTTCAACAGAAGTAGGGCCATCTGCCTTGATACTTTTGCCAAATTACCTGCGTTCTTCCTACCTAAATTGCAGGCATAATAGGTTACGCATTAGTATTCATTACTAGTAACTAGACTCTTTGTTGTGCCGTTTTAAGAGTTTCCCTCTTCCACCCCAGTCAGATTGCACTGTAACAACGCAGCCACAGGCACAGAAAGTATTTGCAATTCCTTAGTGCACAAATAGGTAAATACTGCTGTGATTTCACCCCATCAGCATCTGTGGGTTTATTTTTGCGGTGAACCGATACAGCAATCCTTACTCTATCTTAAGGTCTAGCTTGTTGGTAGTTGAGAAGTAGTAATTTTGGAACTTCACCTGCTTACACACCATCAGCTGAAGCTGATTCCTCCCCACACACATTACTGCTCCCAAGTCATCTGTGGGGTTCATACTATTCTAGTTTGTACCTATAAGCCACAGTCAAAGATCAGGACATCTCTGGGATGTGGGGGACTGTCTACACTGCGAAAACAGCAAGCAATGTCCACCTCAAAATACCGTGTCCAGGATAGACTCCCTGGAAGGGTCAGTAAGCCTCTTCTCTCAGTTTTGGAGCTACCAAAAACCACATGCCAGCATGAATCAGCAGTAATCATTCTGCAGATTCAGATTTTTAACTAAAGAAGTTCAGAAAATGCTTTCCCTTCCCCAGAAAAATACATACTTTTAGGCAGAAAATAATTAAAAAAAAAAAAGCAACATTTTGCCTCAAATAGAGCTTCATAGCATTAGCTAATGAGATGTATACTTTTGTTGGCCACCACTACAAAATAGAAAGCCAGGTTAGATTTCCCCTTCCAAGATGCATTCTGGAGATACATATATTAGAAAAAGCAGTATAAATAGAAGAGAATAAGGGTATTAAGAAATAAAAGCGTGGCTCCAGCATGGTGCAATGGCAGCGTATTCAGGTAGGAAGTTTCTTTTTTTTTTTTTTACTGCTAGTCTGGTGATACATATTTTTCCAAAAGCAAGTTAATGGCTCAATAGTTAATAAGCAAAGGTTTCACAAAAAGAATAGGTTAATCTAAATCTCAGTATTCTATCCAATAATTCTAACAGTAGCTGTGGCTCTGCTCTGAGCATAGGGTGACTCTCAAAAAAATCCCTTGAATTCTCAAGCAGGACCTGTGTCCTACCAGTGGAATTTCTGAACTGAACAACAAAAAAAATTAAAGGAAGTATTTGTTTATATTTTAAATCAAAAGACAAACAGTAACTGATCACAGATGACATTAGAAATACCTAAGGAGTTCTTTCACTTCACTTACAAGCTGTTTTCACTCAGAGAAACCCCATAAAACAGCAACAGAAGTAAAGAAATTTAAGCAAAGTATGACTAATAGTGAGAAAAAGGAAGCAAACACTGCAAATGCTGTTTGACCATATACCTGAAAGTAGGAATTCTGCCCCAGCTTTCTCAAATAAACTGTTAGCAATAACCATGCCATATACACTTGAAGCAAATGTGAATTATCTTAGAATGTTTTACAACTAGTTCCCTGTATAAGGGCAGAGAAGAGTATTATTCCCACATCATAAAGCAGAGAATTGAAGTACTGAAAAATAAGTGACCCCAAGAAGGTGATACATGTCAGCATCAGAAAGAGCCAAAACCAAAACCTTCAGCTCTGTCTTATCCTCTAACTGCTAGGCATCTTTCTCTTCAAATGCAAACAATACCTTTACAACCATTCAAGATTTTTATATATATATATATACACACACACGTGTGTGTGTGCATGTGTGCGTACATATATAAAAAAATTTGCACTAACATCTTCCATAAAACTTCGCTGGCCTATCTTGTCTACTTGGCAACATCTGAAATACTTTAAAACAGTAAAGTGAGATATAGTCTGTTGGGTATTGTAATATTTTTTGCACAGAGTTCCTCCTTGTGGATGAGTTTTACGGACAGCTAATACAAACAGCCACAACGGGGTCCCGCAGAACACCCATGCCTCAGCCTTGAGGAGCTGGGAACGAGAACCCAAGTTTTCCGACGGACAGCCTGCAATCCAGCGTAGTACTATGACTCCAACCTAAGTGATTTAAATATACACGGAAGAGACAGGGGAGGGATTATAAACCTAACCTCTGGCCCCCAGACTGTCACGCAGCTAACGCCGTGATAAACGAGCAAGGCAGAAGCCGTGGTTTAAGCTTCCCTCTTCGGAGCGCTGCAGGTCGGAGGAAGCTGCGCCCGCAGCCCGGGGGACGACACGCACCCCGCACGTTTGGCAGGGTTGGCGGGGCGTCACCCTCTCTCCTTGGAGGCCGCTGCTCGCTGCGAGCCAGCTGGGACGATGCCGCGGCCCCTCCGGCCGACGCGAGCCGAGGCTGCCGGCCTCGGCCCCGCGCCTCGGGCGGCCCGGAGGGGCGCGAGCTGGGTCTCCGCTGCACGGAGGAGCTCCTGCGTAACCCAGGCTTCCCCCGCAGCTCAGCCGGCACGTACCGCTCTGCCCCGTCTCGTCCTTGCAGGGCTCTCCAGCCAGCGATGAGGAAGGTGGGGAGGGGGGACTCTCCTTGAACTTACTTACTTAAGGAATAAATACGTGAAAACTGTAATAATGAAAGGTAGTGCAAGCAGAGCCTGAAAACTGCCTGGCATCTGGCTCGAGTAAACACAGAAAAACCTCCGTTTAAGTTTGATGTGGTAAATGTGTTACTCTTAGGATTTATGTACAAAGTCTTTGTTATCTTGGTTTTAAATAGACTTCCTCTGCAGTACTAATAGATCATTACTATGTGACAGCAGTGGTCTTTCTGAAATAAGTTAGTGGCCTCTCTTTAATTCCTAGCACAGATGTGACCACATCAAACTTTCTTCACAGCTAGTCCCTGTGATAGGATACAGACACCACAAAACATGTTATTCAGTGAAATATATTATCATTGATAAATGGGTGGAGACATTTTAATAATCTTCTATGATAGTAAATGTTTCCAGGTCCAATTAAGCAATAGAAAAACAGAATCTGGGAAACCATTAAATACTGAATAAAATAAAAGCAAAGACCAAATACTTCAGCCTTAAATAAGTTAGTCCAGAGCCTTTGACTACGTCTTATAGGCAAAAGGCCTTCTTCACTGAGAAGGGAGCTTTTTAATCTATAAGAGAACTATAAGTAACGTTTATATTGTTATTTTAGCTTTAAAATACGGTCAGAAGAATGTACAGGGTTGACTTATTGCACTGACTGACTTTAAGGAGCTGTAGTTAAGCAGCCATTATATTGCACAAACATAAGTGCCAATGAATTAAAAACAAATCATTCTATTGAAACTGGATTGCTAATTGACAGTCTTACAGCAGACAAGAGCAACAGAATAGATAAAGCTGGACTGTAATAAAACATTTGATACAGTATCTCACAAAAGTTTTATTTGAAAGTTAAATGAATTCAAATTGGCTTCCATCAAAGCATTAAACTGTGAATTGAAGAGTGAAGAGCCATTAACCAAGCTGGATCATGAGATTTGTATCAGATCTGGAGGGGCGTTTTGTGGGCTGCTTCGGGGAAGCGCGTGAAGTCACCAGCTTCATTCGAAAAGACTGGGGCAGTGATAGTTTTAGTTACACCTGTACTCTCTGTTGACCTTGAAAAGCAAAGAATTAGCTCCAAGGGCTTGATCAGTGGAGCTCACAGAGTGGAGAAGCGTGGAAATCTCTCACATGACTTTCTGCTATGACATTTTGGCTCTGTTGTCATGGCTTAAGAGGTGAATTTCTGCTGTTAAGATCTCAGTCTTCATCTTCTCCATGGTACTTTTTAATAAAAACAAAAAACAGCAAACAAAAAGGCAGATGTCATGAGGTTTGTAAAGACAACTATCAGATGAAGGGCATTATGTGAAAGCAAGCAGTTATTGCTTCCAGCTCAGCCACTGGTCTGCTGTATGACCTCAGGCAAGTCAGACCTGTACCCAGGGATAACAATACTGATCTTTATTGATGTTTCTTTGCCTGATGACATCAAAATACTACTATATGATGTTTCTGGCTTCTACTGGACTGAGGAAAACACGATCATTAAGAGCTACCTTTTGCAACATTGATTGGAGCCTTTTTGTCATGAAACAGGAAAGAGCTGCAGGTTCAAATACAGTCTTCAGCCTCCTTCAAATACAGTCTTAATGGGATACATACATAAATTTCTCAGTGCTTCCACAGCTGATATTCAAACAAGGTTAACAGGAACCATTATTTCTGCGGAAATACTGCAACTATATATGTTCTAAAACAATGGACAGTTAAAGAACATAATAATCAGCGACATTTTAAAGGAAAGGTGACTAAAACATCACAGATCAGATATTTGTGTTTATTTCTGGGTGGTCCAAACGACTATGGGAGTGTAGGAAGTTGAGGACTCAAAGAAGAGTTGAGCCCGAGCATCAGGCAACAGCCACCAGAAGTGAAATCTAATTAAATTTTGGAATAAATACCTAGAAGAAGTTGCAAAAAAATCTGAAATGTTATGAAGAGGCTGGAGAATTGAAGGAGGCAACAGTTCCATGTGGGAGGATTTACAGAGAGTACAATTCCTTATTTATAATCTCACTAGCTCACATTTGTAAAAGTCTTTCACTGATTCAAAAGAATCTTTGTTATTATTAGCAGAGATTACAGTTCTCTAAAAGCGTAAGAAAAAACACTTGGTGAGTCAATACCTTCAGATCACATATGAATTCATGAGAATGAAATATGTTTACTTTCATACTGTTGCTGCAGCTACAGTATGTGTTCAAGAAACTGAGACTCAGGCAGATAGCCACCACTGACTTGTCACATTTAAGAAATGAAGGAATAATAGAGATCAGGTTTGTTAAATTATTTTCTCTAATGATAGTTCTCACTACCTTGTCAAAAGGTAAGTAAAGCACTGGAAATAAACTACTCCATTAATATGCTTGAAGTCACACTTAACAATGCTAAACATGATTCAAAAACTTTAACAGTCCTGGAGTGAGACAAAACAGCTATAGACCAATGCACGGAAAATTATCAGCTTTGTCAAGAGCTGAGAGTTTTAAAAACTTCCTAAGTGTGGGGCAAAGACCCCGTATTTCCCAACCATCATATATATGTGTGAAAGTCTGTATATGTATCAGAACATTTATATGCATAAAACCTGTTACCAAAAATGCCTCCAGCTGCCCTTCCACCAGAAGAATACTTTTTTTCTTCAAAGGTCCAAGTTCCAAAAAAATCTAGGAAAACTTAAAGCCAGAGGAACTGAAAAGTCAAAAGAGTCAAATACCTTGTTTCCAAATATCCTTTCATTCATTCATGTGATTTGGCTGGGTTTCATTCAATGGACAGGTTCAGGCATTTTAAACTTTGTTTTATATTCTATGATAATCGACTTCAACCCCAGCATCAAATGACAACCTTTCTCGAATCACACAATATCATATGTACTATAGTACATATATAGTACACAGTACCACGTGTACTATAGACTCCTCAAAAATGCTGAAAAGGAATACTGAAAAAAAAAAGTGTTTTAACTTAAGAGATTAAGTATGAATTAAAAATAAACAAAAGAAATAGAAGTGCTTGGGCAGTCTCGCCACTCAAATTATCATGGAGAATTAGATCCAAATCAGAAGAACCACCAGAGTAGAAGCTGGCTCTATGGGTAAAAGCATTTTGTATGATGTATGATAAGCTATAAGCAGGGGACATCAACATCCTTTGGGAGCAAAGCTGTGTTTATAAACACAAAACACACTGCAACATTGCTAAATCTCAACAACATTGCGTTCAAGAAGCACCCAAATTTGAAGAGCTCGGCTGGAAGTCTCTAGATGTTTTTTCCCTCCCCACCCAACGCTATAGAGAAGTCTCCATCTCTCCACAGTGAATAGAAACCCTGAACTTATGCTGACAGGCATCAGGAGTCATTTTTCACTCAAATCAGTTTGCTGATTTCTGTGTTGAATAAGCAGTCATATGTAAGGAATAGGGCATAGCTATCATGGATCATTGGATCGCTAATAAATGGTAGGAGTTATACAAGCTTAAAAAGAAAGGAAAGGAGGAAAGACTTCACATTAATTTTTTAGCCTAAAGTGAAGCTCTGTATATAGAAAATAGAGATGTTCAACTTCTGATTTATACTGGAATATGATGAAGGGAACTTCTGGCCTGGTTCCAGATGAATTACCCGTAAAGCGCTCTACACAGCATTCACTCTGCTACAGACAGGCAATCAGAGGTTATCGTATTACAGGGAATCAACAAGTGCACTGCTCTTCCACTCAGCATTATAAATGTGAAGTAAAATGCATTTGCTTAATCAGTAGGATGGATAAAAACAACTGTTTGCTTAACAAAGATTTATGCTTTTCATAAGCTAAACTAGATCAGACATCCTTAGCCTACCTACAAAAATAAATAAATAAATAAATAAAGGAGGAAAAGAAGATAAGGAAAGGAGAATAGCTTGTATCTCTAGAAAAGACACAGGACTTGCTCAGGCTGGCAGCCAAAGCACCAAATACTTTCTGCTGTCTTCCTGCCTGAAACAGGGTGCTTACATATGATGTAGCACGTATTTCTTTTGATGATGCAGAGCAGCAGTGCTCTTAAAGTTTTTTTTGTATTCATAAGCAATTGCTTCATTATTTCAGAGCTCCTTCATTAGTAATTAATAGTAACCTTTGCAATATGTAACTGCTTTCTGCAGTGCCTCTGTGTCTCTACTACTTTGGTCAAGAGGTTTGTTAAAGCCCTACGCACTGGGAGAAGGTCCATATTCAGGAGCTGCACTATGCAAGAATCAGCTTTACCTCCTGGCGCTATGTTAACATGCGTTGTCAGTAAAAGGCCGTTTTTCTTCACTACCTTGCTACAGTTAAATTATGAAGATGATTATGAAATTAGAACTCCATAATCAGTGTGTTTTAATCCAAAGTTCTTTGTATGAGGAAGCAGAAAACGTTACTAAGCAAGGAGGAAGAACTGTTGAAAACTTTGGGGGTTTTTTCTGCTTATCTGAATTAAGAATTACAACTCTAGCAGAAGGGCATGGCATTACAGCAGTGTTATACAGTATAATTCTGCTCTTTCAAAGAAAATGCATCAAGTCTAGGAAGTCTGCTAAAGACAAGATTGTAAATCTACTAAAGAACCAGTTCAGGATAAATATAACCTTGATTCCTTGACAAAACATTCCCAATTTTGGGCCTAATCATGAGAAGTCAATGAAATCTGACCAGCAACCATAGGATCACAGGACCAGTTTTTAAACACTGGTTTCTGAAATAAAACTACATTACTAATGCTAATTATTAAATATAGCCTATTTTCAAGTTTCACAAAGTAATATAGCACAGAAATACTCCTAAGAAATTTGAATTGCTGAGTGAATATAAAGCTGATGAACTTTAAGAGGGAGAGTTTTAAAGGCGCAAATGGCAGTTAACTTCCAATTATGCCTTTGGAAATGTCCCACTAATGGCTAATATAGCTGATTTATTTTCATAAACTTTAATTACCTTGTACTGTTTCTTACTGAACAATATTGTCAGTCCAACAGAGCAGTTCAAACAATACTCAAGCTAAAAAGGGGATTTGCTCCAGTTCCAGGTTTACATGTGCAAATTTAGCAGTTTACCATTATCTGGACATAAAAATATTAATGCACACACTCCTTTTAACAACATCTATATACAAATGACATATGAGTTTACATTAATTCTGATCACATTTTAACTAGAAGAGATTTTACCTATGTAATTTAGATCACAAGTTATTTGGGAAAAGGACCACGTTTTTTGCTTCGTCTAGCATAAAGACAGGGATTTCTTGCATTTTAGTAATACATGTGATAGTAACTGTGAAGACCCGGCTCATCAGGTGTGTTATTTTGACAGCTGGTGATGCCAGTGCCCGGAAGACCCAGCAGGACAGCGCAGTGAGGAGGAAACGGGCAGTTTCAGAGCTGCTTGAAGGCTACTCCTTTCTGCTGCGCAAGCGGGCTGAGACATTAGGTAAGTGTTCAGTGTTAGAGCAGCAGATTTTTTTAGAGCAGTGATCGTGTTGCTTTGGCATGAGAGCCTTGAATAAGGCGTTTTGCGTGCTAGCGCGGCCCCGAGACCCTTGCAGCTCCTTGACTTGCCAGGGCGGTAACAGGTGCTGCCTCGCAAAAGCAAGAAGATATTGCCCTCTAGTGCCGAAAGAAAGCAGAGGCTGCAGAGTCCAAGAGGGAGGATTAATTATTATTTCGAAATTTCGTGGGCTGACACACGCGAGACTTTGTGCAGCCGGTTGCCCTGCGGGCAGACGGCGCGGGCAGCGAGGCCGCCGCTCCCTCCTGCGCTGCGTGATAGCCCCACGGAGTCAAGGGACACCTCAGTGGCAGCAAGGTACCCAAACCAAAGCGTGGCCTTATAGGGAGTGCTGCACTTGATCCAATTTTATCTTTTGGTAAAATCTTAATTGGAGTTTTAATAAGCAGTGAGCTCCTGACAGGCACACAGAACTGCAGAGCAAGGGAAGCACTAAAGGGGAAAAAAAATACCCTTGCAATTACCAGGATGGTTTTAGTTTCATAATGGTAGCTGTATTTCTTTTCTATTTTTTCCATCATACATAATGGTCTGCCACATTTAGCAATATCTTCTCTTGCTATATTTCTGTCCATGCATACGCTACCTACCTCGCTCCCCCCCCCCCTTTTTTTTTTCTTTTTGCTAATTGCCACATAACACGCAGCAGGGTCACCAACAGCATAGCCCACAAAATGAGGGCATGAATCTCGGAGCAAACTGCTGACCAAAAAAGGTAATGCAGATAAAAACTGTAGCCTAGCAAAGTCACAAACCACCACAGTAACAACTCCCTCTAAGTTGCGAGGTAAGGAGCAAACCTCATGAACAAGCAGGCCTATTAATTCTGAATTATTTCAGCATGTCAGTCATTGCTTGATAAGCTCCTAAAAGCAGTGTAGTTCTCTACTGTCCAGTACTAGGAGAGCAGCATGTATGAAGTGCATTTTAAATAGAATTAAAACTTTTCACTTGCATTTTTTTTTTTTAAAGATGAACTGACACAATAAAGTGGCTCCTTATAAAACCTTGCCAGAATCATAAGGTACACTGCCAGACAGATCTCCTAAGTCTTTTTAAGAAAGGATCCCCTCCTCTCCCCCTGAGGGTTTTAGACGTAGAGCTAAAAAGTGACTAGCAGAATCATAATCCGGGTTATTGGAGGAAGAACTGTCAACTGATGCCCGCTTTGAAAGAATACTTGTTTGAAGCAGTACAAAAATCATCCATTGTTTATGGTCTCACATCATTCCAGTAGGTAAACAACATAAATAATTCAGAAAGATGTCAGTTCCCATTTAAATCCATAGAGCACCATGGGCTATTTGTTTAGTTTTAATTGCCTCTGAATCATCTGGTTCTGTGTTAGTATTGGTAACTCTTCACAGATTTAGGTAGAACTACTAGGAATTGCACAAATCCCCCAGAGCTGGCCAGTCCATAAGGTTTGAGGGGCTCCTACATCAGCTGTTCAGGATAGAGGAGACAGGCTGAAGCCCCAGTACTTCAGTAAGAGGAGCTGTGGTCCAGGTTACACACTGGACCAGGTGGCACACTGAATAATTCCTTCGCTGTTCAGCAATTCCCATTTTGTCCACGACAACCTGCATTCTCAGGTTTATCCCAGCAAGGGGTGCACAGTGTTGCACCCTGCAGCTTTTTTATGCTACTCATTCATTTCACATTCTCATACATTTTTTAAATCATTCATGAAAGTGCTTAGATGGAATATAGACACTGATCACTTCAGGTACAAAACAGGAACCAGAGAGACGTCCACCCATATCTTTCACTTTACCTTGATTAGTTTTGCAGTTGAAAGCAGGATATATTAACCCTTTCAAAATATTTGGCCACAAAAGTATGAGTTTGACAAAGCTTTTCCAATATGTAACTAATCTTTTGTCTAAATTTTGTCTTCCAATTTTTAGTCATTCCCATTTGCAATAGCAACGACCAAAGAACAATAGAAAAAAATATTAATGTCCTCAAAAAGCTGTATATGGAGTATTTTTGTATTGAAAGAACACGGGAGAACTGTTTAATATATTTTACTGTTTAATACGTCAAGAAAGAAAGTGACAATGAGTGCTATTCAAAAACTCTCTCAGCTCAGATTACTAACATTATTTACTGTCTTAATTAACATGTGTTCTAATTGCTTCATGGATTTTTTTAAATTTACTCTTCTTTTACCCATCATTACAGATGATGTTAAGAGTCCTCTTCATTGACTATTGGCAACTGCTGCATTCTGAGAAAATTTCTTTCAATTTAGCTTTCCAGATCCTTTGGCTTCCACCTCCAACAACTTTATAACCTCCCCAGCAGTTTCATAAATGCACTGCAATGGTCACATGAACAACACTGTAGGGGAATCAGCACTTTCACTTCTCCTAGTTACTATGGCACTTTAGGAAGAGAGAAACCGAAAAGAGACAAGTCCACCAGGAGTAGAGAGTCCGTCAAAAAATGAATCTTACGGTGAGACTTCGCCGCAGTTTCAGAACGCTGGTAATCCTCTTGGCCACGTTCTGCCTGGCAAGTATTGGCATCTCTGCCTACTACCTGTACACAGGCTACAAGCAGCAAACGGCTCTTGTGGAAACCACTGGGGAAGCCGAATGTGAAGATCCTAAGCTTTTGCCGTACAGGTCCATGGAGCTGAAAACTGCTAAGCCAATTGATCCGTCTAAAACTGACCCCACCATCCTCTTGTTTGTGGAAAGCCAATATTCCCAGTTGGGGCAAGACATCATAGCCATCCTCGAATCCAGCCGGTTTCCATACCACATGGTCATTGCACCTTCCAAGGGGGATATTCCCCCTCTCACAGACAGTGGAAAAGGAAAATATACAATTGTTATATATGAGAATATTTTAAAATATGTATCCATGGACTCATGGAATAGAGAGCTTCTAGAAAAATACTGTGTGGAATACAGTGTTAGCATAATTGGTTTTCATAAAGCCAACGAGAACAGTTCACCAAGTACAAAACTAAAAGGGTTTCCATTACATCTCTATAATAACATAGCCCTCAAAGACTGTTTTGTAAACTCTCAGTCTCCACTGCTGCGCATTACCAAAGCGCCAAGGGTTGAGACAGGCCCCTTGCCTGGTGAAGACTGGACAGTTTTCCACTTTAACCACTCCACCTACCAACCTGTACTTTTAGCTGAACTGCAGCCCTCCAGACCCTTGCCAGTGGTATTGCCAAAGGCTGCTCTGTACGCAACAGTCATCCAGGACTTGGGCCTTCACGATGGGATTCAAAGAGTCCTTTTCGGAAACAACTTGACCTTCTGGTTGCACAAGCTGATCTTTATTGATGCCATCTCTTTCCTATCTGGAAAGAAGCTCACACTGTCCTTGGATAGGTACATCCTTGTCGACATAGATGACATCTTTGTTGGAAAGGAGGGAACAAGGATGAATGTCAACGACGTGAAGGTAAGACAAGAACTGGGATACTATCAGAAATACAAGTATGTGCAAATGGGGCATTTAGAGAAAGATGTGTGAGAGATCCATCAAGTCCCATTTCCTAGTAAATACTGCAAGCGCACAGACGTTGCCAGGAGATACAGAAATGGTAATCTGAAGTCCCTTTAAAAGGCTGGTGTGCGTACACAGATGTATTTAAATGCAGGTATACAAGTGGATACACAGAGATGCTCGCATACAATAAGGCATGTGATGAATCCACTGGCTGCCTCTTGCTCATGTAAATTCTACTCAGGGGTATCAGCCTGAGCACATGGATGACAAAGGAGCCTTTTCCCCCCTCATAAAACAAAGATCTTTCTTTAACCTAGATTAAAGGATCAGATGACAGTGTATGGTTTACACAACATTAACTTGTCTTTCCTACACACATATAACCATGTATATGTGTGCCATTTATAGGCATTATCTTTATTTTTTTTGACTATTTCTGAAAAGTAAACAGAACAGTAAAAGTTTTTTTTTTTTTTTTTTTCCTTATACGGTATATTTATGGGGGATTTTAAAAAGAAAAAGCAAGAAAAGAGTGAAAAAAAGATAGTTTGACTTTGGAGAATTAGTTGGATAATTTTCATTAGCAGGCTATCAGATAAATATTTAAGGTTACCAGAGACATGATGAAAGCACAGGCTTATACTTTAGCAAATGACATAGCAGGTGATGCTGTAGAATGTTCACAGGCTAATGTTTGGGGGCTTTTTTAGACTTATTTTCATTAACTCTAATATCCAGGAACTCTATCATGTTTGTTCAAAGTAATTCTCAGAGGTGCCCTTAGATGTAGAGACTTGAAATGATAAATGGACAGAACTCAGCAGCATGACAGTTATTTCCTTGCAGTTTTCTGCATGTGAGAGAATTATCATATTCAGAGATGAATTGAAAATTCCTAAGCATGCAACATTTTCTAGCCTTTATTCTGGACTTTTTCTTGTAAATACTTAAACATTTAAGAATAGTAGGCAAGCCCCTTTAAAAAAAAAAGATTTTCTATTTCGTAATTCTTAATATTTCTTAAATCTTATTTTCATTTCTATGGCTTCTATATTTGTCCATCTCCAGATCAGGATCAGTAACAGAGGTATTGAAATACCAAGTCAGTAGTCTCATATTAATAAAACAATTTTGCAGATCAGAGAAATTCAGGTAATTATGTTAGACACCCAGACATCTGAATGCTCATCTAGCTGTATTCTCGCACTAAGGCGCTCTTAGTGCCTGCAGTAGGTACTCCCGGTGTCTTTAGATCCGAGCACGCAGAGGCTCAATGATCAAGTGCTGTCTGTACCAAATTATACAAACGGTTTGTCTACGTGAGCAAAGTAACTGAAAAGGCTGTTGGGGGAGAAGTTTTTCAGCAGTAAGTTTTTGTATGCACATTTTTGGGAGTGTCTTTTTCTGATGTAGTTTCTTCCACTAAGGAGCAAAGCCTTTTATTCTACATTGGTTCCTATTACTAGAATAGGACTGTCCACATGGAGAGTTACTTTGAAATACAGATCATACCTTTGACTGGAATAATTCCACCAGGCAGAAAAGCTCCTGTCATTTCCTTTATTACTCAGCAATCAACAACAGGACTATGCAAACCCTTCTACTAGGCTTAGCAAAACAGCCACACTGCATCACTTATCATAGGAGATGCAGCAGGAAAGTTTCTATGCTACAGGTCTAGAAACTCACATAGGAACTGGATGGCAAAACCCAGCTGTTAAAAGCATTCAGCATTTCTTCTGCAGGCAGCACAGACTGACCCATCTCAAACTGAGCAGAGCGCACCACTAAATACCTTGACAACAACAACAGAAAACATCTGGACCATTTCAAAAAACCTGTAGTGAATCTGTTCAAATATAATCCATGGAGAGAAAAGGTTTGAAGGGAAGCCATCATTCTTCCCACATTTTTCAGGTCCTAAAGGAGTAACTCACTTTGTATATTACACTATAAACAGTGCCCTAAAGGCAAGTCTTAGCTCTGGACCTCAAGTGAGAAACCGTGCAACAAACACTGAGCACAAGGGAAATCTTCCACAGATGTAGGACTGGACCTGACATTCCCATAAGATGATTTCCATTCTACACATTCTTGGGGGGGGGGGGGGAAGGGGGGAGTTAATCTGCCTGGCAGATGATGATGTTTGCATGTAAAGTCATTCTGCAGCATTTTCATCCGTTGGTATTTGGCACTTAAAAGACTAGCTTTCATTTCAAAAAACATTAGTTCTCATTTCAAATCAGTTGCCAGGTATGGATTTGTTTCTCAGGGTACTTCAGAAGTATTTGCTATGCAAATCAGTCCTTACTCGTAGTCCGGACATTCCCAGAATACATTAATATTCAAACCAGGATGCTTGCTAATGAACATCACACCAAAATCAGCGTGTACTTCAGTTAGTTTACAGTAAAAGATGATTACAGCGAGTTAGAGAACAATCCCTCAAATCACTTGGGGACTGAGGCAATTGAGAACTGGTGGGCCCTGCTTTGCCCCTGAAGGCAGGGCAACCACCTTGATTCAACAGCAAAATACCAGGAAGAGACCATATTTAAGAGGCTGAAGTTTTCCTAAGTGAAAGCATTGCCATGCATTGCAACCCCCCTCAGAGGAGTCTGGGTCTCCATGGCAGGTGAGAGCCCCTTTCGGACTCATGGAGGCAGCCCAAGGTTTAAGGGCAGTTTGTGCTTACCCCTTATAAGGACAGAGGTGCAAATGACTCCAATGGCTAAAGATTAATATAGACTAAAGAGTTTTCCCTCCCCCCTCAGGAATTCTGCAGAGCTTGGATCATTTACCTTTTCTGAACTGCATATTATATGTATACTTAGTACTTAAAAAAAAAAAAACTACATTTACAATACCATGCATGTCAAAATTCGTTTCGTCTTGCTGTGCTATATTTAAAACAACAGTATCCCCAACATAAAAGAGGAATATTTGTTTATATCATGCTTTCCAAAAAATTTATATATATATATATACACATATATAAGTACCACTTGTTATAAAACTTTTTTTTTGCATTGTACCACATTGCAATTTATGCAATTCATGTAATTCCTTCAATTCATAGCATTTATTATTATGCACAGTATAGGTTCACTTTGCATAGGTATATGAGAGCGACTGTGAGGGTCTTCCAAGGTATCAGGCACACCTGGTTTGCTTGGGAATGCTCACCAGTAACACTGTATCAGGTAACACCAAGCGTGGCCAATCCCCAGATGCACAGAAGAAAACTGCAGATGAAGAGCTAACCATTTCCAAAAACTATGTTAAAAATCTGACTAAATAATATCACTTTGCCAAACTGGTAGGACATTTTCTTTCAGTGACCACAAGCATTATACCTACCAGCAGAAAGAACACTCACTAAAAATGAACTTTCTGATAACAGCATTTCTATGTAACAATAAAAAGACAAGTAGCTGTGTTCCTGTGCAATTTCTTCCTCCAACCCGAATGTTTTTATCCCTCAAAAAGCCTATTCTCATTAGGTGCTTCAGGGATATATGTAGTTTTATAAAGGGTGTCACTACTAGAGAAATGGAGATTAAAGAATGGAGTTATTATGGGCTGTGTTTACCACAAAAGATCTCTAGTCCCTTGTATCATAGAAGCTGTACAAGGTCATATCTGGCCAAGTAATTAAACAGGAACTCAACTGAGCCACAGGAAAGCTATTTTCCCTAGCTTTATGATATCTATCTTGAGCCTAGCAAGCTTCTGCAAATGAATTTCTGCCTTTCCCTCCTCCCAGTGTATTATCTCACCACTTGATTTTAGAAGGCAAAAGACTCAAGAACTCATCAGTTAGTCTGCCGAATTACTGAACTCAGGTACTTGCAAACTATATTGGTTCCCAGACACACAGCAAGTCCAAGATCACTGGCATCATGATTCAGAGAAAACAGCTAGGGACATCAGGTTACCATACAGAAAGAATACAAAGCTTTTGTCTTTTAAAAGTTTTTTTTTTTTTCTAATTCTCCTCAAACAGAGCTGCTGTCAACCAGCATCACCCAAGAAGGTAGGTAGTAAGAGCTTGCTGAAGTATTTTCTTTTTCACTGTTGATATTATAGCATGAGCATGTAGACTGGTACAATATTTACTCACCCAGGAACAATCCCATGCAGTGACCAGGATTTCCTCAGCAGCTTTCACAACTACATTTTCTTTTCCTACCATCACTCTTAACTCAAACACAAAAAACTTTGAAAAAAACCCTTCAACATAATAGTTTGCTACTATTAAAAAAAACAACCACCAAACCAAAAAGAAACATATCCTACAGAAACCACAGCCTTTCCAGCTTGCCCTCCTCTAACACCAGGAGCTAGGGTGCAGAACAGCAAGCTCCCTCAAGAAGCACCTGCTCCTCCTTCATTCTCACTTACCCAGCTGGAGCTGATAATCAATGAGAAATTACTGGTCCCTGCGCCCTCATGTCACAAAACCCCTTTTCTGAAAGCTACACTTTGCTTTTCTGTATTCCCCCTAGTTGCTGACATCAGGGCAAGCTCGTCCTTGTATGGTCTGAGGCACTGTAAGTTGCTGGAGCAATGCTTGGAGCTTCCTTGGTGTCACTGGGTGACCGCTGGCGCCCCTTGCCCCAGCATACCTAACAGCTCGTCTGCATTCTCGCCCGTTCTCCTGCGCCAAGCTTCAGGCTGCTTACTTCAGAGGGAAGGAAATTGCATTAGTCCTGACCCTTCTCACTTCCACAGGTTTGCACTTTGTCTTTGACCTTCACTATTATTAAATGCCTTGACATTTAAGGGTGTGATTTCTTGCTCATTTTAGTATCTTAAAGACAAGATTCGTGCTGGAGTCGCAGCTTTTCTGATAATTCCAATTAAAGAGTACTGGCTCAGCAGGGGGCTAGCACTTGATATTCGAATCTCTCTGGCATATGCTGTTCTGATCTTTCTGCAAGGAGAATTGCTCTCCGGTGGAGTAATCCGGACTGTCTGGGCCACATTACTGGCCAGGGCAGAACAATACTGGGTGCAAGGCTGCGGGGGGGAACAGCATACCTGAAACTCTCCTCTTCGCTGCTGTGTGAAACTTTCTGTGCAAAGTCTAAACACCTTTATAAAGCAAGGAGTTTAATAAACTGTTGGGAGAGTAATGTTCGTTTGTACGTCAGAGCTGCTCATATCTCTTACCTCTTGCATCATTTGTAAATCATGGTAAAGACCTGAAGCCTGGCCTGTGATCCAGAAGCTCTAGTTATCAGTGGACAAAAGCACATTTCTGCATCCCTCTGCAGAATTTGGCATGTAGTACTACAGAATAGCCCCAATTTGTGTAGAAAATTTGCCAGTAATAGTTAAGACCAGAGACAACAGCCCAGGGGATTGAATTGAGTATTTGTACTTCTGACTCAGGTTCCTAAAGGGTTTTTCTGGATACTTGCCTCTTCCATACTCTTCTGTACTCACATGCAACGTTAGAGAAGACTACAGAGCTAGTTACAGAAGTCTGACATCTCCATATCCCTCTGCATAGTTCCCAATATACACAGTACCTTCCTTCTTCCCAAAATCTCCCGTGTTTCAGCAAAATTGCAGCTGGTTCTACAAGCGGGAAGTAGACAGAAATCTTTATTGTTATTTATCTGCACTTTTCTTTCGATAGGGGCTGAAAACAGCAATCACGTCCTTCCTCATCACATGAGAAACAATAGTCATGCCTATAATATTTTTGTAACGATAAACTCCAGCAGTAAAGTAACCACATCAATGATCAATACAGGGAACGTCTGAAACAGAAGATATAAGAGCATAGGAAGTTACAGACCACAAGCAGTAATAATATAGTTGTTACCTTTATGTCATCTTTTAAAGCACTTGAAAATGGCAGTGAAGAACACAATGAGTAGATATTCAGGAGTTCCTAAAAACTTTAAAAGTGAATTTAAAAAGCAACTGAGAATGCATTATAAGAAAAACTTAATAATCAGACAATCTTCTTGTTAAATGGGACTGTCACTCCATTCTACTTCAACAGAGCTGACAGATCATTCAATATTTCCCTGTTCAGGTCTCTTGAATCACCTAACTCATTCTGCAATAATTTGAGTGTTGAATACTGTTGAAGCGCCTTGACTAGATACACCACACAAAATGGTATGTACTTCAACCTTTTTTCCGTTAAGCCTATTCTTTGATTCAGAATTTCAGTACTGATGTAGTTAAAAATACCACTCCTTTGCCATCAGCAAATATTTATTTTTCTCCTTGGCAGCCTGCAGGATTGACTGTCAGTCAGAGCACCTCGCCTGAATTATAATAGACTTGGGTTTCTCTCATCTTCCAGGTTTCCCACTGAAGATTTGGTGGGTCTTGACAGTATTTCATACACTAATGCCAGAAAACAAATGTGGGGCTCTAATTTTAGCTTTTTCATTTCACTAGTTTAGACGACTGTTTCTTCCATGTGTACCCTATGTTAAAGAAGTAGCTCTGTCATGCAGCCCAGATAAGATTTTCGTAAACATTTGAAAACTCACTCTGAGTTCTCTTATCCTAGAGGCACACACTGTTATATTGAACTGCTGCGTACAAGAGTCCAACAATCCAATCTGATACTGTTTGTGGCAGACCACAGAATTATCAAAAATCCAGATGTGCTCTTTTTCAAGGAAGGATTTAATCTCTCACAAAGCAAGGAAACAAATATAAAACAGTTCAGAAAGTGGGCAATACCTAGGGCTGATCGCCTATGCCCAGCATCACTGCCTTGTGACACATTCTTTTGTTTACACATCTGCTAATTTCCTAGATTTATAGTGATTTCTTGAATAGCTTCTCCAAACTAAATCTGAAGTCGTAGGCTGTATCGTAGTGGAATATATTCCAAGGGCATACATGGTATTTGATATTTAATTTAGCTTCATTTAATTTCATTTAATTCTTTTCATAGCATTGTGGGAATGTCTAGGAACTAAAAACATGGCTGCTTTACAGCAGTCTCTCAGAGACCTACTGATGTTTAAAACAATGTGTATTACTTAAAAAGGAACAATAAAAATTGTTTCCTATATTGGAAAATAGCACACTATGAAGTGACTGAATACCTTTCTAGAAAGGCTAGCCAACCCACACTTAAAGAGCAATTATAATTACTGCCTTAAAAGCACCTGATGCAGGAATAAACACGTTACCATGAATGCCATATATATGCACTTGCATTAGCAACAGTATTACTTAACTTTAATCTGCCTGTGTCATCCAAATACAAGCAGGGAAAACAACACTTAGAGCAAAAGCTTAATTTAGCCTCATTAGTATTATTTAAATGATTTTGAAATGGCAATGTTCAGAAAATGGATGGAAGGATAGGCAAACAGATAAGAGAGCAGAGAACGCCTCAAAGAGAGAAGGAGAACTTTGAAAACTAAAAACATGTAGCAATTATTATCTACCTATTAACTGCCCACTTCTAAACAATAATGTAGTATCAAAACAAGTCTTCCTCTAGTTCTGGTTCAAAGTTTATATATACCTGTGTGTATGTGTGATATATATACATGTATATGTACACAGTGCACACACACAGTAAATTTTGTGGTCTTTGTTTCTTCGCTCTAATTTGGTCATTGACCATTTAATCAATAATTTTACTTCTGGTGTTGTAAATCTCCTGTCTTCTTTCATAAAGGCACAATTTGTAAGGACTTTTAGATAAAAGATACCAAACTCTGTCCTACCTCAGGGCAGAGGGCTATTTCAAGAGTCTAGAAGAGTTGCACCTCAAATGCTGGTCCAGTGTCCCTCTAAAATTAAAATTACATTCTAATAAGTGGACATCATCCATCTAATTATTGTTCTTGAGGTGAACATCATATACTAGCAGGTGAACTTCAAAACTGTTAAGTCCTAAGTAGATTATGGTAACGATAAGAGGAAACTTTATGGTAAAACTCTGTTTCATTTCAGAGAAAATGCCTTTGGTCCAAATCTAGGAAGTGGACTTTGATTTTAGTGAGTTGAGTGTTCATCTAAAGGAAGATTTACGCTTTCTCTAAATGAGAAGTTTTCCTCATTTGAGATGAGGCTTGATCTGAGAACTCCAAATGGACCGTTTTCAGGAGGGTTTCCTTTTCTCTGAACGTATACAGAGTCCAAATACTTTTTACAGAGACATAAGAACAAATGACCTTCTGACTCCATAGTTCAAAATGAGTGTCATACGTTGCTTAGAGTAGTTAGAGTGACTCATATATTGCTTTCAGGAGACTTTGTTGGCAAGTAGTGCTTAGCATGCAAAAACATTGGTTCATCAGGAGAAATTCACTTGGTAAGAAACTATTTTATTTTAAAATTTTCATCTGTATGTAGCTACTTTAATAAGTAATCAAAAAATGAATGCTTTCATTGAACACTTGAAATTGTCGCTATTCGATATAGCTATTTCACGACCAAAGGGGATTTCTCTGCATCAGACAGCTTATTGCTTTTTATGGTGTTCATAAGCGCTCACACACAGACACACACATAGAGAAAGACTCAAATATGATGAGAAGATCATCCTGTGTTTTGTATATATGGTACTAGATAACATTCTGTGTGTCTGTGGACTGACTAAGCAAAAAAAAAAAAAAAAAAAGGAAAAAATCTTGCAAAGTGTTGAGATTTTGCTGGGAAAGAACGATAATAAAACAGTAATAGAACACGATAGGAGACATGTGGTGTGGCATCCCACGCAGACCAGTCAGCCAGGCCGGGAGGTTTTGCACGGTGATCGGTGGCACAGCAGCTCCCCGATGCTTTATGGGCTCACAGATCACCTGCCATGCTCTAACCAGCTTAAATCGTTGGAAAAAAAGGTGAAAGAGCACCAAAGACAGGCCGCGCCAGTACCAGTGCTAGGTTAACTCTTCATCACTTACTCGCGTCTAGCCGATTTCTCGGGCAGGACCACTGCAGCTATTGCAGCTGTGGTGCTGGCTCCCGTGAACGCGCGCACGGCTGGGGGCCTCGAGCAGGCAGCAGACTTTGTCTCTCGAGCCCCTCTTTGTTTCAGCAGCGGTGGCAGTGCCTTAGAGCTGGGACTTCCCGGGAGTGGCGGTGAGGAGCTGCGAATGGGCGCTCTCCAGCTGCTTGTCAGATAGGGGTAACATCTGTCTGCACCCACCGCGCTGGTGCTGCACAAGCAATACTGAGCCCCCCTGCATCCACCGACAGTCTCAGGTTTTAGGAAACATCGCAGTTTCAGTTGAATCAAGCCTTTTCTCCTGACTGTCAAGATCCCCAAGAGGCCGACTTGCTCTCCGTTACCGCGGCTGAGAGCAAAGGCGCGTGGCCCCTGCTGCTCCTGAGCGTGAGTATCGCTTTCTCACGGATTTTTGCTGCCAGTACAGATTATTCATTTGCCCGGGCTGGAGAGCTCCCGTTTATTCACTGCTGCACACTCACGAGCAGCAGCAAGGTTTACGCTGCCTGCCACTGCACATTAAATCCTCCTGCTTCTTCGTTTTGTGGCCTGTATATCTTACGCCTACATTTATTAGCGCTGTTACCTACGTGTCCCTTTCGCAGTGCCCGTTCCAAATCCACGGTGGTACCCTCTCGAAATGATGTACATGCGTATAGGGTAGCACTGTACCAAACTGTAATCCGTTTTCTGCAGACAGTAAGCGCAATTGCTGCATAAATATAGGAGAGGAGAATAAAGCTCTCTTCCTTATGGGCCATATGCACAAGTCAGTGCTTTTCCAGAGGTTTTCTTAGCGATAAGAAGTAAAAGTTATTTAGTTATTTGAGGACTACTGTCCAAATAGCATCACCACTCACCAAGAGGAAGCCGCACATTACCTTTTTTTTCAGTGGCAGCTTTTTATTTCGAAAACATTATCCTAGTGAAGCAATACTTCTCCTCCATACAATTAGTCTTCTGGCTGTGCTGGAATATGCACTGGCCCTAAAATCAAGGTTTCTAACTGTGTACAAGATTAATCTGCCTAGGACCTTAAAGTATAAATGCCTTTTCTTTTATTAAAACCGTATTTCTTTCACATTTTTGTTTATTCCTGTTGAATATCACCATTGTAAAAAAAGCCTTAGTAGCTCTACAACACTTACGTAAAAATGACTTTTCGTTAATACTTTTCTCCCAGGAAAGTACAAAATGGTATTTTGTACTTCTGAGAGAGTGTAAGATCCTAGCATAAAACTATTTATCTATAAAATAAATAGCTCCATGTGGACACAAATTTTAAATTTCCAATAGCAATATTAAATATGGTAGATATATAATTTAAATGACCTGTTGCAATCAAAGAATATTTTATGAAGGTTAAGAATTTCTTTCAAGAAATACCAGGATGAAAATAAAGTGAAACTTTATTATTTTCTTTTTTACTTTAATATAGAGCTTCATTTTCAAAATTAACAGGAAAATGAAAGGACGAGTTATGCACAATTTCCTCAAAACCAATATATTAGTAAGAAAACCTCTGAAGCTTCTGGCACAATATTTTTTGTGCATTAGGATGCATTAGGATTTGGTTTATTACAGCATGTTACATGGATTAAAGTTTTCTGATTTAATGCTCCGGCATTTGTCATTGATTTGGATGGCACATGATAAAAAGATCTTTCATCTCCAGTGCGGACTGGCACAGAGAGACAGCTAAGGCGTTTTGGTGTCTTTCACATCTGAGAGCGTGTCTTTCCCGGTGTGTCACTGTCCGTTTGGGTCCAGAGTTTGCCTTAGCCAGGTCTGTACCCGAGTGCACAGAGCTCACGTGACGGGGGCTGTGGATAACTGGTCGGCTCAGGTTGGGAAGACAGTAATTTCAAGAAGTTGAAACTGTTGAAGCGGAGAGAAATCATTGTTTTCCTTAACCTTTTTCATGAGAAAGGGTCTCATAAAATTCTTGATTTCTTAAAAAAAAAATCTTTTTTTCTGTTTTTGCTTAATTAGTTAGGTTTACCACAGGCTAGCAAAGATGGTTAGTATTGCAAGCACATTTCTGAGACTACAGAATTTGCATGATAAAGGAATTAATCCCACCTTTGGCTCATTTTAGAAAAACAGAAACAGTGACTGACTGCTTTTAACTTTCACTTGAAAGCAGCTCATGCCCCTCCTTTAACCAATATCAGCATAATAGCTCCTCAACAGTAGTCTCTGGAAAGATGTTTATGAAATAAAGCTATAGATGATGATAATTTTTTCCTTCAGGAGCATAAACTATAAATACCATTTACCAAAGCAATCATAATTTCTCCAAATACCCGTCTCCTTTACTGTCTTCTACATTTTCGTTCTTTCTTTCTTAGTATTAGTTCACTTTTTGTTGGTTCTTTAAGTTCTCATCCGGGTAACACCCAAGTAGAAGTAATTAGAAACTGTGGTGTGATTTATACTCACCTTCTCTACTACATTACATTCATGCTATTTTTAACACAACTTGTTGAAGATGGCTGAATTAGATATTTGAGAGGGATTTTTTGGATAGCTTGCATTTATTAAGTTACTTAACTTACCTTTATGCACTTACTTTCTTAAAAATCTTGAATTAAATCCATTAAATCTAGTACATACTTCCTGTTCCTTTGTGATCAGTGCACAGTGAAATTCCAAGATTTAGAGATCAAGATTTTAGTTTTCCGTCTTTGCAACTTGTTTAGTCATTTTTCCTTGGACTAAATGAATGAAAATTTCTTCCAAAATGGAAGAGGCCAAGCAAGGGAAAATGAAGATTGCTTTCTTGCTGCTCTGTCAATTTGGACTTCTCCAGTGGAACAATTTTCCATGGATAAATGTTGATTTATTGAATTCATAATGTTGCATAGGAATGTGATTTAAGCAAAATGGTATTCTGCCAACTCATCTGGTTTGGCAGGCTGAAGGAAAAGTGGGAAGTTTTAAGAATATTTTTTAAAAAATTAAAAAGGTCATAATTAAATGTAGCTTTGGAAATGCTGTTCTTTTGGAAACTAAAAATGCAAATAATTCATATGCTGTTGGAAAGATTTTTTTAATGTGAGACTATCCCAGGAAATAGATATTTCTGTTTTTTACAGCCTTGGCATTCTATGTGAAAGCCAGAATTACTAATGTAACTCCTAAATTACAAATTAAAGCCAAAATATCAACGTTTAGGTAATTTCTAAAAGTTGTCTCAATATTAAATTTGAATTGTGTTGACCAGTGCAGGTTGAATCAAAGACATGGGCTTCAAGGACTTCCAGGTTTGACCTCAAAATATTGCATCTTCAAGTAAGGACTATACAAAGAATGTTTGAATTCACGTTTTTGACAGCATACAGTATTTGCTTGCCTTCCTTAAAATTCGTGATATATTGGCTCTTAAAACGATCAGTGATTCTATAAAGTGCAAGTGCTTTTTTGGTTTCGGTCCAGTTGTTCTAACAGAGAAAATCTCAGTATAATTTTCCATTCCCTGGATTTTTAAACTCTTCCAAAGTCTGTATGTCTGTGCATTAGCCTCCTCATTAATAGCAGACAGATGAAGCCAAAATCAGGATCCTTTTAGTCAGCAGAAGTCTTGACATCGATTTCAAGAAGATCGGCGTTTGGCCTCTAAAATGCGCTCTGCGTGAGCAGCTCGGGGGAGCTGCGCGGTCCTGGCCGGCCGCCCCGAGGGGCCCGTCTGCTTCCTCCTGCGAAACAGCAGCGAGCAGCGACGGACCCACTGCCAGCTTTATTGCTATAAATTTGAAAGGTGGAAAGAAGCAGAGGAACCATAAATGCAAAAGGAGTTACAGGATCCCAGGAGGAGCAGATTTTAGCGGGGAAAAGCAGCTTGGTAAAGGCTAGAAGAACACGTGATGCAGGATGAGGACCAAAGTGGACGCTGCATCAGGGTTATGCTGTCTCCATTTTCAATAATATTTAATCCCTAAGGTGATGAAGGCTGAAGACTTCCTTTGTAGTAATTTTTACCTTAGATTTGTCAGCAAATTATCACACAGATTTGGAAAGTCATTAAATATATGTAAACACGTAAGAATTAATCTACATTTATCTATAACAATATTAATCTATAATTAATACAGGTAAAATGCTCTGTGACCTTTGGGAAATGTTTAATGTCTCTTCAGACGTGTGTAACCTAATGAGGTTATGCTCTACATGGTTGATAATAATAACAGACTTCTTGTTTTTAAAAAAATGAAAATTCAGCTGCAGAATATAAATTCTTTAATATAAGAAGCTCTGCATGTGTCTTCCTAGTAACACATCCCAAGATTTATGTGCATCATAAACAAATATGTCTGCAGTATTATAAAGTGTAATTCCATTGTATTTGTTATTAGGAAAGGGAATAAGGTTTCCCATATGCTTTCACTGTTATTTCGCTTGTAACTGGGAACACGCTGCCAGTACATTATCAGGAAATAAAAGCTACCCATCACTATTGTCAATATTGCAAGAGGGGAGCTTCCTGCTAGAAACCTGGAGGGTTTTTACTCTTAGCCTTCAGGCAGTAGATGCATTTCCAAGAGGGTGAGCGGCAAAGTCTCGTGGCTAATGACATGTTGTGATGTGATACTTCATATAAGGAAACCTTTGCCACTGATAATACATACATTGATTTCACAAATATGGCGTGATGCTGGAGGGTAGTTTAGAAGTTCCCAAAGATCAGTATCTCTGCTAAGGCATGGATGTAAAATTGCCTACCCCCAAATTACACTTTTTCTCTCTCTTTCCAAGATTTCATGAAGGGAAAAAAGGAAATTCCCTTGTGTTCCCTACTGTGTGGATATTTATAGCAGACTAAGTCATAAAGAAAGGAAAATACCTTTAAAAAGGGGAGATTCCTACTGCTTTACCGTTATTGCCGTGTTTTATTTTGGGGGACAGCCAGCAAACCCCTGCAGCCTCTGAAGGCAGTAAAGTCTGTCGACGTAGGGTAGAGCACGATGCCAGGGTGCTGTTCGGAGACCCTGCTGGCGCTCACCAGGCTGGAAACTGCCTGCCTAGAATTGCCGGAAGGGCTTAACTGGCTGAACACGTTGGGGAAAAATTTTGGGCTGAATCGTGGACTTTGATAACTGCTCGTCCTCGCTTCCCTCTGCTGGTACATTGGACAATTTTGTGTGTTCTACCAGTGTAGGAAAACCAGGCTGTGAAAGTGAAAAGCTGCGGTTCACTGGGATATAGATATGCCCATGTGCACCAAAAGGCTGGAAAGGACTCGCCGTAGGACAGTCAAAAGAAATCCAATCTTCTAAGATCTCTCTGCCATTAAACTGATCGCAAAGCAACTGACAGGCTTTATATAAAAATATTCTGATTTTAGTAACTTCAGTGGCTTATAGTACAACCAAGTCAGACCTCTTCAAAATAAGCTTAATGGTCATGACTATCTTCTAGGATCACTGGTAGTAATTAACAGCACAGTATGCTTCAGAAAAACAGTCCTGAAACTTTGGACAGTCACAAAATACAGAGAAGGAGAAGGGAAAGGGAAGAGGACCCAATCTCGAAACACGCTGTGCTCACTTCTGCTATGTCCCTTTTATTTGCTGGTGCTGCAGCCCCCAAACAGCCAAGATCTGGGGCATGCTAAACCCTGAAGGGGGGCGGGGGGGGGGTGAAGAAGGGAGGCTGTAGAGTCCGCAGAAGAGCTTGAGGAATAAGGAAGACTTTCCACAGTAGAAAAGTATCACATCTTTAAGCTCTGGTGTTGTTTCTCATCTTACGCGGTTAAAATTCTTTTCAGAATTCAAATAATCCTTGTCAAATAATCTCATTAGCATAGCAGAGCATTAGCCAAGTAGAATATCTCAGAACAGTTCACTATTTATGATTTTTAAACCGCTATTTCCATATAAAATAAAATTATGGCACTCTCCCACAGCTAGGAAAATAATGGAACCTTTCGCTTCAGAAGTGGGTGTATATTTACTGTAACATGTATAATTAAAAGGTAGATATTTTATCAAACATATTTTTCTCTGTTTAATGATCCTAATTTACGTGGATTCATATTTTACACGACAGATAGCTGTGCAGAGTACAATGAGAATATTTAGAGAGAAAAGTACTACCTATAGTGATTAAAGCAACTAGCTTTAAAAGTTAACTGTCTCAGTAATGCCGGTGTTAGCTTGCCACCTCAACGCATGAGAAAGGCTCTAAAATAAGGACAATTTTAAAGTAAAAAAAACCAACTTGTCCTTTGGTTTCTGAGGTAATACTGTGAAAGTGTATAATGTTCTAGTGAGCTTTCTTTGCTGTTTGTAAGCACTAGAGACTTTGTTCATCGTAAAGATTGGCAGCTTTTCATATATGTAAGAATATAAAAAACAAAAATATCAAATATTGTAAGATTTATGAAAAGATCTCAAATCTTTGTAAAACTGATTTTCACTGTGTTATTTTCATTAGATGGTATTGTGCTTGGAAGACATTTCCTTCTTCTAGGATGTGGTCTGAATCTTTGACCAAAAAAAATTCCCTATGAAAAGCTCTGATACCGTGAGCATAAGTACTCATACAAACAATAAGTTGAGGAAAAGAGTAAGAAATTCTAGCATTATTTTATCACTCAAATATAGACCTCTTCCAATAACGAGAAAACTTGCATAGTAAAAGACATCAGTAAACACCCTCTGATAAAAAAAAACACTTGCTAGAAGTGTTTACTCTTTGCTCCAAACAATTCGCTTTGTGTGTTTATGGCATAGCACAGTGTTCTTCCTGTGTAATCCAGAAAAGCAGGGACAGAGAGCTTGCAGAGAGCACGAGCATACCTTTCCAACGGGAAGTACTCTGAAGAAGCATGATGCGTGGAGAGGCTCTGTGCATTCCAGTAGCAAAAAAGGTTGCTTGTCAGCAGCAGTTTTAGGAGCCCTGGGGATAAGTCATCCCTGTCAAGAATGATTTAGCAGTACCTAGAGAGGGGTGAGCTCCGTTAGACACTAGGAAATTCATCCAAATCCTCTTTTCACTCCAGCAGCAGGATGTCGAGAGGAGACCTCCCACCGCCGGGGCTGGGCACGAGGACCTCCCCAGCTGGAGGCCCGCGCAGTGCCCACGAGGCACGGCAGCGGCCCAGCTTTCTGTGAGCGCTGACATAACGCTAAGCTAGGAAGGCCGGAGGGGACCCTTAGGATAATCTAGTGTGACATCCTAAATAACGCAGGGCGCAGAATTTCATCCAGTAATTCATACATGAAATGTCATCTATCGCTACCTGCAGAGGAAGCCTGGGCCCATCTGCTGCCCCTGGATCTGCCTTTATTTTTGTCTGCCAGATTCAGGAACTTGCTGTTATCAGAAGTTTTCTTCCCCAGCAGTCACTAGAAGTGTTAAGAGAGTCCTGAATACTTTTGGACAAATACCTGATACTGCTTTAATATCACAGTAAAAGCAGGACTTTTTCCAAATCTCCAACCCAGACTGATCTGAGAAAGTGCAGTACTTCAGATTTGCTCTGCGTACACTTTACCTACATTTTGGAAAGGTCTGATAATACTCTTTAACTGCACATCTAGTCTGAGGCGTTTCCTCTGGCTCTCAGCTTAGAGAGATTTGTTCTCACAGTTACCGAAAACAATTTGATTTTATGATGAAGTATCCGACTGAAACCATTGAAATGGTTTATTTTAAGTTTATCAGCCTCATTTGGTGATCTGTTTGGTTTTTTTGGAAAGCATATGGCCTTTGATGTTACCATGTGAGAGAATGAAATACAATAACAACATTAATGGAGTTTGAGAGAGAAGAGGAAGATGAACAAAACTTCCTATGCTCTTCAAGCACTAGCAGGGATAGCAAGCAATGGTCTTCAAGCAGCAGGATTTTCTGGGTTGGAGAGGATTTGAACTCCTCTCAAAGAAAAAAAAAAACAGGCTTTATTTCCCTCTACTCCAAACTTGAAAGCACTAGGACATGGGGGTGGCAGAAAGAGCCTGAACCCTGGCAAGGGACATGACGCTGAGACCATTCCCCTTGCACTTCCTTTCTGGGTTACAGAAACCCCCAGTTAACAAACATAGTCGAAGCACTCCAGTGAGCTCCCTGCGTGGTGCAAGACGGCCTTACGGAGAAGGAGGAAGGGTCAAAAACATTAAGCTCCACTAGTGAAGTATTGCACATCTGAAAAGTTGGAAGGGGCGCCGGTTCCAGGGCTGCTCAAAGCACATCTTCAGTGGCCCAGTCTCCGCGAGCTGCAGTTCCCAGGACAACCAGCTGAAGCGCGGGAACCTCCACGGCGCTTCGGAGTTTCGTTGCAAGTTTGTCTTTGCCAGAGGACAAAGCAAAACGCTGTGTTGGCACGAACGCGTTCAAGTCTCCTCCATTTTAGGGACTCTGGCTTTGGCACAGTTACACACTGTACAATCTGCAGCCAGATGTCTAGTTGCAATCAATGGCAGATAAAAGGGGAACTATAAAACTAACATGTTGATTAACTATAATTTGAGGTTTCTGTAAAATAGAAGCATTATGAGATCATTAGAAGTAAATGCAAAGGAGACTTTATGCAGCATAGTTATATTACTCGTAATTCTTCAGAGAAATCCTCCACCACATTTAAAGACACCCCTTGCCAAACTTTAAGGCATTATTTACTTTGTCCACAATGAATGCCAGAAAAAGATTTTATCACTTTGCTGCAAGTACAAATTTACAGTGCAAATGTGCTGCATGGCATACTCTTTCTTGCAGTAAAAATAAAAGTGACTTTTTTGGGTTTTTTTTTTTGTTTTGTTTTGTTTTTAACCTGTTTAGGAGCTACGTTCCCCTCCCCCAAAACATGGCATAGTGAAGTAGATATTGGCAAGATTGGACTGGGAAGGGAAGATTCTTGCTGCCCATCTTCTTTCTCTCACTGTCTGCAAAGCCCCTGCCTGGGAGCACCTCAGCACACCGCTGGGGTTTATGGTGCCCACAGCAGCCTGAGCGTTCGTAGCCATTGGCTTAGGTCCCCTGGTTTCTGATTTTTACAGAGAGAGTGGAAATGTGCAGACTTTCGAAGGGCAAGAAATAGCAGACTCCAGAGACGGCTCCCAGACAGGTGTTAGAAAAGATGTGAAGGATCAGCGTGAATGATCTGAGGCTGAGTACAGGGATTCCTGTTACAGACTTCAGAAGGGGTTTCCAGGAAAAGCAGCACCTAATGAGGAGAAAGACAGTGAAATTGCAGGAGTCTGCACGCTGAGAATATGGTCTCAAAAAATACCTGTTCACAGACAGAAAGTGCCCAGGAGAGCCATGATTCTGCTCTGTCCTTCTGCGTTTAGGTATTTCTGACACCGCTGTTTTTCACCACTGGCAGCAAGAACAGGACCAGAGACAGAGCAACTGCTCTGGGTTCCTTGTTACCCCCTTCCACTCAGAAAGTTTTAGAAGCCCTTGACTTAAATGTAGGGGGGGCCATCTTCAGGGAAGCCTTTGGTTATATCTGTCACGGCGCAAACATGCCCATTCTGCACGCTGAAGGACAGACCTGAATTTTGAGTACGTCACCTCTGTTCCAGCCTTTCTTTTATGGTTGAGAGTGCATTAAAAAAAATCTTAATGCTGCCACAAAGCATCTACATCAGTTAGATATTAAGCAGTAAATCTAAAGTATAATTTTGAAGTGTTGGTAGGAGTTCAGAATCTTGAGATAAATGTCTGTTACAAGAATTTTAAAGAATTTTTATTTTTATGACAAGGTTAGCCCTGTAAATGTTTTCCAAGGGCAGTAAAGGAGCAAAAAAAAATTACTCTGATTAAGCTTTAGTACATCCAATTCCAGAAATTTAAAAAGGCAGATAAGGTGGCTTCCTTTAGTCCAACTCTTAAATAATTTGTAACAACTGATTGCCCACCCTCAATCTTTTTTTTTTGTTTGCTTAAAGAAGCAGTTCTGAAGAGCTAAGAAACAAGTGAAAGATAACATATATACCTAAGAGAAAATGTATTTGCTAATGTTGTTTGTGCTTTACTATGTATTTGTATTGTGCAAAAGAAGAGGAGATCTCAATCTTTTTTGGCATCTCCCAAGTGTCACACACAACCAAATCATAAATATCTATCTCCGCATTTTACTGTTAGTGACGTGCAGCACAATGACTGACACCAATACAGTTCGCTACAGCAGAGATCATTGCACATGAATTTTTGATTAGCATTCTATTTTAATCCTGATGTTGTCCCTCTAAAGCTTTGAGACTGTTTCCTCTTTGGTATTTATTTAAATCTGGTGTGGTTGATCAAAGCTAGACCGTGGTTCTGCCTTTGCGTTGCCGGCTGTTCACACGCTAGCGTTCAAACAGAATTACAGATGGACAAACTCTGCCTGCTGTGTGCAGATGTGGTACGGGGAATATCCTCTTTCCTTTGCATGACTTTCACACTGGTCTATGTTCGAAGGGAGTATGGGGTCTGGGGATTTTTAGTCTCTGCAGAGCTTACAGCCGCTGAAATGGGGAAGGAACAGCAGAGAACAGCGTAAGGCTGTAGCTGGTGCTCCCTAGGCAGCAGCCAACCCAGACTGCAAAGAGAAACAACCTTCGCTCCGCCGACGGGCTGGGAATGTGGGTCCTGGCGTGGCCGCCTCGGCTGCCTCTTGCACGGGGAGGAAGACTGCATTTGGCATAGTCTATGGGCAGAAGAAATCAGGTTAGCACCAGGGCAGTATCCCACTGCCGAGATGTGGCATGAACTCAAACCCAGAAGTAGAGCGTGGGGCCAAACTCCGATGTGGACCAAGCACAAGTCATGCAGGCCCTTAACCTCTGAGAGGGGAAGGGGCTGCAGGGAAATCTGCAAGCTGATCCCACTTTCCTGGCAGTATCACTGAACGAAGAGCTGCCTTTACTGATGCTGCTCAAAGGCAATGGCCCTGTTACAGCTGAGCAGATGAGAAGAGAGTTACAGTTGGAAAATCTGACATTTCAGCATTATATTTTCCGGTGTGGTCTGCAACAAAAGGAGGAGGAAATATTAACGGACCTTATGTAGGTTCTTCAGTTCCTTCCAAGAAAGCTGAACTATTAACCCAGCCGTTAAAATCTGGTTCACATGATAAACACGCAGCTGCGACGTTGCTAATGTTGATATTGCTGCCACATTACAAACAAGGCAGCAGAGGCCATGCCTTTGCGAGGAATGTGTACCTGGCTTGCAGTCTTCTTCAGAGAGCAAAATACTTTCCTTGTTTTTTTCTTTTAGAGGAAGGATGGGCTGGGAAGAGATGGGAGAGCAATTTAAATTAGATTAAGCTCTCCAGATCACATTTGCTTTGAAACAAAATTCCCCACTTAGCTGACAGAACACCTTCTCCTGGTTCCAGGCCTGAATAGAGCTGCCTCGAGGAATTTCTTTTGCTGAAAATGCTTCAGCTTCTGCAAAATCAGAAGAGAGAATAAGTGAGCTCTAAAAACCTTTACTGCGCTGCTGAAAGTGCAACAGGGGAACACACCACTGGAGTGTGTGCCCTGCAGAGCACAGGGGCTCGTCCCGCGGCAAAGCGAGAGCCACGCAGCAACCCTGTCCTGCCACCACGGCTTGTGCACAAGCTGCTTTTACCCTTTCCAAGATTTGCCAGCAGAGCTAGTTGGTATCCCCAAAAAAATCCCTCGCCATGGAAGTGATTTATATTAAAGACCCTCAGTGATTTCCCAAATAGGCCGTAAATCTTTTGCTGCAGACACAGAGCAGCAATCGCTGTCAGCAGCTGACTGCTGCAGCCCTCTCCCCACTCTGACGGCCCCGCAAGCAGGTCTGTGGCTGCCCAGCCCCGTGCCCAGCGCCTTCACGTCTTCCCCAGCGAGCTACAGCTGAATACTCAGGACGGTTGCATCAACTCTTTGATGGAGCCCTGGTTAAAGTAAAACCTTCCTTTGCCTCAGTGCTGCTTATTTTGAATTCCATTTTTTGACTTGTTAGGTAGATTGTCCCCTTGCACTTCATTTGAACCTTTTATTGCTAGATCTTCTAAATTAGGAGTTAGAACAAGTGCAAGATCATTGACTGTGAATTCCCATCTTCAAAACAAAGAATAAAGAATTGCAGTGGCTATTTGCTGCATGCATGGGTGTACAGCTGGCCAAAGTGCCCTCTCACTCTCAGAGTATCATGCCACTATCATAACATCATTCCTCCTATAATACCTAGCCAAAAGCCACTTTCCGAACTCCAAAGTGATTCTGTTAGCCAGTTAGTCTTGAATAGCTGGTAGGTTAGATGCAGTACTACTCATCTCACTCAGCTGGACCTAGTTAAACCTTTACTGGAACAGATGCATCCCTCTGTGCTGAATTATATGCATTTAGATTTGGATTTACATGCATATGTAGATTTAGAATTATATGCATATATAGCATTTATTGCTGAGAGTTTTCTGACTTTAAGAGGGAGTTACAAAATAGCCGCAGAGGTAGACCTGATAAATTGGGTATTCCGCTCGTAAAGGAAAAATAAACTCTTCTGCTTGCAATAAACATATTGCATATGAACTCAAAACATGACTTTTTTCTTCCTTCAAATAAACCCACATATCCTCTCAGACCTCACACTAAGATGACTAACTCAAGGGAAATGCTGAACAGATTCAAGTAATAGCTCTATAATAAAAAATAGATCTGCACACAGAGCTAGCTATGTTCAGTATCATCAGAGACCTTCCTATTAATTATTTATGTAGCACTATAGATCAGCATAGTACTTCACAGAAATACAAAAAAGTAAGTAAAGTTCCCTCTTACTAACTTAGGGTAATGACTGGACCATTACTGGCCTAGCTGGCTGCAGCAAGCGACCTGCAGCCAGTGCTTGGACTTACATCATTTGTATAATGTATTATATGAAAAATGTCATGAGGGAATGTAAATCTGTGAAGGTCGACGGCTGGCCATTGATCTAGGGCCTGGTTAACAGTTCTTCAAATCATTGTTGGCTTAGGATAAACAGTATGAGTGATTTTAAAGATCCCATACTTTAACCCCTAAACACCTTTCAAAATCTAGCCAGCAAGTCAATAATGTAAATTCTTCATAATCTCTGCACTACAATATTAATAGATTTTCTATAAAAACTGTGTTACAGTCATGTGAAGTGGGCTGAAAACCTCACCATACAGAAATCAATGACTCAGCTTCACTAGAGTAACAGACTTACCTCTGGATCATGTATTAAGAGGGACAGAGACAGCTGATTAGATCACCCCCCCTTATAGCACATATTGGTGGTCCAAACAGAATGGTGCACCCTGAGACCTGATCTCACAGTGACCCTTCCAGTGATGCTAGGTCAGTCATTCAGTTTTCCTATCAAGAAAATAGTGGCTAACTACTTCACATTAGCCTTATGGGGATAATTTGTTTCCTCATGGTCCTATGAAGATAACTATGGCTTTGAAGACGACATAAGGCATTGTCAGATTTTTTCTTAGCATAGATTTCAGGGAGAGCAATAGAGAGAAATAGGGCAGGAAGAGGCAATCGAAAGTCACATCCTGACAACAGCTGTTTATATTGGAAAGAAACATTGCTCAAAGTATTTTTAGCTTCTTTCTACGAATTTACAGCGGGAAATCAAAAGGAAAACTAGTACTATGTGGTCATCCAGCTTCCCACAGACCACCAGCAAATTGCTGCGCAGACCACAGCTTGGGAATGAATCTCAAGGCTATGTAACTGCAAAAGTATCAAGTACAGATGTAAGGGAACAACAATGAATGAATATATAAAAAACTTGTTGGTATCAATTAAGCAAGCACAGTGGAGACCTTAGAAAACTTTCTGAAAGTGACAAATATAGGGCAAAGCTTCATCAAATCTTAGAATAATTTAGGCTGGAAGGGGTTTCTGGAGGTAGTCTAGTCTAAGTCCCTACTCAAAGCAGAGGTACTTCAAAGTTAGATCAGGTTGCACAGTGTCCAGGTCTGTTTTTATTATCTCAGAGGACAGAGATTCGACAGCCTCTCTGGGCAATATGTTCCAGTCAAAACTCCTGCTTATTAAGCAATGTTTATACATTATATAGGAAGATCTACTGTAAATTAATATCTGTTTTATATATTTGTATATACGGTATATATTTATACAAATACATTTGTATAAATATATACCGTATATACAAATAAATAGCAATGTGTGTACAGGGAGAGTCTGTATGTATTTTGTGCACAAACACACACATACATACACAAAAACTTATATTAGAAAGGAAGAAAAAAATGCAGCAGTGGAATCACTACCCAGCACGAGGATACACTCTCAAATGAATGATAATTTTTAGTAATGGAAAGTTAGTATATTTTTGACAAAATTCTCAGTCACATCCCTCTGATGGTGATGAGGCAACACAACCTTGGCCACATAGCCCTGAGACAGCAGACAGTGGCATATCCTCCCACATCAGAAGTGCTTCCTGGAATGATAAACTGTGGAAATAAAATAATTCAAGATAACAGCAAAGTGTAGATAAACAGAAAAGCAAAAATACCAAACTTCCCCTCCTTCCCTTCATCTCTGTCCAAACTCTCTGAATAACTACGTCCTTTCTTGTCAGTCCTCCATATCATGTACTGTTTGTGGATGGGCTAACTGGGATCTCATTTCCTTGGGCAGTTCTGCCTGGCATGAGCCCTGCAGGAGGGGCACCCCGGGCATCTTGGCTCCCGCCATGGAGATGGCAGCCTCCCATATCTAAGGTCTTCAGCTTTCACTCTTCCCCAAAATTCACATTCGTGGTACTATGTCTAGGAAGCCAGATAACCAGAAGCCCAGGAGACCTGCAAGCCTAGAATGAAACCGGAGGGCTTCATGCCCCATGGTGGGGTAATGCGTCAGCCCCTGCAAAACTTATGAACATCCTAGGCTACTTCTAGTACTTTCAGGCATGTTCAGCAACTTCTAGGAAGAGGAAGGTTCCTGAAATGTCAGCAAGTTCAGTTCTGCAGAAATAATTTTTTAGAGTTTTATCAGGACATCCTGAGAATTTCAGTTTTCCTTCTAAATGATGGTGATTCTTTTCAAAATGCTGGAGTTTTCCTCCAAAATTAACAAGTTGTTCTCACTGACACTAGTACTGTCTTTCATAAATACTTCTTCTGTCTCTGTTATCTGTGATCGAACAACTTCTCAAATGCGAGGTTCATAAACTGACCTTCGTTAGTCTACCTTTAAAATGGTGATCAAATATTAAATGCTGTACAATGGACAAAAATCCGCATTTAGTTCCCATTCCTTATCTTTAGCTTGCCTGAAGTTTCCACCACGTGTTTTCACAGAAAGAGTTCACTGATCACCGTTACGTGCACACACGTACCCACACGGGTGCATACGGCTCTGTCTCACTAGAAGCAGCCTGCAATATTGATCACATATGCCTCACTTTCCCCAATAAGAAATATGAGATTAGTTTTTGTTGGCTCAATTAATCTGTATCTGTCCTCTGCACACTATAAATCATTGCACATGCAAACAAGGGCTCATGCTCTAACGATAGTATTGATCGACAGACCTTTGAGTTAGGAGTAAAGCCTCTTTAATTGCTTTGTCTGACTTTTGCTTTTTACAGTGTCTTAGGAAACTATATCTACCATGTTTTGGTGGTGTTATAATTTAGCTTAGATCTGGAGTTTCAGTCCCCAGAGAAACACCTTCCTCCCTCAGTATGGCCTGCCCATGCTTGGCATCAAAAATCAGAAAAAAGTCATTCTTTTAACTTCTCTAAGGATTTGATAACCTCTTCACTTTCCTTAGCCAGAGGTGTTTTGACCTTTAATTAAAAGGAAAATTTGTTGTCTTCCATTCAGAAGGCAGCAAATAATGAACTCATTAAAATGAGGTTAGTGTTCAGGCCTTAGAGCAATAAGAGCTGAAGTCTCATTAGCAGCTAACAATCCAGAATACAGCACATAAATAAACCTAATATGGCAGAGCAAAATGCCTTGGTGCATTAAATTTGAGCAGAATCAAATGTTTACAGTCAATGATGTCTGGGGCATGAAGTTTTAATGTACTTAATAAAGGAAAGCAAATTGCTTCCTATTAGCCATGAAATGTTACTGCAGAAATTGCCCCAAAAAATTTATTATGTAAATGAAGGATACAGTTATAATTAACGGGGATATTGTAAGAAAATATCACTTCTGCTTAATAGATGCACCAATTATTAGGAGTAAAAACATGGCAACTTCAAATCTAATTATATGGATTACTGTAAAATACTGCTGAATGTAAACACAATATAAAGAAAAAACTGCATCTGGTGGATGTCACAGAGAGATGCCTCATTGACTAAGCAAAGATTGAATTATAAAATGAAACCCATGGATTTTGAGAGATTCCAGGCAGTTAAAAGATTTTATTTGAAAGAACAACATGGGTTACCTTAAAAAAAAAACGATATGTTTAGCCTGGCACTGAGACATGCCTGTCTGACCATATGCAATGTGCTCTGTGGTTCTTTTCTTGGAAAACGATGATTATTTAGCATGATCTAAACTTAAAACAATGATAATTTCCAGCTATTGGTTTAAAACATTTCTACATATTCAATGGCAAATTCTAATTGTGTTTTCCTATGCAAATAGCTTTCCTCCACTTATGGCTCCTTTGAGCCCGGGAAAAAGTCAACCCACAGACCACAGGGAAAGACAGGGCGGAGGGCAGTGGTCCCCCGGTGGTGGCAGGCACCTGGGCTCAGCACACGAGCAGGTCGCGTGAAGTAAGATAAAAACCTGCTGCCCCACGGGAAGGCTACGCGAGGCCCAGAAAGGTCCTAGCGCGGGATCCCAGGGGAAACAGCGGGTCCTCTGTTCCCGAGCCCCCCGGCAACGCCGAGGCGGCAGGGGGCCGGCGGTCCGCGTTTCTGCCCAGGCAGCGGGGTTGGCAGGCGCGCTCGCTCCCGAGCTCAAAACAAGCAGGGATTCACCGACCACGGTGGAAGTCGCCTGCTCTTTTCCTGCCGCAACGCATTTCCGTGCCAATGTGTGCTGTTACGGTCTGTATCTCTGGGAGGCAACGAAGTTCCCACTATTCGCTGTGCAAAATTACCAGAGAAGGCAGTATGAGTCAGCAGCAATTCTGTCTGAGTATAATTTTATTAAAAATAGAGAAAGCAGACCCTAATCACCTAGATTTTTAAGGATGTGGACAGTATTATCTCCCCTCTACGTACAAGCAAGCAGTGATAAAATGTTTAGACTCACTTGTTCGACAATCTTTTAAGTATTAAAATTAGTTGAAGTCATAAAATGAATTTTACCAGCATATTACTTAAGTTAATATGCATATATGGAAATTGCAGTAAAAATGAGTCTTCAAGACTGAGCTAAATCTAGTTTGAGTGACGGACTTGCCCTTTAGACAGAAAAATGCATGGCACGCTGCAGGTTATAGGATTTACATCTTAATCCTTGCTCTGTGTTTTAATGAGAGCTCACTGGGATGGAATGTTTCTTCCTATTTCCCCCCATCCGGTTTTGTGATCTTATTAAGCAAGATGTGAGCGTGAGGGAAATTGGAAAAAAATTGAAGTGGTATAATGATGTTTGTTTCTCATACTGTATGTTAGGTGATAATAATTTCTCAAAATGTTCTTTCCTCAAACAAAAATTGAGTAGATTTTGCTCAGCCCATCAGTCTTTTTCAACATACATAAAATGCTCTATAACTTGGAAAATTACGTTTTAAAATATAATGACTCAGAGTCTACGCTGATGACTTTAATGGTTTCAATTTAATGCCAATTTATGTGAGCTGGGGATTTTCCTCAATGTCTTAGCTAACAGTCATGTTGATCTCCAAGGTTTTATTTTTTAGTGAGCATTTAGTTACGTAGTACGTAAATACAGTGCGACGTGAAAAAGTCAAAGTAGTAAAATAATTAACTTATAAATGTCTGGCAAGATAGGCTGGAAATCATAGTGCTATCCTAATACTCAATTCTAAAGCATATGATTTACTGCCATTAGATTGCATTTGTCCTTTCCTTTACCAATGTATTTGCTTGGAGACTGTTACAGCCGATAACTCTGTTTTTGTTTTATGTCTTCCTTAAAGCCTAGTAAATATTTATACTAAAAAAAAAAATGAAGACAGATGCACACTTTCTGACAGCCTCTTATATTACATCCCCAAGCTGCCTAGCACTCAGATGATGCCTCTTTAGAAGATGACTGCTAGTGGATGAAGCCTCAGAAGAGCCTTGCGCTCAAATGCACATGGCTTCCAAATACGTGTTGTAGTTACCGTGTGGTCAGTAACTCTGAAAAGTTAATGGTCTGCAGCAAACGTGGGCGGTAGCTGCCAGCACCTCCAAACTTGCTGCAGCGCGAAGGATAATATGACAAAGCTGACCTATTTGGTTTGGCTCCACTGTGGACTAGGGTTGCATAAGTTATCGTTCATACCTCAACTCCTTAAACTCTACCTGTTCCATTATTTGCAATGAACTGACTATACTTTTGGTTTATGGTCACAGCTATTTTGCGTTTTGAAAAATTTAGACAATGATGCCGTTTTCCTGTGATGGTAAGTGATATTACTAATGACCACACCAAAGGTAATCCTACCAAGTGAAAGGAAACATGAGCTGGAGTTGGGCTATAAGTAAACCACTGCGTTCTTTTTGTCTTTGAACTGTGGAAGAACCTGTACATTTGATCAATAGAAATGTTATTAGATAATGGGAAAAGTTTGCAAGAGCCACATAATGCAGACATGGAAGACTGATGAAAATAGAACTTATAAACCATTCAGCATCTCATGGACCAAGAGGAGGATAAACGCACCATCCATCTTGCATATGTAGCATGCCCAGCATTACATGGGTTGGTGGTTCAAAGCGGACAGATGTCTGTATAGAGAGGATTATCTTTAGGAGCAGTGAAGAGTTAAAGTCTTAACTAGGTAAATCTAGGTAGCTCATGGAGATTGAATCACCAGCTTTTCTCTTTTGCTGGTGGTCTATTTGGGACAAGTTGGAAATACATTGGTGAAGCAAACTGGACAGGTGACCCAAGTCTATACCCATTTTTTGTATAAGCAGTATCCTTTTCCTCCATTCCATTTAAACTGGTCTCTTCTTTTCCTTAGAGGAGAAAGAATAAACAAAGGTTTAATTGCACACCTGAGAAAAATAGACATTACTTTAACCATAGGTCAAATTGGGAGTTTTTCTCATTCACGTTTAAGCTTGAATTTTGTATTAAGACACAATTTAAAATGTTTCTGCAGGTAAGTAAATCCCAAAGCCTCCACATCTGGATGCCAACTAATAGTCTTATTTTATTTTGAGTTTTAAAACATTTTATTAAGCTTCAGTGATAACCCACAATATGAGTGGCTTGGTGATTTAGCATTTTGCTGCCCTGAATAGCTGGATTCAAGTCTTGCTATAGATCATGCAAGTAATGTATAGGCTCTCGGTCCAAACTATGAAATTCTCACCTAGTTTGGTACTTAGGTACTATTAATAGCATTGCTCGACCATTAAATTCTGAAGGATCAAATAATGCTTGGAGTGATACTCTAAAAAAAAAAAAAGAACATTTAACAGAGTCTTCCTTTTGTATCGCCTTAGTGGGACACAATTTTTAAAATGAGGCATTCCAAAATTTTATATTTATTTTTCTAAATGCGTGTTAATTTCTTATTTATTTCAGGCTTTACTAGAGACTCAAAATTTACTGCGCACTCAGGTTGCAAATTTTACCTTCAACCTTGGATTTTCAGGAAAATTTTACCACACAGGTAAGAAGGAACTTCATGCTCTCAGTTACAGTTAAATAGGTGATAGGATTTAAAACCTAACTTTAAACATGGCCTTTTTTAATAACACTTTGGCTCATAGGAGCAATGGGAAACATGTGCTCCGCTGTTTTAGGTGTTCAGGGTCTAATTTGCTGTCCATGGAGGCAATGGTAGGCTATGAAAGAGATCATACATAGATGTCGTTGGTGCTTTTCTGAAAGACATACAGTAGTAAATCTTAGGGACGTGAGTGAAGCAAATCAGTTGCTAAGAACTCTGTAATTTTGCAAACCTAGATACTCTAAGGTTTTGCCAATGTCGTAGGTATGATGAAATATAAAACTGAAAAATCATGTCTCAATCTCTAAAAAGGCAGAAGTATTTGAATAGGATGCGCAAGATTTAGTTATAAAGGTAAATTCTGTCAGTGGTCTGTGATTCCTGAGGGATGATAAATGGGAAATCATAAAATTTATAAGTGCATTCATATGCCAAGAAAAAGGAAAACAGGATGAAAAGAAATTTCAATTAAATGAATATTGAAGTCATGCTCCTTAGGTACTGCACGCAGTAATAAGCTCCACACACGCACACTGTTTTTCTGGAGTATCAGGCACTTTTACGTCTCCTCCTCCTGCAGGCTCCCTTCCCTTACTTCATTTCTCCCCAGCACAATGATGCTTTTATTTTCTCCTTCCTCCTCTTTTCCCTAACATTTCTGCTGCATCTCCACTCCTGCTTCCCTCTGCTACTACTGACCAGCCTAGTACTGCTAGGGCAAAAAAAAAAAGACTTATTTAGCAACTCACCGCAATGGAAGTACCTGCTCTCCTTCTGCTTTCCAAACCCAGTATCCTTCTCACTCCTGAAGACCGCCTTCAGAAACCTCACCTTCAACCCACTCAGTGGGACCCACTGCTCGAGGTGCGCTAAGAAAGGAGGCTGAGAAGCTTGTTTGGAGGAGATGAGGAATCATAAAAGCAGCAAAAATTTGAGAGGAGAAATATAAAAGCTAGGGGTGAAACCTCTATCGGTGCTGGGCAGCGAAGTAGTTAGGGTGAAGCAGGCAAATGAAGATTATCCATCTCTCTGTGTGATTCAAAACACAATCACTTTTCATTGCCAATATTGGATCACTGAGCAGGTGACCTTACCCACCTTTTACATTACCACTTCACCACTAGTTAGGAGAGTGCATGAGACCCTGAGAGATGGGAAAGCATTTGAAGGACGAGCAGAGAAAAGGCAACCAAAATTATTTTATCTCTGTTGCTCTTGAGCACCACTGCTCAAGTCCAGGCTGTTTCCCCTTGAGCAAGCACATAACATGAAAGAGCTGCTGCCCAGAAGACCTTACAGACTAAAGATGTAGGCTGCAGAGTCTGGGAAAAATGAGGTACAGCCAGATGAAATTACTTGGCTGAAGTCACATAACAAGCCAGCAGCAGACCTCTGACTAGAGAGCAACTCAGGAGAAAGACCTTCAGTATTCTGCTCACTTTATCTTGACCTGCCTGTATAGTTATTTCCTGTGGAGATTAATTGGACATATATGTAATATAGCAAAACAAGCAAAAACAGCCCAAGGCTCTGAACCACTCTGAAGGTAGGATGCTGCTTTACTGTAGCCATCCACAGAGTAAAGCTGGCGTCAGTCATCGCAATGTCCACCTCAGAGAAAGATAATTCGAGGAGGGAAGAAGGTGTGGCGAGAAATAATTGTAAATTCTATAATGTACTGAGTAGTGGCTGGCACAAAACACAACCTTTTACAAAATCATATCCCCAGCTCCCCTTTGTCAGTCCCGTTAGCTTCCACGTGCCATCCAATTTCCTTAACGACAGAGTCAGCTCCTGTGCAGTCCGCGGTTTCCTCGCCCACTTGGTATGACTGCGACCAATTTCAGATTTGCAACTGCTGCAGGGAGAGAAAACAGGAGAATGTGTGCGTGCCTGTTCTCCTAAGGCTTTCAAGGCTTACAAAATAGCACAAAACTAGTTAATGAGTTGAGGCATGTCATTGCCTCCATTAAGGGGCCCGCAGCAATCTGTGCTCAGTGATGCCTTTGAGTTTTTAAGCAAGCACTTCATTTGCAGGTTGGTGGTAGTGTTTTGTCATACCAGCTTCGTGGAAACTTTTCAAAGTATTCTGCATGTAATATATACTTTATTGACTCATTATAAATAAAACATGGAAAGGTATTCTTTAATTACTGTAGATGTGGCTTGTTTACCCAGAGAGGCTTTTAGTATCAGATACTCAACATATTTTATTAGCACTCTGAAACTACTGTGCCTTATTGACTTCCTTAATGCACAGTTTTGCTCTCCTTGCCAAAACCTGGATCATTTTCAAACTACAGGAAGGGAGTTCACTATGGGAAAGTGATGGCAGATTAAACAGACATTTTCATCAAAAGATGTTGCTGACACCCATACTACAAATACCAATTTCTGTTGGTATGTCTACATGCAATTATAATAGCAGACATATCAGCCTCACTACTCATATTCTTAATGCCACCAGCTTTCCTTTTTATAGCACTGCTATACTATATACTGTAGATATAAGGCTGTTAGCAAAAACTTACTAGTGTCTGTTAGTTTGAGCAGTTATTTTCTGTTTGTTTATGATGTGGCTATATAAAATAAGACATTCTCAGGATTTGCAATTAAATCTTCTAAGATTAACAATAATGCACTTTAAAGTTAGTTTGAATTTTGAGTTCGAAAGAGACATCTAAGTTATGGTTCTGGTTTTAAAGTGTGGGATTATTTATTACGCATAAACAAACTTTGAATAATTCCCTGCCTATGCAAAGTGCACACTGCATCTCCAAGTAGATATATGCTCACCTCTGATTATAGATCTACTACGTTTTTCAGATTTCACATTAAAATGAAGATTGAAGGTCATATAGATAATGTTGACTGCTCAAGAAATGAAAACTTCAACATTTCTTGGTTTGCCTCCAATACTCTGAATAAGGATTTAGGCAAAAATATTTAAAAGATACGAGTACCTATCAAACCATCTATTAAAAATTTACATGAGGGTTTTTTTGGTTTCTTTTTTTTAAAGCACTTTTACTTCAGAATTTATAGAATCAAAATGAATTTCTTTTTAGATGTTGGTAAAGAAAGGTATCCTCAAAAGTAACAAAAATGACAAGTTTTAACTTCAAACATTTCTGTTCCAGCTCTGCCATTGTGAGTTCTGGTTGTCTAAACTGGAAAGCGTTTTCTCTAATTTAATCTCTGTTATTGTTAAAAAAAAAGAAAAAAAAGAAAAAAAATAAAAAGTTCAGTCTGATGAATTTTAGATAAATGTACAAAGAAATTAGCAGGGAAAATGTGATTATATGATTAAAATATATTTTTAAAAATGAAACTCTTTCAAAAATCATGCTGTACTTCAAACATCATGAAGGCACTAAACTATACCGTGACCTAAATCTCACCTCAGATGATCATAGTTCCATACAAATTTCAAAAACCCACTTTTTTCTTTTCATCTCTATCTTCAGTTTTCTACCATTGGGCTACCAGTGGGATCTTCACTGGCTCCCCAGATTCCTACTGCTTTCCCTCCTGTCCTATTTTGAAAGCCCCCGTTAAGTTTCTCTCCTTCTCTGATCACGTTTCCCTTGCACATACACATGCCCAGGTGGGTGCCCGTGTTCCACCTGCCCCAGCAAACACGAGAACAGCTGTTCGCCAGGCACCATACACAGGACTTCATGGAAACTTCTGCTCCATCACTCAAAAGAATTGCCATCACTCCTTTTCAGCAACAAAATACCTAGCAAATGAAGTTGTATTATTTCTCCTGAGATATTACCACCAGCAGAAGTAACCATATGCTTTCTTACAACATGTAGAGTGCTACAAATAAGGGGGGTATATCGATTTGTTGGCACTCTGAGAAAGTTTCAAAGTAACGCTCTCACTGTGCAGTGGCATTCTTCAAAACGCCGCGGAAGTGAAAAACAGAAATAAAGAGCTGAAGTGCATATGCAGCACAGCCACATCTACGTGTTCCCAGTACATACCACAGAAGTAAACAGTGATGTCCACAGAGCATTTTCTTCCAGGGAGCTTTGCAAAACATTGAAAGGCTTGTAAAAAGAAAGTTATCTGTGTTTGCATCAGTGGACAGATTTTGACAAATATTTCTTTGACTGAAGCTAAATAAAAGCACTTAAATTGAAATGATGAAGAAACAAGAAGGAATGCTGCCAATAAACTGAATGTTATTCAGTAATTTGAGGGTGAAGTTACTGAAATGTAACTGCCTTTCCTATTTAAAAAAGCACTGGAGACATATGTCGCAGATATTAGAAGTAGCATTATATCACTTCTCAGATGGAAGATTTTCTTTGTTATAGTCACTTTTTGCTCACTTCTGTCTGAAGCAAATACTCCTCACTAGCACAAGTATTTTTATTCTTTCTACTTAAAGAGTAAACTTGGTAAAAATGGTATTCTGAGACATAGGAAACTCCCTTGCCATTACAGTTCCTATTCTTTCTGCAGATACACTTTGAAACTACTGCAAACTTTCTTTACACTTTAGCAGAAATTATCAGATTTTGATTTGTTGAAGCTGATGTAGCTGCAGGTGAGTGCTGGTTTTGGCAAGAGCCCAAGCACAGAGGTCTCTGCGCTGCCACCCTGGTGAGCTAGCACTGTGCAGTGTCCTCAAATATCAAAGCAGGTGGGTACAAGTCCATCCAGCCTCCACTTCTCAGGGCAGCCTCAACTTCTAAATGCACCTGGTATATTACAGAACACAGCAGTCAGCCCTTGAAAATTTATCCTTGCTAGAATTACTATTATAGACCTATCATACCGGAAAAAGAGAGCCATCTACCATTCACAGTATCATTTCCTTTGCAATGTGCTAGGGCCTGTCTTCGGTAGTGAGAGAGAATGAAGCCAAGGACATTAGGTTTTGTGGCAGCCTCTTGTGGTGTTTTTTTTTTTTTTTTTTTTTTTTTTACTGTTTTTTCTTTTTTTCTTCCCTTGCAGGCACCGAAGAGGAGGACAAAGGCGATGACCTGTTACTGAAGTCAGTAGATGAGTTTTGGTGGTTTCCCCATATGTGGAGTCACATGCAGCCTCACCTCTTCCACAATGAGTCATCCCTGGTAGAGCAGATGATCCTCAACAAAGAATTTGCACTGGTGAGTAAGAGTGACCAGGAGTGTGTCTTGTCCAAAAGGTTCATAAGGACACTTTTGCATGTATCTCTGCTTTCCAAGCTATTTTTATGTATACAGCTATCATGCAGATAATAAGCAGCCAAGATTGGAAATTCAGCACAAGGAGAGTTTTTTCGTGACTCTCTCCTTGAACTTGGGCTGATTCCTGTCACAGGCTTTTCACTGACACAGACTTCCCAGCCAGGAAGCAGCCCTTCACCCAATCTTGTGAGACCAGTAATGAAGTCTCTGGCAGATGTTAGCTGACTTTTTGAACTTTAGGAAAGTGATTATGAAAAGGTTATCAGCTTCCCAAAGTCCAGTTCAAATATTTTTGTAGGCAATGGAGAATGTTTCAGTGAAACCTAAGTGCTGAGTAGGATTTATAAGGAAACTCCTGAAGCTAATGAGCTAAATGAAAAGCAAAGCTACTGGATTTCACATTGGTTTGTTTTAAGACCTGGTAGCTAACCTAGCTGATATTTATTGGTTATGTTTGATTTTTGCTTTTTTGTGCTGCTAATTTACAAGAGCCATCCACCTAGCATTGCATAAAGCTCAGCCTACTTGCACTCTAAAGCAATACTGAAAGCCATTTCAAGCCCACTCAGTGATTCTACTTGGTTACTCAGCACAGCAAAGAAAGGTTAAGTCTATAAATGCTCTTTTTGGAAAAGACACTACGTGGTCTATGGTGAAGCACAGAAATGCCAAGCAGCGAATGCTACTCAGGCGAGTAGACATGGTAAGACTGTGCTGCTCAGGGAGCACAGAACTACTCAGCTCTTGAGCTCCGAAATACCAAGTCCTCCCCTGCTCCACAGCCCTGGTGGGAGCAGAGGCACTACCCAAAACTGCCGGAGGCAGATGACTGACTTGAAAGGAATTTATTCCCTTGTTTATGAAAATATTTTCTTAACAACCTCTAAAGCAAATTCATTAAAAACAGCTTAACTGTTTACTCTTCTTTCCAGACTTCCAGTTTCCTGTTTGCTAGCATAGTAGTACAGAGGCATTTTAGATGATTTTTTCCCCCTCCACAGCTCTGCTTTGCTGTCAGCCTTGATTCCTGCTGTGGCCTATTCCTGACTTTTGCATAACTGGGCAAGCTGCTTCAAAGAAAGCCTCAATAAACCCAAATGAGCATTCAGTATGGCTGAGATTTTAACCACCAGTGTAATTCTTAAATAATCTGTATCTCAAAAAAGGAGGGAGAAAAAAGAAAAGAAAAAAGAAAAGAAAAGAAAAGAAAAAAGTCTGTTCATCTTTAAGCCTATGGGGAAAATTCTCATAGTATTTTCATCATCTCTTGGATCAAACTACCTTTAGGAGAAAAAGCTGTATTGTAGCCTAAAAATGGGGCTTATAATAGAATCTGTTTGCAGCTTCAGCTCTAGCAAGAGAAAGCCATCTCTCTATAATCACTTTCACTGAATGACAGGGACTCCGTAGGGTGCCTATAAATAAGGAGCTGATGTCAGTGAAAGGCTGGTGTTATTATAGTTTTATTTCCTGCTAACATTTGGACAGGGGTTGTACTGACCTCTTACCCTTGAATCTATACTAGCTCTACAATTTACTTATGAGAACATTTCTTTTCAAAAGAATTCCTATGAAATCCTCTCTGTGGGAGAAATTTATCTTCCTGATGTGACAACCTTCCTGATACCTAACAGAGATGTCCCAGCCATGACTTCAGAGCAGTCTTGTATCCTCCTTCCCTGCTTTCTCTTTCCCTACACCGTGTCTTTTGGGGGAAAGGAACTCCCTGCTCCACAGCTGTACTTGTACAATTCTGTCAAAGTTAAAGAAAAACCCTTTTCATTATTCTTTTATTTCATGGTATAGATGCAAATTTAACTTAGACATCCAGGACAATAAATGCATGACATCAAGCAGATTATTTTTAGGTTATTTAGTAGTATAATCAGGGGAACACAGCTTGTATTCTGGTGTTATTTTCTCTTGCATTTCCCATCTACTGACCATATCTCTCCACCTCAACTCCAAGTAGAGGCAACACTTGGCAGTTTGTGCAAGAAAAGTTGCAATAACTATTTGGAAATATAATCTCATTCATTCTTCATGTAATGTGGTATTTCCTTGTTCATTCTTTAAATATGAGTAAGAAGGTATTGAGATCTTCAAGATGGGAGAGGAAATTGTACCTGAGATCAGTGAAGATTGCTTTAACATCGCCAAAACAACAACAAAATTTTTTTGTTCATTGAGGCCTGTTAGCTCCTCCTGGAATTATCCTTTTTTTTTTTCAAAAAAGATAATGTGACACTTACTTTTTGTGGTGTCACTTAAAGAAAACTAATAAATCAGATGTAAAATGTCAAACCACTACCCCGCTTCCGTACACAGATGACGCTGACTGGAAACTCAGACTTTTCAGGCCAGATCAAAATCCCATCAGAGATGAGAGCAGCAAATTCTCCACTCAAAAAAAATTATCAAACTCGGGTAAAATTGTTCACTGAAGAAAAAAATTCCTGATAAGAATGTTCTTCTCTTTTGAGTACTGTGGATTAAAGTCAAGCTTGATAAACTCAAGTCAGTGCATCTGAAACATAAAAGATTTCATAGATATTATCATATGGAGTTATAAACATATGTAAGCATGACTTTTATTGGTGCTTGTATTTAATGCTTGTATGCATAATCATCTGCTTGCAGGAGCTTAGATTTAGAGTCTGGTGAGCACAGGCAAGAAATACAGGTGTTGCAACTGGAGGCTGGTTTGAAGTGCCTTGCTCTGTTTTGAGTTGATACGGCTCTATCAAACGAGGGGTTACAGCTGCAGCCCTCCTCAAACAGGTGCATCACAAAATACCTGTATAAATCCGTTATATACCTGCACTGTTTTGTATACATGCAACTGACTCATAGTTACGTATCTGACTGCCTTGAATTCAGTGCGAGTAGCTGCGTACCTCTGTGGATCTGGGCCTTGGTTAATTCGGGGGTCTGTAAAGCCTTCCCGTAGGTGCGAGCTGCTCGGGGACAAGGGGGCAGCGATAATCATCTCTGCCGTGCAGCGCCGGGTTGACACGTTTCGCGCTTGTTGTCCCCGCATCGCTCCGGCCGCGGCGGGAAGGTTTGCCGAACAAAGTCCTCGCCCCGACGTGCACGAGCGGCGCCGCTCGCAGCAGCCCGCTGCCGCAGCCCTTGCTGCCGAGTCGCCCCCCCGGCGCCTGCAGCATCCCCGGCCTCCGAGGGCAGCGAGCCGACAGTGAGCGATAACGACCGGCGAAGCAGCTGCCTGGCAGGCACTAACACCACCCGCCCGGCATCGCTGTCCTCTGCTACCGGCAAAATTCGGCTGTTGCACGGGGAACACTCTGCGAAGCCTTCTAATTTTCCCTGTTACTTCGCGCAGCATATTCATACTTGCATTTTTCTCTTCCTCACCAAGGGCGCTCTTCTTTCTGTCTTCATCCCTATTTGCTGCCCAGCAGCGTACATTTATATTAGAAAGTCTAAACTGTTAAACACTTCCAAAAACAACTATCGATTTAACTCCAGTTAAGTTACCGACTATCCAAAACTTTGCTATCCTAACGTCTTGTTATTTATGTTAATATGAAAGGTATGTTTCACAGCCTGATTAAGGAAAAAGGTATTTATTTTGATTATCAGTTTGATTTGACTTAATCATATTTTTTGCATTTTTATCTGAGAATCCCAAAATGCTTTAAAGACACTGATGGAATAAACCTTGGATTAAGCTTTGCAAACTGATAGTATCTGAAGTATTATCCTTCTTTATAAACAACACAAGTGATATACAGAGAGGTAAACAAATTGTGCAAGTACAGGTCTCTGGTATATTTTCCAAAAAACAAAACAAACCAAATTCTCCTGACTTTCACTGCCGTCTTTTAATCATGAGACTGCCTTTCTCCACTCTTGCGCATCTGACACAAATAGAATATATTCAGTCCAAAGCCTGTTGCTCTTTTTGTCCCTTGATCTGTTTGCTCAGTGATTATCTTCTGTGCTTATTTGTTAGCACACCAGCACAAAGCACTGTAGAGATATGGCAAAAATTGTCACTGACAGTAAAAAGGCAGCTAAGATCTGGCAAGCAGGACTGAGGAAAATACATATATAAAAGCAATCGATTCAGGCCCCCTCTCTAAAATGCTCAGTTTTCCATTTCCCGCGTATAAGGCAGCTAGAGATTCACATTAGCGCTTCCTGCACCTACAACTTTTCAACTGTATAAAACCACAAAGAGACCACGAGCTTTTAATATACCAATTAAATACCACGAATATGAGCGCCGGTGACCACATATCAAATGCACAGTGTCCCCATGTGATGAAATACCAGTCTAATTTGTCCTGTTACTGATACCCATAGTTAACGTTGGGAAGGAGAGAGGCCCCTTAGAGACTGCCACTAAAAACCTTCTGCAAGTGCCCTGCGTATATAGGGTAACAACATTCACCTGCACGGGCAGGACGAGATTCAGTCCGCCTAATTTCTCAGGTTCTTCCTAAGTAGCCCCTCGTCCTTAGTGCTTTCTGTGCGTCCGGGGAGCGCGCTTGGGAAGCCAGTCTGCGGCTAGCCTTCGCTCTCGGCTGTGGCCTGCATCGCGAGCTCCTGCGGGGCCTGGTCCGGCGAGGTTTCCTCAGGGCCAGGCTGCCTCTCTTCCCGTCATCTCCTCCAAAGTTGGTGTTAAAAAGACCTAGCATCTCACCGGGCTTTGCTGCCTCTGCAGGTATACTGCTGCAGCGAGAAGCCAGCTTAGGACTGGAGTTGTGGTGGTATCTGGGAGACTGTGTGTAAAACTGGCGAAGAGCCAGCTTTTTCCATACAACTGCCAATTCGATAGCTAGCACTGACACCAAAGAAGTCAGTTCTTCAAGAGACGTTATACCCTCTGTTTTGCGCATTGCACAGCCACGTGGCAAGGAAGCACAAAACAGAGATGAAAAACAGATGAAAAGTTACAAGCAGAACGGAAGATTCCCCACACTTTATTTTAAAAGGGGGGGAAAAATGGAGTAAAACTGGGAACTGCGTTTCAGTCTGGTAAATGCACGTGGCTTAACCCTGCGACAGTCCCAGACAGCAGATCGCGTTTGTGTGACATGCTGTTCCATTACGCAGAATGGCAACAAGCAGCATGTTCGTCTCAGTTCTCTTACAGGTAGTGCTGCAGCACGCCGTCCCCTGCAGATAAGTGATAATAGCCGCAGTCACTCAGACCCGACAGTCTCTTCCAAAAAGCTAAAAGCTGGAGAGTTTTTAAACAAGCTTTAAAAATTTTTAAATTGAACTGGGTATCTGCTCAAGAAAAACTACCAGGAAACGTACACCTCATGAGTAAAAAAAAAATGTGTCTGTAAAGCATAAAATACAACATTTTTGTGGGTGCTGATGAGCCAGAAAGTGGCAAACCCTTTTACCAAATAAAAAGAAATTTTACTAAGTATATTAAACAGACATAGCAAAATACAGTCTCTTCCAGGGAATCTCACCCATCTGCAGCAATATTAGAAATATATCCCAGCACTAAAAGTATGCAAAGCTTATGTAACTCTTCGATTTTGGAAAGTGACGTCTTAAAAAGTAGTGCTCTATCGTCTCCTGTGTGGCCAAGTCAAGAAGTTTAGCAAACTTATCTGCAGCTAGTGTTAACTTTTTCATCTAATTGAATCTTTACATCAAAGGGAGTCCTGGAGTTTGACTGATTGTTACTGCAAAAAAACCCTACTGTAGATATAAGATTTACTAAATAAAAGGTTGCCTTATTTATCCTTTCCGTGATAATGGCCAGTACTAGATGTTTCTATGAAGCAAATCAGTGATCTTTAAAAATCTGGAAAACTGGTTGTGTTATAGCACAGCTGTATTTCATTTTTGTTTAATTTTCTTTCTTGTGTTGTTTTAAGGACATAAAATGTTTGGTTTGAACAAAAAACAGGTTTGTCTGTCAGACAACATCTTGCTAATATAAATAGCAAGTTTTCAAACGCTCCAGTTTTTATTCAAATTTCCAACATCTGCTCACAGAAAAAATGCTGTAGGAATGCAAACTTATTCTCTAAGACTCTGTCTGTTACTGGAAAGCAGTGCTTGCTCTGCACCGTTGTCTCTTTTGCAGAGATTTTTTTTGTAAATGCAGATGCAGAATATGTACACAGAGCACATGCCCACTCGTGGCCCGTAAGTCAGGGCTCGTTTCTGTACCAACGGGAAGGTCAGAAGACGTTAGGCGTTCCAGGCAAACAAAGCTGATATTTGAGCGAGAGAAGCAGCTCCTGCAGATTGCTTCTGCCTTTCAGACCTTCAGTAGAGGTACACGCCAGCAGGAGTACAGGGGTGGCTGGGGCAATTTGCTTTAAAAACACACTGGCTCTGTACACCTGGCTCCCATCAAGAAGCTGGGACAACAGGCACTATGGAGTGTGCAAAGTAGGAGCAGGTATTCAGCCCCCTTTGCTGACTTATAATCTGTTAAAATACCAGTACACGGGGAGAAAAATAGGTCCTAAGACCTGATCTCCGTTTTCTTCTGAGGCTGTGTAACTGTTCTTTGAATGCTTTGTATAGATTAAATCACTGGCTATTGATAGCATCCTCCAAGCCTTTGCTCATTCTACCCCCAAAATATTCATGTTATCTATATAAATGCAAAGAAATCTCATCTTGCACAGCTGAACCTAGCATGAAAGAACAGATAAAGACGCAGCAGCTACCGTGGCTGTGCGACAAGGAAAACACATCTACGTTTCTCTTCTGTTGCCTTGGACTTCCAACAGCATGAAGCCCGGTGCAGAGCTAGAGGTGAACACAGTGAATAACCAGGGACTTGTAGACAATTTCCAAAGCTTCATGTAAAAGTCCAGGTTACTTTAAAGAATGTACTCACATACCAGTCTTGTGGTTAGTTTTGTATTTCTTATTATAATAATGCATAATGATATTGTTTTTATATTGATTTAATCTTTGATGATGGAATATGAATATTGTGTTTTCCTCTGATACGTTTCTTGATTACTAATTATTAATTTTAAGTTTTACCTGCCTATGCTTTTAGTTTATAAATTGGTCTGTTTTGTTCAGCTACTAAATACATTTTTTCTTACATCTTAAGGCAGCCATGGATAAAATCATCTAGTCACTTTTCTGCCTAAAACCCACAAGAAGTGGTTTAATCATCTTCCCCTTATCTCCCAGGCTCTAGCAGTAATTCTCTTTTAATGTCCAATTAAAAGGCACTACTGTGCCATGTCCAGGCCAGAGATTACTGCAGCTTCAGCTTACATTGTCATTTAAATTGTTGGAACAATCCCTTAATGTACAAGTGAAATAGGAAAGCAAATTTAGCCTGTCCAAAATTAACAGCTCTGGGATCCTAGCTGGAGTGCAAGAGAACATAACACTGCTCTTCTCAGCACTAAAAAGTTCCAGGAGTTTTATATATGCGCACGCGCACACACAGGTTTTGAACAAATTTTGAAATGAAAACACCAGTGGAAAGTTCAAATGTAAGAATAACGTGGTGGAATTTTGTAGCAAATTGTCCATTAGAATATATATAAAAAACAATCGACTCTGGAATCTCCTGTGTGTCCTGACAGCTTGTATTAAGTCCTTCTTGGACTCAGATATGTGCTCCTTCTTCAGTGCGTTAGTTTTCAATTCCAAATTAAATTCAAGAACAAAAACAAGAGGGGAAAAAAAACAGAGCAACAGAAATTGCTAAAAGAGTCTATATGATATTTAATTTACTCAAGTAAATTGAACATGAAACTGGCCAGAAAATATCTGATTATGGTTAGTTGTTGTTTCTTCCTAAGATCTTACTGGTTATCTGAGTGACTGATGTGTATTTATGTGAGGAAATATATAGTGTGCAATTTGCATTCAGAGGCTAATTAGCTTTTTATATTGAGAACTTACCGAATGCTGTCTTTTTTTATTTGTGAATAGTAAATTACCATATCACCATTCTGTTGCTATGGCAATGCCAGCAGCAAATAATAGGTAGCTAAATGGGGTTTTGCATGTGTTCATCCAGATTCCTACTTTCTGACGCACCATTCAGAGCAGTGTTCATTAGCTAGATCAAGACACTTTGCACAAGTTTTCATGAAGGTCTGTAGATGCAAGACATCACAGTGTGAGCATCGTCCACTACTCAGACTGTTACTCAGAGTCAGACTATTCTGCCCTATTAGTAAAAGCCCAGGTCCTTCAGAAATCTTTCCATGTAATTTGTTTTTATACATGCTCTCGGAAAAGTTAGAGCAAAGAATGATTTGGCACTTCTCGTTATGGAGCTATTCATCATTTCCCCCCTAAACGGACTCGTGCCTTTCAGGTAGGTGACAACGTTAACAAGCAGAAAACGCGTTTCCTCTCAAATTTTCAGAAGAGGGGGCTTGAGTTTCTCCCCTCCTCTCCCCACCCCCCTCCCAGATCAGCCAGTAACATAAAGTCTTTGCTAATAACGAAGAGGTAATTTTAAGAGCTTGTACTGTGTGATATAAGAATGAGTGTTCCCCATAGGTTTAACTTAATTTTGTGGAGGAAGCAAAAACCCTGTTTATGTACAAGTTACGTACTTGTAGCTGCCCAGCAGAACCTGCTGCTCCCAGAATTAAAGTGATCAACAGTTACTGGGTAACGTGGGCAGGAGGAAGGAGCGGAAGCTGCGACCTCACGTTTTAGCCGTTTCCCTCCAAATATCGGTCACGTGCGAACAGAAAACGGCGACCGCGTCCCACGCGCGGTGGCAGGAGAAGGAAGCGCGTTTCAAGCGAGCTGCAAGGCCAGAAAGGGGGCGGCGCTTTGGGGGGTTTCGGGTTTTGGCCGAGGAGCCCGGCCCAGGGTTTCGCTAGTCAGGACCGCCGGGAGATCGGCGGGATCACCTTTAAGCTGTTTCTCTCAACTCCTTCTGCCTGCAGATAACCGCCTCGTTGTTCAGGCCGAAGATGTTTTTAAGATAACGTATAGATTGTGTGCATGAGAATGCGTACATTTCATCGCAGCAAATGCACTGAATAAATATTTATGAAGTGGACAATCTGTCTGTCAAAGTCCAGCTTTTTTGCTGTTATCCTACAGCTGTGGGAAAACACATCTAGATCCAGAAGCTATGGAGAAAAATTTAGCAGTAAGGAGTTTTGCTCTTATTTTAAGAAGGAAAGAATAAACCACAAATATCAGAGCAACAAGTTTTTCTTTCTGCTTATTGCTCTGGAAAAACATGTCTGATAGCTTATTAAACAAACAGTATCAGCTTCCTGGATTACCTTAGAAAGAACTAATCAGATAGGACGTAAGATAGAACGTATATTAAAATACACACAATGTGTGGCAGGCAGGCAAATCTATTCTATGCAACAGTAACTCAGTATAATCCAAGAAGAATATTTATCACTCTGCAAGTTACCAAACTGTAACCCCAGCTCCCCTCATCTCTAACCTTTAGTATGCATTACATATAAATAGATACAAGACTGTCCAAGGACAAGAGCTTCTCAAACCCGGTAGTCTGTAGAAAGAAAAATAAATAATAAAATAAAAGCCTTTCAAATAATTAGATGTTCTTTTCCTGTTCCTAAACCTATTCCTGCCTTTGCTGTGTCGCAGGAGCACGGTATACCAACAGACATGGGGTACGCAGTGGCTCCACACCACTCAGGGGTCTACCCAGTCCACGTGCAGCTGTACGAGGCCTGGAAGAAGGTCTGGGACATCCGCGTGACCAGCACAGAAGAATACCCGCACCTGAAGCCTGCACGGTACAGACGGGGCTTCATCCACAATGGCATCATGGTACACTGCATTTCCATGCTTCATAGCAGTATTACTTTATGTGACTCAGAAGTATGCTATTTTTACCAAACACTTCAAATTTTAGAGTGATCATTAAGATTCTCTGTGATGGAGAATTTGTAGGGCTGCCAAAAGAGTGCACTTGTTATGCAGCCAACTTAAAGTTTTTCTGATTTTTTTTTTTTTTTTTGGCAACTGCAAGTGTAAAGCTCAGAAACTCAATGCGCTTCTAGTCCAATCGACCATCACCTTAATTATAAATGCATATTTTGAAATTCATTAAACTGCCTAAGACCTATGTTTCAAGGTCTGGTTCATCTTTATGCATGAAAGGATTAGAAATCTACCAGTTGGGAAGATGAAGAGGTGTAAGTAGTCTCTACCAGCAAGCAGGACACTTTTCTGGGGCCAAGTTTTGTTTCTGAGATACACGTCTAAGACTCGCATAACCAGGGACTGGACACATGCCTGTTTCAGGCTGTGTATTGGGGTAAGAGAAATCTCGCATATATGCTTCTACTACAAGACCACCAGAAGAACATGCAAAATTTTGGCCTATCTTACCAGCCAGCTGCAATCCTATACTGTAACGGAGAGAGAGAGAGAGAGAAGGGGGGAAAAAGAAAATGAATGGAGGGGACCATGAGACCAAGATAGGTAAAAGGCAATTGCAAAAATTAAATATGCATAAGACGCATTAGAAATCTTTTGAGGCCAGGTCCTGGGATATATACAAAAGCCCCAGATGACTTGAATATTGCCTATGCATCTGAAGTCAAAATTTTGATCTCCTAAACAAGACAAAAGCAGCATGCCTTAATCAAAAACAACAGGTTACAGCACAGAGTCCAATTACTATTGGAATAGACTTAAATTCAGCAGTGCATTTACACATGTATTAAAATGTATTTCCAAATACAAGTTTTATTTGTTGATTTAACTGAGTAGAAAAGGACAAAAAAAAAAAAAGGAAAAAGAAAAAAGAAAAAACACTGACTGGTGGGAAACCAAAGGCCTTCCCCAGGTGAATTATACCCAGGCATGTATTAGACAATATTCCTAAGTCCTCATAGCTTTTTTTTTGCTCATTGTTTCAGTGCCTTTTAATTGTAACAGCTAATAGTATATCTCTAAGAACAACATGTTGTAGTTAAGTGTATTTTCTCACATCTGCTAGCTTGCTGAATTCTGGCACAAAATCTCATGCTTTATGATGGGACCCAGAACTGACCTTGGGAGAGTCTCGTGCATGTATCCTGCCAGTCCCTGTACATATTTCAAACAGAAATGAGGGGTTCAGTTTGACTTTCAGGACAGAAGAAAGTATGAAGCAACAGTTCTTTCGGGGCTGCAGCCTTGAATACAAATTCTGTTCGGTGACTCAAGAACAGCAAGATTAATTGCCTGAGATAGTGAAGATAGCCAAGAAGCACTATTTATCTTTTAATAAAGTAACCTTGCTAAAGGAAGAGAGGTTTGGGGTTTTGGGGTTGTTTTTTTTTTTTTTTTTTTTTTTCTTCCTTCCTCCTCTCCCCTCTTCCAAATGCCAGGAAACAAACCCTTAATTATTACTGTATGAGCTGAATAAAATGGTGTGGATGAAAGCTCAGGACACATCTGCGTTGCAGCTTTTCAGCTGGCATCTGGAATTCTCCACATCTGCACAACCGCGTTTGCTTACAATGAGAGCAGAGAAGGCAGAAAGGAGGCTACAAACAAACATACTGGAATATCGAGTCAGAAAGGGTTGGAGTTTCTTGGGTGGGTTTTGGTTTTTTGGTGGTTTTTTAAGTTGCTAGGGGGATTAGGAGGAATGTAAGTTTGCAGAAATAAGTTAGTGTCACAGTGGCCCTGTTACTTTGTTTTCAGGTGCTCCCTCGACAGACCTGTGGCCTTTTCACACATACTATCTTTTACAAGGAGTACCCTGGGGGTCCTCAGGAGCTGGACAGAAGTATCCAAGGAGGTGAACTCTTCCTCACCATTCTCCTGAATCCTGTATGTACCTTCTTTTGCTATTCTTGGAACAAGCTGAATAACAGGGAGGAGGGGAGGGGGGAAGATTTTTCTTTGATTCTGTTTGGGAAATAAAACCAAAACCCCTTACTCTGAGGTACCAAGCAGTTTAAGAGAAAATAAGCAGAAACCATCTTCCGAAAATTTCTAACTGTGAGACCCTACATAAGACAAGTTACTGAAAAACACATTCATTACATTTTCTGTTTCCCAGTCTATTGTTGGCTCCCAGTATGGGAGGGAAAACACTAACTCGTTTAACCTATATTGGAAGAAAACAATAAGGGTAGAGCAAACTGCATGACCTTATTCTACTTGTCCTTTCTCCCCCTTCTCTGATCTTGGCTCTGCAATCACTCCTAATACAGCTTAATGGAAACTCCAGAGCTTCTGGTTGATACAATTTCCCCATTGTGGCTTCTTAAAAACCAAGTTTTCTGCAGCTAAGAATTACCCTAACCAGCACATAGCCTTCTAGTGCTCATACATTGCCTAACAGTTGCAGAAAGCAGCAAAAAAGATGAAGTTGGCTGAATGCTACTAGTTTGAAGCAAGCATGCATAGGTAAAGATGGTAGTTCATAGAAAGGACTTGCAAAACAGCATCAGAAGCAGTTCCCAGAGGACACACTTGTTTTATTCAAGGTTCTTTTTTTCCCCCCAGTCAAGACTGTATGAACTAGAAACTCTATGTATGTACACACTTGTGTGTGTAGAGCTATAAACTACATGTATCTACACACACACATATGGGTTGACTAAAAGTGATAGTCTTTCTTAGAATGATTTGCACAGCTGTCTCCTGTCTTTGTGTCTCAATAAAAATCTGGACTGTGCCATGCTAAGACATCATGCCATCGTATATTCGTGTATGTGTGTGTGTGCAGACATGTACGTAGGTGTGGTTGTGCCTGCTAAGGATCAAGGAGAAGTTACAAGACTGCAACTGCTACAGTTTAAAGCCATATTTCTTTTACCAAGAAACAATAGCCAGGTGGTGTCCGAGACAGCAGCCTACAGATAGGACAGACAATGAGAAAGGAGAGAGAGAAAAAAAAAAAATATATATATATATATATATATATATACACACACACACACCAATCATTTTTGTTATTGTCTTCCCTTTCACCTCTCCTATACAAACAAGGTGTACTGCTCACAAGATAAATGCCTTGTATCCTGCAAGATGGCCTAATTTTCAGTGGTTTTAATTTACAGCACTATGACTTCTCTATAGAGTTAAAGAAATTTCCTTTGGAACTGGCTCCCAAATCCAGGTTGCTTCTATTTAGAGACCTAAATATAAATTTTGGTGTCCTATAATTAGATGCCTGTGTGTGCAAATTTTGGCTAGGAAGCAGGTTGGTGTCTGAGCCAAAGCAATTCCGTTGGTTTAAAGAAATGGGACACCTCTGTTAGGATTTTTTTTCTATACCATATGTGTGGTATATGCCCTCTGTTTACCCAAGTTCTCTTGCAGAAGGGCTTTTCTTCCTTGAGTGCAACTTGGCTCATCACTGTCTCGGGATGCTCTTGGAGTTTATCCTTAGCTTCCTCATACTTTGATTATCCTCCATGCATCTTTCCCTCATCATGTGAAGTTTTCCCCAGCTGTAGGAATTTCAGCAATCTATAGCAGATTATTCTTTCATTTTAAGAAATGATTATACTCAATATCCCTAATTCCTAGGTCAATTTGATTTTACATATCTTAACTCTGCCCATTGTATTCCCAAGTTTTCCAGCATGCTCCGGCCACTTCTCTTTTCTCTCACCTACACTGTCACTTTTCCTCCCTAATCTCAGGCTTTTCTTTCTTGTGGATGGCAAATAATCTGGAAGCCACAAGCTTGCAGTTGCTCAGTCCATTACAAATCATAACCTTTGGAGGTTTTAAATAATTGCATCTAAACGCTCTTCCAAAAGACAGGCTGGGGCTATGGCAAAAGGCACTTTTTGAGTTCACAAATGCACAGAAAACGCAGGAGAAGTGGTGCTATCCCCTGGCAAGTTTCAGGAGAGACACAGCAGAGATGATACTTTGCCTTCAAAAGCTATATGCAATTGCATGCAAAGTGTTCTGGATTTAATTATACATATGTGACAGAGCTAAAAGACTTTTCAAAAAAAAAAAAAAAAGAGACAGAAAGGAGGGAGGGCTGGGAATTCAATATTCTTCAGTACAGGCACTTGTTTTGACCAAGCTATGTTCCAATAACTTTCGTATTATTGTGTAGGACTTAGGGAAAAAAGTTTTATATCTATACTGTTAATGTTTTATTTCCCCCTCTACTTTCAATTTTCTAACTTCCTTCCTCAAAACTGATACTTTACTGAGTTGAGCCACACAACAGAAATACTGACATTATCTCCCCTAACTCTGAGTTAAGTAGGAATCTGTTCCGACATAGTACTTACTCAGACAGGAAGAAATATAATTTAATCATGTGCGGGCTAAAGAAAGATATACCACAAAACCTTACCGTCATTCAAGTCAGGTTGGTACCATACCCTATGTGCACTGACTGTCAAGAGTGAAAGCAGAATCCAGCCTCGTTTCAGAACAAGTAGAAAAATGTCATCTACATTCACAGGAAACAGTTATTTTTGTGCTTTTATTTTGGGGTTTGGTATTCTGCTGTGCGAACAACTCAAAGAACAGAGGTCCCTGTTACTTAGTTATGGTAAGGGAAGGTGTGGAGATTTGGGGCTTCTTTCTTCAGAGCTGGTATGTGGATCCTAAAGTCCATAATATCCTTGAAAAAGGACTGATACAGTACCTATGCCACTGCTCAACTGCAAATTCAGTCAAATAAGAAATATGCTTTGAATGCAATGTATAACCCAAACCAGTAGCAGCACATACTGGAATAGCAATGATAGGCTTCCCAGAGCATAGCCTAGAAGTCTTTCACACACTTGAGCTCATTAATGAACTTTTCTCGTATTTGGATATCAATTTATGCAATTTGGGGAGTTCATGAAGAACAGTGCAGCATAAACCGGTGTGTGCTCTCCAAATGGATTATAGAATTAGCAACTATGTGGAGTGGAAAGCCTTTCAAAAATCATAATTATAAAATATTCCATTTTGTTGAGTCACATTAACTGAGATGCTTGGTGTAACTCAAGAATAGAAGCCACTTCCATAAAATAAAATCTTAACTAGAACACATAGCCTGCCCTCCCCTCCTGGCCCACATAGGCTGGTTTACATGTCATTGCAGTTACCCTATTTCAAGTTTTGAAGGAAGGGAATTGTCTGTTCCATTGTTTACTTTTGTATGGCATAAAACCACCACCATGTTAAAAATAATTTTTTTTTCTTTCACTCTGTAAAAACAACAGCCCAGACCTTCGGCAAGTCTCCTCCAGGCAGGAGCGTAGTAGCTCCTATCAATTTTACCATCACTGGGTTGCAAATATGCCCTCCCTGCTGGGACCTGGTCTCAGCCGATGCGTGTAGCTGCAACCAGCACATGTGCAAGTGCTGTGCACTTGGTGGGTGGGGAAAGGGAGCCCTGCTGCAGGATGAACATGCTCTCCTGCCGTGCAAAGGTGGGACCAACTATTTCTGCTTGCAGAAAGCAAGCAAACTTGTACATACTTTCATAGCTCTGCCAGGCTACCTTGGCAACTAAAGTTATCTACAAATTGCGTGTGTTAATACAATTTTTAAAAAAATCATATTTTAGAGTCCAAGAATGGCCCTGGGTTAGAAATCTCTCAGCACAGCTGATCACCCCCCGTGCTGTGCACAGTCAGTCACCATCCTGGCCAGCTCTGGGGGTCTGCATCGCTAGCGTCTGTCTCCTAGCTCCAGCAGGCAGTTGGTGCAGGGACCGCTGCCCCTGCCATCATGGATGCTTTTCCCATCAGCAAGGTTAGGTGCTGCAGGAGGCTTTCTGGCCAAGTTCATCTCTGGTCACTGCGGCTTTATGCGGGTTTTGAGGCTTTTTTTTTTCCCTGCTTTTGCCAATTGTTACTTTATTTTGTGGATGAGTCTAAGACAATAGCTGGGCTACCCTTCCAAGTTAGATGTGACTTACAACAGCATTTTGGTTTTAGATACTTAAATGAGATTAAAAAAAATCATATATTTAAAAAATCCGGAAACTGTTTCCATAAAAACAGATAAACTTATGAGTTATTGCTAATGTCTTTTGTAAACCAAAAAGAGAAAGGATGTGAGCTGTGCAATTCAGTTACCTCATCCCAAAACATCTATTTTAAGTTCTGGAAGGGCTGAAGACAGCCTTCCTGCTGACAGCCAAAAGCTGAGATATCTGCTACTTTATTTCAGCGGTTTTGAGAGTAAGGCCTAGTTTTCATTTGAATTGTCCTACATTTGAATAAAGTACCAAGTATGTATTTAAGTATGGAGGAAGCTTGTACAAACTGATGGTAAATTATAACAAAGAGGCAAACCTAAAAAAAAAAAAAAAATGTATGATTGCATCAATATTTTCAAATAACTGTTTCCAAATTCCCTTTTGGGTCCTGGCATCTGATCACGCACCCATACCACAGAAGTGCAGCTTTGCTCCTGGCTGCTCTTTCAGAGGCAACGACTAAGAGCATTTCATACTTCATTTTGCACACCTACTCCCAAAACATCGTCATCCAAAAGCATCTCTGGCTGCTGCTGCCTAGAAGTGATGGAAGCTGTAACAACAGCTAAAACTATCAGACTTCTGTCTCTCTTTCGCTGTGCCATAGTGACACATAGGTGAATCAATTGCTTATAGGATTTAGGCTAATAAACCAGCTAAGAGAGTGCAGGTAGGTACCATACAGTTTCTCCCCTTTCCTTTCCCCATCCAGCACAGACCCACTGGCTTCCTTATGTCACTTTACAAGTCCAGCAAGATTCCCTTTACACTACTCGGTATTGCTGTACCACGTGTCTATGCTCGTTTTGAGGTATGGCTTCCAGTAGTGAAAAATCATGTTTTATTCCCTGCTAAATAGAATTACTACAGGGTTTCCCCCCACACCCCCCTCCCCCAATTGTAGGGGTCTTTTTCAGATTATTTTAGATTTAAAAAATAAAGTGGCTTAATTTAAAAGTCAGTATTATAGTACATCTTGCAGTGGATTACAAGTATTTAGCTGTCTAAAAATAAACTAGAAGTTGGACATTTCTAGCCTTGTACCTCACCGTGTCGGGACTAAAGAAAGAGAAACCAAAAAGCTTGTGAACAAATTGTGGTATGTTAATCCGGAGAGACACAGATGCGTGATAAGTGAATGAATGAAGGTTAGCATGACGAACAACCCAAAAACAACATAACAAAGGGAAACATCAAAAATATCTTCTTCCACTATTAATCTCTAGAGAACTACATTTTTTCAGTTCCATAACCACTGATATAATCTCTTCTCTTCACTGACACCTGTACCTTAACCAGGTCACCCATCACATCTAACTGAGCCTGCAGCGGTCTGCAGAGGAGCTAAAGACAAGTGGAAGGCTGTGATTCTGCCCGCTGTGTGGGCACAGCCCCTACACCGCAACCCCACTTCAACAAAGTTACTGGCCTGGATAAGGTAGAAGCCCAGTCTTTCCAGGCACAAAGCAGCAACTTGATTTATAGTTGGGTTTTTAACAGAATTTCAGGGCATCAGCAGTGAACTTGGGTTATAAACGTCAAATGTAGGGTAGCAAGTTTACTGAATAGGAAAATTGTATCAGATAGCAAGAATTCGTAACTAATTTAGGGCCAGATTATGATAACTTTAATGGTAACAGTGAGCAGTAACCTACACTGACTTCAACATGATGTCTTCTGTGACTATGTATTCCACATACTTCACATGTGAGAAGTTCATGAAGTGGCTTTGGAGGGAGAAAGAATGACATTTCCATGAGATGAGGAACTTGCTGCTAAATCCTGAAAAGGACCGGAACAGAATAGCTGTTCTCCTTTCCCAACTTTGAAAGTACCTCCGCCATGACTCCTGGCAAATTCTCTTTTTGACCTCCTGAGCCTTGTCAAGTGACCTCATTTATAAATTATAACTCCAGCAATTGCATGACAAGTATGTATTAAGCTCATGTACTAAGCATTCACACTTTCATAAGGAAATACCAGATGCTTAAATTAGAAAATGTCTAAGTGACACCACTTTACGATAAAGAGTTTATAGACAGATTTCAAGGGGACCTCCCAATTTTTTTGTTTGTTTGGGGGTTTTTTTGATGGCTTCTATTGAATGCTCAGTGGTTCAAACAGGTATGTTTTTCACTCTCTAATTTATGAATTCTAAGGATGAGTCATGTCTGGCAGAGACGATTTAGAGGCATGCAGAGGAGGGATAAATTCCAGCCTGACAGACAAATCAGACCAGCTTTCCTTTGAGTTTCAGTGTGGGTGGCAAGAATTCCTGGGCAGACTTTACCAGGGCCCAGCTAATGCTGAGGTGTTTGGAGCCTGAAGTCTGGGGGTGCCTCATCTTTGCACACAGACCTCAAAGCAAAGGTGGCGGGAAAGATCTCAGTGAAAAAAAATGGGTTTGAACTAAACCTTTTCAAAAGTTATCTAGCTCCTTTCAAAAGGATTACATTCATTTGGCAGCTTAGAATATAAACAAGAAGATTCCAATATATTTATAAATAGGAAATGCACATAAGTTTGGCACTGAAAATTAGATGTTACATTGACTGTTGGAGTTTTCTTTTACCATCTAATGCAAAAAAAAAGAAAAAGCAGTGAAACAATCAACTGAAATATTTTCTCCCTTGCCAGACAAAAGCTAGCTGGTCAATCACTATTACTATGATCAATGTTACATACTTAGCAGTTTGACAGCCTCAAAAATCAGTTATTCACATAATCCTAATTAGGACAGAACTAGAAGAACATCAATGCTTCCATGTCAGTGGTGAAAGAAAAGCTTAACTATTGCAATCAATAGAAAGGCATAAGGGGAGAGGAAAAGATGACGACAACTAAAACTTATCAGTTAAAAAATATACAAAAAAAAGAAGTTTTGTAAAACTGCTTTGTGCCATGTCTAATTTTTGATTAGTAATAATTTTTTCAATACTAAGAATCAAATTCTTGCCACTGTGCTGTGACAGCAAGTATTTCTGTATTCATTCTAGTTATATTTTAAAATACTAGATACATTGCTACTCAAGACGTATCTTCAAAGCAGAAATTTAATATCAAAAAAGTTAACCATCCCTACGCATTCATATACAGGCTGGCATTTTCCTCACAGAAAAAGAAAGCTTTGGTAGTTCCAGTCTTTCCCTTCCTTTATCTCTTGCAAACATGTACAGGTGGAATCAGAAGCCTGGGTGGGTGTATGTTGTAGAGGCTGCAGCAGCAGCCTGCAGTCTGCATTAGCAGGCTCAAAAAACAAGCACATCAGTAGAAGGAAAAGAATTTCAGAACCATTAGGTAACCTTTATTTTAGTCTGAGTTGAAAAAAAAAGTCAGAATCTGGTGATACAGTTGCATAAACATGACAGAAAATCATTTGGCCCTGAACAGTATTGCAGGAACTTAATTCCTTCAGGGAAAGAAATAAACAAATAAGTTTTCAGCAGATATCCCGCATCCTACTACTCTAACCGGGGGGGGGGGGGGGGGGGGGGGGTGTGAACTTCTTAAGATGCCGTTTATTTGTTTTAATTTTTTTAAAAAATATATATTTTCAACTGTGACTTCCTTTTCTCTCTTCCTAAAGCTTGCTAATTTTTCAGAGCCTTTGTAAAGTGTTTTGAGGTACTTCTAAAACATTAAGTCTTACTTCATCAGGTTGTATAATCAAACAATTTTTAAACAGATTTCATTTCCAGGAATTCAATGTTTCAGTCACCTTCGGTCAGCATTTTTTTTTTTTTTTTTATTCTACTTCTCATTATCTCACTTAATTTTCCTCTAGAAGAACTACCCATTCCCATGAGGTACTTGGGGAATTCCTCCTCCTCTTTGTTCCCGTCACCAGCACTGGGCTATACTGCTTTTCTGTCTTTTTACTACTTCCCTTCAAACTGCAACCAACTTCACGTGTATTTCTGTTGTCTTTGACATACTGGTACAGAGGGAAAACAAGTTAACTGGCATTATAATCCATCTGCAGTAAGATACCTTCTTCCTCTTGAAAGAGCTTTGGTATGAAAGCTGCGATGTGCCAGTCACAATAACATTTTCTAAGGATTGTGGTCACATCTATCATCTGCAATTATGAATAAAAACAAGAGGATGAGGTGGAGTAGAGAAATGGGATGAGTAGAGCAAATCCATTTCTTTGAGCAAAGTGTAAAGCATTTATAATAATTAAAAAATCATAAAGTCTTCATAACATACAGTTCCTAAACTGAAATACTTTCAATAGCAAAAAAAAAAAAAAAAAAAAAAAAAAAAAGAAGAATTAAAAAAGTTTCTCACAAGGCAATTTAGGGAAGTCTTGGAGAATTTAAGTTTTCTATAGATTTTCTACGTCTGTATGTCAGGCTCAAAAATAAGTGGGTTCACTCCGTGTTCCCTGACCATTGCCCTTCATTCAGTCTCCTGAGAAGTGCTCTGACATATTTAAAGCACGCTCTTACAGATTGTTCTATATATCACATCCTCAGTAACCGCAAGGTCTTCCAGAGTCTGTTTTCTAGTTTGCCTCCTTTACTCCCCTGCTTCACAGGCAATAAAGAACCATCATAAATGTTTAACAAGCAAGATAAGCTAATAAATACAGTCTTAAATATTATCACCCTTACAAACAAGAGCAAGAGTCATTTCTCCAAAAAAGTCTTTAAATCAGAGAACTTTTTATTAAACCAGCAAATGACAACACAAACAGCGCCTCAAATCAAACACTAAAGCAAAAATAAGTGCACTATGTTTTGAGAAGACTCAGCAAAATCCATTTGCCAGTTAATTGGCTTTACTTGCGACAGCCTGGTGCAGCTGGTGCCCCCTTGCTATCCGTTCATCTCCAAGACCCCATGGCTAACCCTTCCTACCTCCGCTCCCCCTTCTATTTTCTGCTTAGCTCTAGCCACATTTCAGGGTCACAGCCATGAGTTCCCCCCGAGAGCCAGCATCAGCTAAACTTTGAAACAGAAATAAGCGCACACCTTGCTGCATGCAAGGACAAAGTTTGCGGCAAAGCGTGGCCCAACCTTTGGCTAAATTCAAAAAGGGGAAGAGTTTGCAGAAAGCAGTAACAGTGTGGGAACCCACCATCTCAAGACATTCCTATCTCTGTCCTGATCGTGACCGGATGTGATGAATTAAGATTTTCCTGCAGCCTGAACCAGGAAGGTCAGATATCCTTTGACAAGTGGTTAACCTGATCTTCATGAAGCAGCAGACAGTTCATTGCATCCAGCAACTACATTCATGAGATTGCTTTTCTCTTCCTATTCTTCCTTGCTTTTTCACCTTGCTGCACACGTGAATGTGGTTGAGCTAACTGTTCCTTTTACTTGTTTGGGCAAAGCAAGTTATTCATCCTTCCAGTGCCTCCTTGCACAAAGTACTTGCACAGGTCACTGCATTTTCCAAACATCTGCATCACTACAAAGCATCTGTAGACACACTCATACCTTGTGCTGAAAGGCTTGTCCTCAAAGCCAGAAAAATAAGTCATATTTGCAACTGAAAGTATTTAAGGTTTAAAAAAAAGTAGTAAAAAAAAAACCCCACAAATTTTAAAGTCTTCTTCCTACTTCAGTCAAACACCTCTAAGAAGCTTTAGCCTGAAAAGAAAGGGGATGTGAATTTCAGGAAGATTAGTTCCTTTTGTGGGAATTTCGTTACTGAGAGTGAAATCAGGCTTGCAACTGAAAGGGAAGTTTGAACTCAACTCAGAAGGAACTACAGCCAGTCCACAATCAAGGACATCATTATTCTGACTTTGAACAAAACATGCTCACACATTGCAGAGAAGCAAGTTCCTTGCAAGTGTCATGGGATGCTTTTAGTTTTCAAGGCCAAGTGCATTTGCATTTTTAAAATCTCACTGTAACTAAAGGGTTATTGTTCATTTCCAGTCTATCAGCCCTACATGCTGCGTGTCCCACATGTGCCTACTCGGAACATTTTGTTCTTTGCATTTCCTACTCTCACTCATCACAAAACAGATGAGAATCACATGTTATTGCTTCAGAATATTAGAAGTAAATGCAGAGAGGGGTTAATTTATGCTTTCCGCAAGAGATTAGGGAGTGTTATTACGAAACATCTTGACTGTTAATAATATTTTTCTTTTTATTTGCTTTGTTTCTCTGAGCATAGCTGTAGAAAGAATAAAAATAACCTTGGGCATTGTAGGAAATAGACTACAAGCCAGAAGTAATTCATAATGCAGTTCTAATAAGGGCCTTGTGAATACAGTATCTCAGCATATTTCAGGAAAAGGAAAGAGCAAGCAGCCTTCCCCCAGACAGAAAGGTCAATACTGGTTGGGCCATAATTAGCCAATTACTGCATATAGGGAGAGGTGTGTTGCTCTCAAACATGACAGGTGACATTAATTCTACCAGAGTAAAAGGGAGCTTTATTATTAATCAGCTATATCAGAATTTCACCAACATAGTTTGGCTTTAATGTCACAAATAAAACAAAATAAAAAAAAAAAAAAAGTGGGGCCTTGTTCTCCTTAAGGAAGGGCCCATTGCCCTGCACAGGCCTGTAAAGATCCTTTCCCATGAGTGAATGATATGGTGAAGTACAAGCACATGGCCAAACACTTGACTTGCAGAGAGGACCATGAAGTTACCTAACACACTAGGGTCACCCTGGCCAGGCGAGACAGCAGTCCTGGCAATGTAGCTGCAGGAGGTAGCCAGTAACTCTTGCCTGAGGAAGAGACTGATAGAATGATTTTTTTTTTCCTGAATAAAGATATGCTCTGCACGTTTGACATCGTAAACGCTTTTGTTTTTCTTCCTGCCACAGCGCGCACTGACGTTCAGTACAAGCAACAGGCAGGTTCCTTTGTAGCATGCTATCTTTCAATACAAATATATCTACAACACAATCACCTCTTCCCCTCCAAAGATACTTCCTTTTGTAACAAAAGTTCTGTAAGCACTGATAACAGGATAAAAGTTATTATAATACAAATGTAAAAGTTGAAGTCACTTTTATCGTCCAACTCCACATGTTGGATTAAATCCATTTCGTACTTGCTCGGGCTTTTGAAACTTATTTAAATAATTCTTTTCTTCATCCCACTTGGCCACCCCAGCTGAATAGAGGTGGTATAGGAAAATATTATCCTGTGGATAATATTGCCTGAAGGTAGTCAAGCCTTCAGGAGCAGTGTATTAAGCAATTAATTAACTTGTGACTTAGAGCATGAAGAAAACGTTTCAAGGATAACACACAATCCTTCTATCATCTTTATTTCATGACATTTTCCTTCTTTACGCAAGTTGATACTGTACACCATGTATTACAGTACTTTAGCAGCATTACTTCCCAGCAAGTTAGGTGATGTCAGAAATAGTATTGACTGGGCATCAACAAGATGGTTATTGGGTAAAGAAGAAAAATAATTTATTAACTTCAAGCATGTACCACACAGTAATTTATTAAAGTGTCAAGAACAAACCTTTAAGGTAAAAAGGAGCTGACTCAGAATTCTGATTATTGAAAATGAATCCTTAATAAAAGTAAATGGACAAGAACAAAATTTCCTTGCTATGCTCGCCACGTAAAATTAATTGGAAAGTGGCTGTTTTGAGAATATTATATCCTCTAGTGAACTAAAAATATTTCTCTCTGAAACCAGGAGTGGAGAATTAAATTAACTGAAGTTTGTTTGCTCAGAGTAGGCCACCAAAATGGATTAATTAATCATCATTTATGAATGCTCCATAACAGTAGCCAGCTCTTCATAAAACTGCAAGAATAGCAACATGACAGTGGAAGAGTTATGAAAACAAATCATAAATCTCTTGGATCTCCAATTTACATCAGCTTGCCTGGCATTTCTTTCTTCAGTTTGAAAGAAAGTATCCTGGTGAAAATACTTAATCAGTGTTTGTATGAGGCCTTAGTTTGAAAGAGATGATTTATAGCTGTTCTCCAACTGTTTGTGCGCTATGTGAGGTCTTGTGCAATTTTTTTTTTTTTTTTTGGAGAGAGAGAGAGAGAGAGAGAGAATGTCAATATTGCTCTGAGATTTTTAGCTTCCCCTACCTGGAGACTATGAAATGCCACATTAATGATAATAGACATAATCCATTGCATCATTCAAAACACAGTTAGAGCCAGATCTTATTTAGCACATTTGTCTCAGGAGAAATGTCAGAAAAAGTCACACTTATGGATGCTTGTCCAAACTAATGATCACTTTAACCGTTATTTGCCATTAGTAGATACATGAGCACATTTCTCTCAAAGTTCAGCCAGCTTGGAGGATGACATTCAACTCATTAACCAGAGAGAATGGAGAGAGAAAAAGTGACTGAAGAACTACTCAAAGTGCTGGTATGGGCTGCTACTGAACTTACCATGGTCCTACTGAAGTTAGCAGGACTGCTTCTCCCAATGACTGTGACCTGGGAGATACTGAATGTCCTCTTGCAGCATTAAAACTTACAGGTGCCAAACATAACAGCTCCTGAGCAATGCCAAGCACCTGCAGTGCTAGTTAAAGCAAATCCGTGCTTCCTTACAGTGGGCAGCTGCCATCCTTAAGAATTTCCAGATTTATTTCACAATTCATTTCCTCTTGCACAAAAGTATTGCTTTCCCTAGAAACTACTAGTCAGGGGTATAACCAGAGTGCAGGGTGACAAAAAAAAAAAAAATAATAACCCTAGGTCATTGCAGTTGAGAGCAATTTGGAGTACTCTCAGGTGACCCACTGTACATACCTGCAGACCATACATCCAGGTACACCAATAAGCCTGCATGCACTGCTTTGCTCAAATACAGTGTCCATGAATGTTTATTACCACTGCTGTTAGTTACCTGGCAGCCTGGCTGCTGCTGCTGCCACCCCTGGTTGAATACTCTCAGTGCCGTTCAAGAACACGTGTAAATGGCTAGTCTTTTGTTCTTATTCAGAAATTACAACCACACAGGTATTACATGGAAAGAGCAGCAATCATCATATCACCTGGGATCTACATCGCTGAGGTTTAATGTTAAACACCTAATATGATGTTTCAAGCAAAATACTGAAAGAACAGTTTACTTCCATTAGACTAAGTCAAATGGGAAGTTCTCTATAACTATTTTCTACTTACCTAGGTAAGAGGCCCCTTAAGATATTCTGGAAATTCTAGAAAAGTAATTACTTTTGCTGCAAAGATATTTAATCTACACTAAACACCAGTCCCTCCTGGGTTACCTGTAATATCTGTATGCTACTAAAACATGCCATTACTTAATTAGGTATGAGGCATTTAGGAGCAACGGTACACAGATAGAGGGCAAAGTTGACCCGTTCCTGGAAACAAAGGCAAACGTAGAAGAAAATTTAGTGAAGGCAGAAGCAAACCAGCTTACAGGCTGCTCACGAGGCTGGTCCAAAGTCACAGGCACTGGAATATCGTCCGTTGTCTCCCATACACGTGGTGTAAAGCTGAACTCAGTATTTTCATCCGTATCTAGTCCAGCCACAGCCTTTAACCAGTGGGTTTTCAGCGTCACACAGCACACGGTGAGCTGACTTCCCACCCGGGCTAAGCAGGCAGCGGCCTGGGGAGGAGGGCCTGCTGCAGTCAGTAGTGGTCCTCAAGGGGAATCAGTCACAAAGTCTCCTTCATGCAAGTGCTCAGCGCTTCACCTTTCTGACCAGTGTATCTGGTCCTTCTCAAATCTTAGCAGAACTATTTTAGCAAAATCTTTCCATGATCAGTGCTGCCATTACTTCATTCCCACAGAGCCAAACCCAGAATTACTTACACATATACACAGAGCATTATTTTAGCACAACATGTTATTTGGAGTTATTTTGCAATTTTCCTAAGCTGTGATAAATACAAGGCTTGTAACCCTGCACAGATGCTGCCTGTAGCACACCTCTCCAGAGGCGCTGCAGTGGGCTGTGGAGGAGTGCTGGTCACAGGCATCACTCACCTGCTAGCCCAGGCTGCAGGGGGGTGACAATCTGTACATTACAATAGCATGAAATAAAGAAAATTAAGGAGAACTGTTGTTATTTTAGTGCATTAATAGACAGAACTTCAGTTTACTATAGTTAATGAGGACAGGATATAATTTAGTACTCAACTGATGGCAAGGAATACCCAAATTATTAATTGGTACCAAGTAATTGAAGGTGTGCTTTTTTATTTTTAATCTACAGAGGATTATGACTAAGGAAGTTAACAGCCTTGATCACTATTTTGTTGTTGCTTGACAGAAGTTAAGGAGTGTGCAATGCATGCTGTCAGTGGAGTGACCTATTGACAGCTATCTTCACATACAGGCTCCTTTGATCATCTCTGAAATCTGAAGTCCAGAGCATCTGGAGACTTCAAGGCTGCTTGTCTGATAATACCTTTGTCATGCTGTCAGAAACTGTTGGTATACCAAGATTTGAGACCTGAGACAATGGTACCCAAGTCCTTTTTCCTCTGGTGCATTTATGTAATTTGAAGTTGAGTTTATTCAAGTCTTTTTGAGAGAGAGAGAGTTTACATTCTAAGAAAGTATTTTCAGTGAGAAAACACAGATAAAGAAAAATCCTATATCATAAGTTTCCCCTAGAAGTGTAGGTATTTTCTTATAGCAGGAGGATTCAATTGCTCTAGACCTTTGGAAAGGCTTCCTAGTACCCACAGATATAGGTGGTAACATTGCTTTTGTGCAGAATTCATTAAAATTTAGCTATAAATTAGATGTACTGACCATCATTATACAAGTGTAACAAATGAAGAGTTGTAAAAAAAATTCCATTTACTTTATCCACCCTAGTGCAGCTATATACTGATTTTATAAGGTCAGCAGCAGTCATAAGTGAGCTGTAAAAAAACTTAAAAATTGCAGGTTATACAAGAAAACATAAAATTAATGGAGGGAAATCTCCTAACTCTTCATCTAGGACCACAGGCTTCAGAGGTATCAAATATGCATACAACCTGGGAAACAGTTGAAATGTGGTCATGATTTAGCCTTTGTTTAGAAAGTGAGGATTAGGTAGATACTAGAAAACAACAACAACAAAAAAGATATTTTATTCTCATAGGGAAATAGCAAGACACAGGAGTTGTGTGTTGACAAAGAATTCATTTAATCATACCAAGTAAATAACGAAAAAGTAGAAAACTTGCCTGGGTAATGAGAAACAATTTTCCTTTTTGAATAGGGAATGTTAAAATATAGATACACTATGACATCTATATAGCTCTCCTGAAGTCTTGTACTACCATCAATTCACAATGGTAATGAGTATGGGCATGGGAAATAAAATGCTGGTCAAAACCTGTTTCCCCTTCAATCAAAGGCAGAACTTTCCAAACACTGCCTGCCTTCCTTTCTTTAGAGATATCATTCTTGGAAAAATATTTGATTATCCTGTCAAGAATGCCAAAATCAAACAAGATGTTCAGAGTGGAAATAGAGTAAAAGAACAATTTTCAGGCGTATAAATGACTTGCTTCGGTAGCAGAGGGGTCATGAACGTGAATAGTGCTGAATAGTGCCTAGATAAACAGTTTGTCATTATTAAAATTAGTGCTTTGCCCACACAGAAATCTCACTTCCCGCTTGCTTTTTGCGTTCCCACACAAGCCCCAGCGCTCTGGGACTCGTTACCAGCGAGCGGGGCTCTGGCTCATAAGGTGCGCAGAGAGTCTGTGATCTGTGGTAGGAGGCTGTCACGATGTGAAATACATTAAACACTTGAAACTGCAAGAGGTATGTCTGTGGTCAGCCTAGCGTAGAGCTACTTGGTATTAGTAAATGGACGCTTGGCAGTTTTGCATTTCTCAGCCATGACATCCCATTTACACGTTCAGAAATGCAACATGCTGCCATCTAGATCCATTTGTGAGAGTCTGCTTGTGGAGCGGCCGTAGAGCATTTTCCTAGCGCAATGGAAGAGACAGAAGAGCGTAAGCCATTTCTCTAGGAAACATTTTCACAAGACAAGGGCAGTAAATAGGCTACCACATTTCCACATGAAAAGGATGCTCACACCACGCTTTTTCAACACACCTGTTCTGCACAATGTTGAGCCACGCACCTAGTTCTTTTATGGAATTAATTCCTCCCTTCTTGCTAAGTTTTCTAAGATATGCAAAAGCCAGGAAAAAATAAAGATGTTGCACAAAGATAGTGAACAAGTTTGCCTTAGAGGAGTAACATCCACATGCGAGGCCTATCGCTGTTCTTGAGCTTTCCAGCACGCGGCAGGGCAGGAGGCTGAGCCAGAGGAAAGGACATTACAGGGAGCACTCTTCCTATTTAATTATTAAATGGTCAAGAAGATGAGGAGGAGCACATCATTTATACATAAGTTGTGTAATTGATTTTTTTTCCCTCATTGCAAGTGCTGGATCAATGAATAGGCACTTTTCTGAATATCAGCATAAATAAGTAATAGAGGTATCAGCCAATATTTGATTTCCAATATTGGAGAGCCCTCTTTGAGGGGGCCCCATGATACTAATAAGGTAGACTGGGCCATGCTTCTGCTAGAAGCTGGAACACCAACTGTCCCTTTTCCCAGAAATTTTTAATTCTAGAATAGAGACATACATTTGGAAGGAGAAACCAGAAGCTTTGTGCCCTCCCTTAAAAAGTACAGCCAGCAAGAACGTCAGTGGCCATGAAACATGGGGTTCCTGCAATACACTGGAAGCAACTTTAGCCTCAGCTCATGCTCGAGTCAGAGCTGTGGAGATCTCCATAAGGCTGAAGGAATTTACACTAGCAGGGTGTGACTATTGCCCTCAGTCTTCCAGGAGTAAATGCTTCCAAATTAGACCTAAAGGTATTCCCATGCTCCCAAAGCTGAGTGATTTTTTCAGCTTGAAATAAATCTGGCAGTAAACACATGCATATATACCAAAGACGGAATTTTAAAAGCACTTATGTGCCATTTTTAGAAAATCACTTTACCATTTCACATCTTCAGGATATTTGGGCTCCTGATGGTCACCTATTCTGATGGATTTGAGCCTCCAGAAGTGCAGCTAAGGCCCAAATGGAGTTTTCACAGCTGCTAACATAGCTAACAGATATAGGTCACTCTGCCATTATAAAAATCCTGCTAGACTGCAATAGCTTCTTCCCCAGAGCTGTGCCTACACCCCAGGGCACATCCCAGCCATGGGGGAAATTCAGGGTTTGGCACCAAGGCTGCTCGTGGGCTGAGCTGGTTGCAGCAAGCCGCAGGATGGGAGCTGGCCAGCGAGGGGTCCCTGCGCTTCACAGGGCCCTGGGGTACAAACGAGCCTTCCTCCCGCTCATCACCACGGGGAGCTAAGCACAGGGCTGCAATGCTGGCTGATGCCTCCAGGGGACTTGGATGCTGCAAGCATCCAGTGGCAATTCGGGTGCAGTTCTGGCTAGGTGAGAGGTCCTGTCTTCGTGTCCCCAGAGAGCAAGGCAGGGCCACAGGATGCAGGAAAGAGGGGAAGAGAAAAGAGATTCCAGTAGTGGTTTCCCAAGGAGATGCCAGAATTGGGCTTGGCCCAGTAGCTGCACAGAGCTGCAATGGAGACGTTTGGATGCAAATCTGAGCCCAAACCAGCGTGGCAGGAACTCCTATAGCGAGGCTATACAGTTATTAGTATGGCTGCATACACCCAGTATCACATCCAAGAATTGCCTGTCGATTCCCATCTCTAACTGTGCCACTGTAAACAGCCACTCCTGTGACGTTTAGGGTATTTCGAGCTACATGGTGTCTAGCACGAGTACATTGTTAATGGAGAGTTAATAGGCAGAACTAGATCTAATCACCATTACACACAGCAATATAAACTGGAAGCCTCTACCCAGCACTTTACAAATTCATAACACAATACTACTGAGAGTAAGCATATTGGTAAGACTTCATTAGCTTTACAAAATGCTTCTAGTGGGCAGTACAGCAATTATTCTTGCTCTCATTCTGCATATTACTAAATTAAACTAAGAATTTTTAAAATAAGAAAATGCCTGTCTTTACATGTTAATAATAGGGATATTATGATTAAGTGCTTTTAGTTAAGACTGTACTGAAATTTACATTTACAGAAGAAAATAAACCTCTTCAATATGCATGCATAGTAACATTATATTACTTTCTCAAGTTCACAGCCATTACTGAGTACAAAAAGTAGTTTCTGGGCAGTGTGGAGCAGATCTATTACAAAGTTTTGTTGCATAATTTTATAAACAAGCCCTTTAATTTACACTTTTGGTTTATTGTAGACCTCATTTACATGTATACACATTTGTGTGCTTTAGTACAAACTTTTCCTGCAGAGAACATGCTAGCCAGCTACCTAAGATCTGTGGATGATACAACCAGTCTGAAGGAGCCCCAGAAACAAGAACCAGAGCATAAAACGGTGTGGCACTGCCATCCCTAGCTAACTAGCAGTAGGCGCTAGCAGCACAGCTAGACCCAAAGCCAAGGCGCAGCCACCCTCATCCTGCAGCTCAGCCCGGCAAGGTCTCCCTCTGCACGCCCAGCTGGCTCAGGTCGCAGCAGCCCAGGTTTGTGAATGCCTCACTAACCAAATATTATGACTTGGACACAGGGAAACCAGTAAATAAGCAGATGGAAGACACAGCTTCTCTGGGGTTGTCTTATGAAGGAAATGGTGCATCTGCTTTTCCTTCCCTCTGCCCACCCAGCCTAAGGGGGAATACTGTAGGCAATTCACCAGCCAAAAGGGCAGTGACTGTGCAGGTGGCCTGAGAAATCCAGTCCCATCCTCCTCCTCACTCCTCTTCCAAGAGATAGCCCCACAGTGGTCTGTAATCTCTATTTGCCATGTTACAGAGCAAGTAACATGAACTGGGAGAAATGAACTAGCTGAACATTTGATCTTGCACTAGTTTGAATGGCTGCAGTGTTAAACAAAAAGCAGGGATTTGTATATTATATACACATGCATCTATTTATCTGTTTTTAATAGAAATGTCTAAAAAATACAGAGTTTATACTCGTGGCTTTGGCCCTTAACACTTTAAGCATTGCTCTTGAGATGGAGAAAACAGGCTAACACACCTTTCCCTAAATGGAGCGTAGATTTAAGAGGGAAAATCCCTTTGACTTTGAAGAGCTGTCCCCAGGTATTTGTTACTTGGATAGGGAATCTCTTTATATGGATAATGCCTCCTCCTAACTGATATTAGTAGCTACCATCTTCTTCCAAATACTTCAGTGCCCAGCTTCCTGTCTAGTACATACTGAGGTGGTTCAGAGGTTATCTGGCTTCCCAAATCTTTAATTGGCCTCATGATTTATCTTCTGCAAATCACACCATCCCTCCATGCCTCAGGCGCCTCACCAGCCAAATATAAATCTCACTCTGCTTTTTGTAAGATCTTTTGAAATCCACAACTGAAAAGCTGTAGCTGTTTCTTGTCTGCTTACAATGAGATGAGGGATAAAAATAATAATAGCGACTGCTTCTGTAACTAGAAGGACCATGACTACAGGGACAGGAAAGTGATGGGGAGAGGGGGAGGATGCATTACAGGCAGGGAAAGGGAGGCAGCGACTGAGATCTGGATCAGGCGATGGAGGGCAGACACATTTCAAAGGGAGGGGAGAAGGAAAAAAAAGCTCATGCATATACCTCCAGCATTTCCCCCCTCTTCCAGCCTCTCGAAATACCAGTGACCACAGTGAAGGGGCCAAAGGCAGAGACACGTTTCCAAAGCTAGGAAGACGTTGCATTGGTACAAGCCGCGGCTGAGCGGCGCTGCCCAGGGTGGGCGGCTCTAACGGGGTTTGGTTCAGCAGCTTTGCTCTTTCGCTAGCGCCTGCTGCTTGCCTTAGTCTAGCCCAAGCCCAGCGCAAGGCTGCCAGAGCCTTTTCCCTCCTGCCACCCTCCAAAAAGCATTACCCTGCCTCGATAAAACACCAACTGCTGCAGCTCGCTTTCCGTTCGTGAAGCCAGTTGCCATCTCACCAGTTGCTCAGAGCACTGCAGGAGGGGACATTGCCACCTTTCCCCAGCTCACACAACCCTGCTGCACTGCAGCGCTGCAACAGTGTCACGCGTTGCACCCAGCGCCAGCCCCAGGGCCCCTCTACGGGCCAAGGTCAAAGTTAGAAAGAACAAGAAGTTTTTACTTGTCTACTTTTTATTTGCTGGAATAATATTAAATGTCACTGACAAGTTCTTTGGCACATATCAAAAACAGAAAAACATTTTAGAGTCAAGATGATATTCCCTACCAACATTTCCTAAGTGTTTACTTATTATTTCCTCATTTTTAAAAATGTGACAAGTGTTTTCTATATGCTATTTATGAGCAGGGCTCAGCCAGAACAGAAATGGTTGGGTTTTTTATTTATTTTTTAAAGAAAGAGCCAGTAGACTGAGAAACCAAAGAAGTTCCAGTACCTTGCTGAGAAGCTTCTGAGTTAGCACATGTGGAAACTCACACAATGTAGGGCAATTTTAATGCCTGCTCCGGTTATGTCAGACACTTTTCAACCATAAAATGCATAGGCACTGAAGTCTACAGGGTCCAGCTGATAGAGAAAAAGGAAAAAATCTCAAGCAGTTGCCAATCTTTGCTCAAAGGAGCCTCATAACAGAATAAAGATGAGGAATAAATTACCTTCAGTGGAATAAAGTGAGCATAGTGCAAAAACACAGCAGATGAGCCATAAGGGACTTTTCCCCCTAAGTTGCATCTTCACCTTATAGAAATACTAAAAGCCTTATAAATAATTTAACAAACTAACAGACACATTTTTAAACATTGTGGGATAACATTTAAAAAAGGGGGGGGGATGAAAATGGAAAGTTGCAGCCTTTTATGCCACAGTTATTCTAAAAGGCAGAAGAGCATGGTTCACTACAAACACAGTATTTTGGTCAGCAGCACTTTCCTCCTCGAGAGCTTGAGCTACCACAAAACAGCAACACATTGAAGAGTAAAATCAGTTTGAAAAAGGTAACTGTGATTTGCTCTGGAAAGCTTTTAGCCAGGCACTTGATCACTTGAGACATGAAAGCCCCGATACTGAGGTCCAGAGCACCCCACCACTGGGAAATGTGGTTGTTACCAAGCTGAGACAAGAGGCTCCAAGGCTCCTAACCAGGGTCCAGATACAATCCTCCAGTCCCCCAACCATAACCACCTGCAAGCAGCAACAGCACACACCCTGACACTTCCAGTTTGTCTAATTTAAATCCCTAAAGAAATACAGTCTAAACACGCTCCCACCTGCCCCTGCTGACCCAGGACACATCCAGCTTGACCCAATTCACCCACCTTCACACCAGCTGCAGACAAGAAGCTCGCTGACCTGAGCACACTCTCAGGACACCAGGTCTCCTGCTGCATCTCCCAAAGCAGGAAGGTGCACACACACTCTGAGCACCCCCACCACAAGGCTCCTCAAGCCTCCCACCCCACGCTATAAGTGAGGGATGTTCACACCTGCACTCAGTGCTGAGTACCCACAGCTGTGCTGCCTGTTCCCCTTCCTAATCTTCCTGAAAAGGACTCTCCTGACCACGGGTATCCAGCCGCAGGGCAAGCAAATTGCTTGTGACTGTGGGGGGCTCTTGGCCGATACCCCCATTTCCCCCTGCGAGCCTGTCTCCTCGCTAGGAGTCGTGGGTGGCCCAGCAGGCCGGCTATTTCGTGTGGCTGGGTACCTTGCCCCGGGGCTGCCAGCCCTTGAGGAAAGGAGGTGCAAATGGCCACGAGATACGGTGCTGAGTCAGTGTCCCTCTCCTGAGGCTAGCTCGGCCCACCATCAAATGAACCTATGTCTGTGCTCTCACAGAACACATAGTAACTGGCTAGGTGAAAAAAAATGCAAAGTACTGTCCGCATCCTGAGTACCCATCGGTCACGTACAGCTGGTCGCTACTCGGCACCGTCTCACCTAATTGTGGCGGGTCCAGCCCTGCTTCCGTTTTGCTCTACGGTTCTCCTGGGCTTCGGGGACTCAGTGTAGCACAAAGGGACGCTTTCATAAAGGTCATCTATAAACACTCCCTATATGGAGATATATTCGACTTTGTGCCAAGGAGCCCTTTACACAAAAGGGCCCTGATGATAGTGTCTTTTTGTGGGGATTCTTGAGCTGAAATAATCTGCACTGTTCTGGGAAGCTCATAGCTGTGATAGCTGCACGGGACGTGGGGAAAAGGGAAACTCTCAATGCCTGTGGACGCGTTACTCTTATCAAGGGACGAGTGAGTTCACAAGCCTGGTGCTTTATTTTCCTTTACCAGCCTGAGATGGCATTAAGGCAGGATAACAAAATGCTAAACTTACCACCATCGTATCCTGGAGCTTGCTCTAAGCATCATTGTAACTCTGACTTTTTCTTTCATATTGAGGCCACCTTGAACCATGCTATCATTATTAGAAGTGCCCTGCTTGGCATGCCTTCTGGTCTAATTGCTGTGGTCACATAAGTTAGTCTGTAGTTTCTGCGATCAGCTGCATATTATCGATTGTTTGCTTCAGAGTTCTTACAGGGAAAAAAAATGCACCTTGTTTAGTTACCTCTACGTTGTTATTTCTTGATAACTGTGTAATTAAATTCCACTGTCAGGGGCCCTCCCATCGGAGGCCATTTTATGGAGTAAAACAGTCAAGTAACAGTGCTCACTTTGATAGCATCCTCATAAAGCTAAATAATGGCGATACACAGATAAACCAGGCCTTTGCGGTGGTGAAATTGAGTTTGATAGCCTCATATAAAGAAAATACTGGGAGATACATTCTTCACACTATTCATACAAGTTCTTCTCTTTATCTCTATGAATAGAAAGATGAGATCTACAAAGCAGTGACCATGTAAAGGAGAAATACAATAAGGCTGATAAATAGAAAGAAGTTTTATTGCCTTTAAGGAGAAATCAATGACAGCGATATTTAGCCGCGATATCATCATTCATAAAGGCTTGAAAGTTTTATATTTCGGAACTTCCTCACCTACCTACAGCCCTGCCATTTTAAACGAACCAACCACCCCTGCTCGTGGGGGAGATAGCATGCCAGGCGCTCTGTACATAATAACTGCCTTAAAAAAAAGAAGTCCTTGGAAATGTGGGGGGAAGAGGGGAGGGAGGACTGAAGCTCGCTCGCGGGGCGGTCGGGAAGCCATTTGCGAGCTGATGTCCTGCTCCTGAAAGCTTCCTCCCGCCTCCCAGATCAGCGTCTTCATGACCCACTTGTCCAATTACGGGAACGACCGCCTGGGGTTGTACACCTTTGCGAACCTGGCCAACTTTGTGAAGAGCTCAACCAACCTCCGACTCCGGACGCTGCCCCCGGCACAGCTGGCACAAAAGTACTTTGAGCTCTTCCCCGAGCAGATGGACCCTCTTTGGCAGGTAACGGCGCATCCCGTTCACACGCTCAATTAGAACCTTTATAAGGTTCTAATAAGAACCTTTCCTTGGGGAAAAGAAAAAAGAAATAAAGTGCCCGCTTCCCATTAAAATCTTTTATTTTTTTTCTAGATGCCTTTGCAGATTATTTAGTTTTTCTTCACAGACAACTGCTTTTGTTTAGAAACGGACTGGCTTCCACTCAGCCGATATCAGGCGCATTAAAAGCATCCAACTGCCACTTATCTGAGAGAAAGCTTCCCTCCCCCCCTCCTGTCTGCCCTGTGCTTGATGCATCACGCTGTACTAACGACCGAGCCCGGGCGAGGAGCGCAGCCCGCAGGGCGCCGGCGCGCTCGCAAGGCGGACGAGGAGGCAGCCTCGCCCGGCCCCTGAGCAGGAATCAGGAATCGCTGCTCTTGGCTCAAGCGCCAGAAGGAAGTGCTGCCGTCCGAGCCCCGCGGAGGGCCGGCAGGGAGAGGGGAAGGCAGGAAGGGTCGGGGCCGCACACGCGGTTGGCACAGCGGGCCGTTGTTTTGAGCGTGGGAGAGGGTCTCTGCACGGGCCGCAAATGGCTGTTTTCCGCCTCCGTTTCGAACGTACAATCGCGCTGCTTGCAGTGTCAACGCTGTAGTTTTCAAATCGTTGTTATACTTATCTGGTTCCTCTCTTATTCAGAGTACGGTGTGCCACATTGTGCTTTTAGCTATGCAGGCACAAATCCAGAGTGACACCACGGAGATCCGTGCAGCTATTTCAGGCTTGCACTGGAGCAGAAACGTAAAATGGAGCAGAAATTTTCCCTATTATTTTTGGCCCAGATGGAGAAGAAGTATGAATCCATAATATTGCCATTGAGTTTAGTGGAGCTGCAATGATTCACATGAGTTAATGATTTTCTTCATTATGTTTTGTTAACTTTATTCACTAGCATACTGTATCTTCTATCACCAGCCAGTACTATGCAAAAGCAGGATCCATATGATATCTGCCTTAAAGAATAGTCAGTCCTAACCTTTTCCGTGGGGCTTTTTGTTCACACATTTTTATTTTCTATTCATAGGTAGTAGAAAGATAAGGAGATGAATAATATCTCACATTTCTGCTTTGTCCTTTCTTTTGGATTCTTATGTAAATAAAATTGGCACTAAGCACTATGTATCTGAATCCATTTTGTCACCTAAGAAGGTAATGCCTTGAAGCTATTCAAACAGAGGTTTCCATTTTAACCTCAAATGAAAGCTTGATTAAATCAATGTTTTAATCTTTTTCTCCTTTTTCTTTCTCTTTGTTTTTAATGACTAAACTTAATCCTCGGTCATGCAAAAACCACAATATACACATTCAATTTCCATCAAAGGGACCACGCATGCCTGTACCTAAATGCCTATGGTTAAACATACACCTGAGGACTCTGAGTTGATGAAAAGAGTTGGGCTAACACAGAGAAAGAAATGCAGGAGTCTTGCAAGGCCTGGACTTTTACACTGATCCTCCTAAGATGGGAAAACTGTAGCTTTACTGACTTCCCTGGGAGCCCTCTAAGGATCAGTCCTGAAAGGTGCCAAGCAGCCTGGTCCCCGCATACCTAAGTGCTCCAGGACGTGCCAAAATGTAAGTGCTTCCAGGGATCCAGAGTGCTCAATAGCTGTTGAGAATAAGCTCTAGGAGGAAAGCTGCGGTCTTGCTATTTAACATAAGGCTCTGGCATTAGTGTATAATATTTGGATCCTGCACCCATGCAATACATCTTGGGTTTCCCTGACTTGGCATAAGCAATTGTCTTTTTTTTCTTCTTCAGAACCCATGTGATGATAAACGACACAGGGACATTTGGTCCAGAGATAAAACTTGTGACCACCTACCCAAATTCCTTGTCATAGGACCCCAGAAAACAGGTAGGAAATAAGGAGTCTGTGAAGCCTACACATGCTGGTAGCCAGCCCCCAGTTCTGCACGTTTGTTTTTGTCTCCCATACGCTGAAGCCAGCTCCTGGCTATAGCAGTATTGCATTCCCAGGACCTATGGGCTTCTCATATTGACTCCTGCACTGCCAAGAGGCAGGAACAACTGCTCCTATAGTAAAATTGCTTTTACCTTCCACCGCAGCTCATCACTGGATTACTATCACAATTCTTCACACAGAGACACCAAAACTTCACAGCAGTCTCTATTCTGATAGATAGGTTTTTTCTTTCTGGAGGCAGTATTTCTTTGAATAGGAAAGGTATTTATTCTTTTCAGTTGTTTTTCTTATCAACAAATTGAGAGAAGTTGCTTAGTAATATGTGGGGGCCAATTATTTTGATGTACGTTTGGCTGACTTCAGGAGGAAGAGTTAGCTCAGTATTTTAGGGAGACTCTTTCTTGCAGTGAGATTCCACTTTTCTAGATCTTATTGGGTGAAACAGGGTTAAATTCCCCTCAGGCTCATCCCTATGTAAAGGAGAGATTTAAACAGTATTAAACAGTATAGGCTTTGTGCTCACAGTCTTTCCAGGGTTGGATTTACCTGACAGTAAAGGTGCAGAATTTCCTGCACCACGAAGGAAGTAGTGCAATTAGAAACACTGCAAACCAAACGCTGGCAATTAACAGCATTTGTGTACACCTATTTAAGGGATAATTTTGCACTGATTACTTTCTCAGGCACTGAAGGGTGGCTGTAGATGAGAATAACAAATAGAATTAAACTGCTTCACTGATGGTTTCCATCAGAATATTTTTTTCACTTTCAGAGCCAGTAGGCACAAGGTGTTGGAGAGCAAAAGATGGAAAGGGTGGTACAGCAGCCAGGTAGAGGTACTGGTACACGGCAGCTCCATCCGCCTTCTTTCACTGTGGAGTTCGGTTCCCCGGTGAGAGCAGCACGCACCAGAAAGCAATGCAAACATTCACTGTGAAAAAAAATGTGCTGTCAGGGTGCCCTAAGTTAAGCTTGTTATTTGTATTCTTTGACAAATTATCTCAACATCATTTGAGACCCTAATTGACAGTAAACACACCACCTTATAGGCTTCTTTGGGGGTCTCAGGACATTATTTAAATTAAGCCAAATATTCCCACTCCCAAGATAGCTATTATTGCTACTGACATACTACAGAAAGTGGATGCTGAGGCAGGAAAATAAATGACTAATCCAAGATTTTACAGAAATTTGATGACAGTGACAAAGAGACAGGAGTTCTTGATTCATAGTCCAGTGATATCTTGCGTAGTGTAAAATCACTGAAGAACAATTTTAAAGACGTGTTCTCCTGAAATTTCATTTAACATCATATTTCAGTTAAGTTGTTTTTATCAAAGAAATAATGGAGAAAATTATTGTTATTGGGATTTCAAAGCATACTTATTACATATAGGCTTGTTGGCACCTAAATACACAATGTCACTTCAAAGAATTTTACTCTCAGAAAAAAAAAAGAGAGAACAAAACTGCAACGCTGGGAGCAACAGAAGCATATTGCCACACTGGGCACACCTGAAAAGCTTTGGGCAGCATATAGATTAAAAAGAAACACGGTCTGGCCAAACTCCATCCCTGGCTAAATACGCAGCCAAGCAAGTAATGTCAGCAACAGCAGCATCATAGCTGCATCTGAGCAGAGTTTGGCGTTTCAAAATGTGCCAAGTTTAATGAGCGCAGAAGAGGTCCCCGCACATTCCCGGCTCCGTCTGAAAGCGTCGTGTGCATACACATGCCTCTCAGCAAGAGGCAATTTTCTTATGAAAGATGATCTCTCTAATTTTCCAGCATATCTCAGTGTGCATTGATTCAGAAATACTTGCTTAAACGAATAAAGTCAAAGTTTTTTTATATTTCTTAATGGCATCTCTTTTGTTGTTGTAGGAACAACAGCACTTTATTTATTTCTTCTGATGCATCCTTCCATTATCAGTAATCTCCCTAGCCCCAAAACTTTTGAAGAAGTTCAGTTCTTCAACGGAAACAACTATCACAAAGGAATTGACTGGTAAGGAGAATAACAAAAAAGAAGTGTTCATTACTAATACATGCTAAGTCACAGTGGAGCAATTACAGAAGTATGTATGACATCTGCCTAATTACTGGATGAATTTGTTATGCTTGGCATTATCAGAGAGAATAAGAAACTAACTCATAACAATGGCACTTTTAATCAAGTCCTTAATTTTATTTAGATCTTACAATAACAATTCTTTTATTTTTTGCCAAATGAATACAAGAAGAAGCTCGGTTATGATGTCTGTCTTCATGCGGAATAAAATCTCTGTCTTTTCATAACCGTATCAGTTTCAAAAGGGATGAGTTATCCTCTTTTCCTTGAAATGGGTCTTTTCATGAAGTAAGATTCTGCTCCTCAGGAGAAAAAAAAGATGTCCATAAGGAGTTTTAGCTGATACTCCTGTTACAATTTTTAAACTTTGTTTTTTACTGGTTTTGCTTAAGGAAAGTATTTTGTAAGGGTTTTGTTTCCCCAGGGAACAGCTGTTCTTGTCCTTGTGTAAAAAATGAGCTTTAAGACAAACATCACGTCGTACAGGAAAAGATTAATCTCCTCGGACTGCTTCCCCTGCCCGTGCACTTACTGCGTGGAGCGTGTCCAGACCATATGAAGCTAACTGATAAAAGCAGGCCATCACTGCCACCGCGAGATCAGCTTCCAGGTTCAAAGCATCACAAAAAATAAAGAGAAAGAAATGCCTCGCATCTATTTTTTGTACAGCACAAAGAAAGAGATCTCACGTAGCTCTCGGTCCAACACGAATGGTGATTCGGGGTATCAGCAAATTTCTTGCCACGGGCTTCCCGCTGGCTCGGTCTGTGCGCTCCCTGCTTATTGCTGAGCTCTCCCAGTGCTCAGGAATAGCACAAGACCAGAAGATGAACATCTGACTCAAGCCCGCGATAACTCTAGATGGGGACCCCGAGCCTGCCTTCGGGTACACCCGAAGAGCGTATACCTACACGGGTGTGCTACGCGCGAGGAAGAAGCAGCAGGAAGAGCAGAGGTGCTGGAGCCACGGGGCGCCGGGCATGGCTCGAGCCTTTGGGTGGCAGGAGCCTTTGGTGGGATCACGCGTGCGGAGGGAGACCACGCATACTTTGTGTCCACAGAAAAGCATATGAAAACAACTGGCCGCAGTAAAACTGGAATTTCCTGGAGTTCCCAGCAATGCTCAAGGGACGAAAAAGCCTCCTCCAAAGCAGTTTCACATTCTGTTTCTTTTAAATTCTTGAAGTTTTTGACTGAACCTCCTATTTTACTTATTTTCATTCTCAATCAATTGTAAATGAGAAAGACCATTCAAAGCCAAAATTTCAAAACTCTCATTCTGAAAAAGTCCAAAAGAAAAGATTTGTCAGTTCCAAGATGTAACATTTTGAGATATTGAAATTAAATGGTTGGCATCTGGGTGCTTTCCCCATTTTTTCTGCAGCTAAAACTGAACTCACTCCAAACTCTGTGAGAGAGAGACTTCCCTCCAACACTGAACTTAGCAAAAATTCCATCCATCAGAAAAGAAAACCTAATTACCTGACTTCATGGAGGCATCAGCTATTACCAGCACCAGCTAAAAGCCGGTGCTTTCCTTCTATTCCAGTTTTGGAGTGAGCTGAGAAAGTTATTTTTGCTTCTTAACAATTACATCTGAAAAATCCTCTTTTGACAGAGGAATAACGCAGATACGCCCCCCCCCCCTTCTTTTTGCATTGCTAATTCTAGTTGTTTTTTTGTTCTCCCAGGTACATGGATTTCTTCCCTGCTCCCTCCAATGCCACTACCGACTTGCTCTTTGAGAAAAGCGCCAACTATTTCCACTCGGAGGAAGCTCCTAGAAGAGCTGCTTCCCTCATCCCCAAGGCCAAGATCATCACCATCCTCATCGACCCATCCGATCGGGCGTATTCCTGGTATCAGGTATGGACCTTGCCTTCGAGAAACAGGCAGGGGAATCTACAGCAGAGAATGACGACCAAACCCCAACGGGCATCGGTGCCGTTGAGCAGTGCAAAGCATTTGCACTGCCTCGACATTGAGTGGATGCTGAATTGCAGCTCCTGCAGTTGGCACCTGTGGCACCAGTGTCATAAATGATGAAACTTCCCAGCACACAGCTGCCACGAGCTGTGAACAAACAGTTTAATCTCAATTACAGCTGGCACTGCGTGGAGGGAAAGCAGTGCTGCTCACCCAGTGAGATGCGCGAGGGAAAAGGAGTGTAGCCCAGCCAAAAAATCTGAGCTCTGTTTTCTGACTGAGAATCTGATATGTCATCCAGATCTCGAGCTTCTTAAGAACAAACCGTGAGCAATAGTTAGGGTGCCAAGGTATACAGTATTTTCTAAAGTTTCTGAGGTATTAAAAAAAATACGTATCTGAAGAGTAATGATTTTCATTTTCTCCCTGGGAACAAAAGAAAGCCTGTTGGTTTTCCTGGGAAACTCAAGGCACTCATTCTTGTCTCTTACTGGGTCCGCACCTTCCCAGAAAAAAAGGCGTTGCAGTTTTTTAAGAGACATAGAAGCATGCGTGTAAAATGTAGTGCAGTTATATAAAAAAAGGCAAAAGAATAAAAATGATGTTAAAATAGAGACAAATGAAAAATGTTACATCAGGCATAAAGAAGAGCATTTCTGATGCTGTTAGTAGGCGTTCTGCAAGGAATAAAGTTTGGTTTAGGGCTGCAGCTTCCACCCTCCTTAATATCTCACTTGTGCCTTTGCAGATGACAGCACGAGATGCAAAGCGCTGAAAACTTGTGCCTACTCCGGCAGACTTTGCCTCCTCCTCTTTCCGCCGCGGCGGTGCCGGCAGGGCCCTTGCCTGGAGGGGGCCCTCGTCCCGCTCCCCGCTCTCGCCGCCCAGGCGGCCCCGGCGGGCAGCCGCGGGCTGGCGGCGTGCGGCGGCTGTGCCGCTTGGGCGAGCGCAGCCTCCCAGCCCCGTCCCGTCCCGTCCCGTCCCCGCGCCGCGCTAGCCCCTGCTGAGGGGCGGCGGCGTGTGCGGCCGTGCAGCTGGCTGAACGTTGCGGGAAGCCGAGGTCAGGGGTAGTTTTCTGATGGACTCCCTCGATTTTCCAAGTAGTTAACGGAGTGCCTGTGCTTGTTCCCTTTTTTCCGCTTTGCTTATGGCTTAATCTTTCGCGTCACTGAGCCATGTGTCTCCTTATCTTCCGTTAGCATCAGCGATCCCACGAGGACCCTGCTGCCCTGAAATTCAATTTTTATGAAGTGATCACGTCAGGCCACTGGGCGCCGTCCGAGATAAGGGCTCTGCAGAAGAGATGCCTGACCCCCGGCTGGTACGCTCTGCACATCGAAAGGTGGCTGACTCACTACCCTGCCTCTCAGGTAATTCCCAGCCCGGTATTTCACCAAGCGCATTGACTCTCAGGAAATCCTGAAATGAGCACAGCCTTTTCGTTAGAGGTGATGGGATACTTCCCCCCGGACCGCTTAGCTGCCAGAAAATGCAGCTTTGTCAAAGATCAAAGCAGTGGTCGGGAGCGTGTTGATCTTTCTGTCTTCTGACGAAAAAGATGCAGCACCGAAGCACTATGAACTGTGGCCACCTGGGCTTGATCCAGGGCTTTTGGCTTCCCTTCCGGGGTTAACCGAGGTTGTCGAGGCTTCTAGGTCCCCTGAAACGAGCAGCTGCAGCCTGAGATGTTGTGGGAAGGTTTGACAATTCATTTAGAAAATGCCAAGCCTTTTTCTAAAAGAAATTTCACTTCCCCTCCCACTCATTCCTTTTCATAGAAAATTTCACATTTGTTTGCTCCTGATACAGAATTAGCCTTTTGCAGTATTAGAGCAGGAATCCCTTCTTTTGCCCCATCTTCCTTCTGATGTTTTAGCAAACTGCCTTTCTGAATCTTTTCCATAAAAACATTACATAAACAAGGAGACCTAGAGGACATTCCTGTTATTACACAATGTTTATTTCCAGATATAAAGCTAAAGCAGATGATTTAGTAACACAAAACATATGCATAAGCAGTCTTGTGTATGTATGTGGTCCATAGTCTGGATTATACCTTTGGCCACTGTAAGGAAAAGATGTAAAAGGGATGTGTAGTGAACAAAGCCATATCTCCCAAGATTGCTTTATGTGGGCCAGGATTTTGCTGAAGGGTAGGTAGAACTGGGCGTAGCTTATTTAGTCAGGGACCTAGAAAAACAAGAGGAAATACAAGCTCTGCCTTTTGCAGTCCTTTGCAAGACTTGCAGTTTTCTTTTTATACAGCCTCAGCTGTACTACAGAGGGGAGAAGCAGGTCAATCCCATTTCCAGTAAAAACTGTATTAGTCATTTACTTTCTTCTGGGCTTTCTACTCTTCCGTAAGCAGGGAACTAGCAGAGCCCCCGAGTAGCCAGGCGCGCAGACAGGGCGCGTCCTCTCGCCGGCACCACGGGCGCCACCTGGTCCCCAGCATTTCAGACCAAGCCGAGGGTGCTGAGCATCCTGAGCCCAGCTGCCTGAGCTGCTTTACCCTGGGCCTGCTGCCAAGCGTCGGGAAGATACCTCTCCGGCTCCTGCAGCAGCAAACAGCGAAAGCAGCCCTCTTATTAGGCATGCAGGTGCACATTGGCATATTTCTCGTAAGCCTGGTTACCACTCATGTTTCATAGTTGTAGTGATTAATTTTGCAAGATACACAACCAAATGCACTCATTCTTAATAAGGTGCATGCAGAGAGTGCACTCACGGTGCTTACTAATGTGCACTCAGTAATGTGCATTCACTCAGCCAGTGCACTCAAAACCTTAATAATTCATAATAAGCCTTCACAATAAATATAAAAGGCACCACTCCAGAAGAGTTATTATTAGTAATGCTGTTTGGTACTCCAGTAGGCTCTTGATACATACTTGGCATTTGCTTGTGGAAGTCAACGTACCTTTATATCACATCATTCTTTAATTAAAAACAAAGAGCAAAAAAACCCCTTTGCTAACAATTTTGCAAGTTTATACAGTTGATAGGCTAGTGGTAATTCTCAGCTAAATTACCCTTCTATTACTTCTGAACATTTAATTCCAAGATATGTACGAGCTTTCTATTTTTCTTATTTCATGCCTGATTTTTTAAGAACACATTATAAACCTCTGCAGTGCTTTATATTTCTTTCCTTATCTCTTTTTCTCAGAATTCTCTGACTCAAGGTTAGCTTGCGAGGTTTGAATTCTTCTGCTTGAACAACGTACGCACAAAGAATTACAAGGTGCCCACCTACACAGATTCAACATATTAAAGTACAAAAGTAAATCTAAAAAGAAGTTGAGTCACATGATAGTCATAACACTGCACAAAATGACATGTCAATTTAAATCCATGTTGTCACTAGTAAGGTCACAAGAGGGAAATAATGTCATTCTTTTGTTAATCTTAGTCCTTTTCCTAAATGGTTAGCATATTTATCCCTACAGTTGCTAATTATTGATGGGCAGCAGCTAAGAAGTGACCCAGCTACTGTGATGGATGAAGTGCAGAAGTTTCTTGGCGTCTCTCCTCATTACAATTACTCTGAAGCTCTAACGTGAGTCTGTGCCTTTATTATCTGCCTCATGAGACCACACGGTACGTCCTCCTCCCGAGAGCAGTGATCATTAATTACAAACCCAAAAAATCCACATTATGAGAATGACAATTCCGCAATGCTAAGTGCTTCAAAATTTGGGGGCTGAGAGCTGAGTCACGTCTTGCATACGTATAATATGTTGCAGTATTTAACTGTATGATAGCATACTATTTCCACATGCAACTTCTGTATCACACAACATACAGAACAAATGACTGCCCAGTATTTTGTATTAGGTTCACTGCTACCTATTTTGGCCTTGGCTTTACTGGTGGCAATTACTGCTCACAGACTCCTCCAAAAATACATTGAATTTCCCTTTTCACTGGCTTTTACATTTTCTAATTATTTCATAAATATGAAATGCTTTTTCTCACCTAGATTCCCATCTTTCCAGACAAAGAACTATGGTCCAGATTTATATAAAATATGTCCACTAAATTTGAGAATTCAATCTGAGATCCCTAAGACGTGATTTCTCAGGGAACTTAGTATTGCCTTGTAACTGCACTGGCTGACAGTTAGGTCCAGTTCATTTGGATTGCGCACGTGAGAGCTCAGCTCACATCTGCAAATCAGAGTGTAAAACCCTAGGAAGTCCTTCAGGTGTGAAAAGCTTGGGTTAAATGCTTTTACTGCATTGGTGTGGCAGTCTAATGGCAGAGACTGGGATTCATCTCCTTGCAAGGGCTCTTTGTCGGCTTGCTTTTAACGTGGACAAAATATGTAATTCCATCATCACATTGCTTAAGCATTGGAGCCAACGTTGCTAACTTTTGCTGACTTTTTACCCAGTCGCAGGCAGACACACGGCAGGGAGGAATTCAGCCCGTACACTGAAAGTTGGGTGAAATTATAAGCCGCCAACAGCAGATCCCTGAGCTGGAAGTGCGGGGACCAAGCGCGGCACCTGGAGCCCGGGGCGGAAGGTCCCATTTGCCCGGGCGCAGCCCGGCTCTGCGTGCCCTGGGGCGTCTGAGCGGACCCCGCCGGTGCTCCACTCCCCACGGCCTTTGCTCCAGGTCGAGCAAAGGCAGTCGGGGTGAGCTCGGCTCGCGGCCCCCATCCTCCCGGTGAAAGGGGACTCGTGGCCGGGGCGGCCGCTCTCACGCTCTCCGCGCGTTTATCAGACCCCTGCAGGAAGCCGCAATCTCTGCAGAGGCCGGAGGGGGGGTGAATTTGCCTTTTTCTGGTGCAGCAGAAAATTGTGAGGCGCTCTTGCACTGAGCCTCTCGGTGTGAGGAGCGCGGCTTAGCTGCAGACAGAAGCGGAAAGGGGACCGCGGAGTCCCCACCTACGTGCCTTTCCTCCTCCGGGAGGCGTGCAGTTATTTATGCAACAGGTGTAGACCGAGAACTGAGTGCTTGCTGCTCTTTAAGTACGTTGCTTTGCCAAAATCTTTCTCTGGAGGAAAAATTTTGGATTTCAGAATGTAATTTTTTAAGCCATTGCTTTCTAAAGTCAACGAAATACAGGAGGAGTTTCAATACATAGCTAAACTACTGCTATTTGAACAACTGCTACTGCACATTTTCAGTGCCTTCTGCTGTGCTTTTAAAAATGCACACACACACACACACACACACACACACACACATATATATCATCCTTTGTGTAACTAAATTAAAGTCAGCGGAGTCACACACCAGGAAAAAATCTATCAAATTTATTTGGACAGGAATAATGGGTTGTAAACAGTTCTATAAAATTATGCAGTCGCTGTTTAGAGACTCTGAGAATGCAAATGTGTTGTGGAGACACACGGGTCTGCCTGGATTTAGGAGGGAAAAGGAAAATGCATTAAACAATGTAGTGTCTCCACGTTAGCACTGTCAAAATAAAAAAGATTGCATAGGACCATTCCTAGTCATTACTGTCCAATAACGGTACACCACACATTTTTAAAGCTGTCACAACATGAGGAACAAGTTCATCATCCTAAGTGATTACACAAACTTCTTGTGGGAGAGCCAAATTAAGGCAGGCCAAGGGAGGTCCCGACCAGAGCACGGCCTCCTTTTGAAGCCTGCACAGTGAGCGCATGGAGACGGAGGCAGCGCTGGGGCCGCTGCAGAGAAGTGACCATCGCACGGCGTTAGCAGTGCTCATGAAGTTCACGCTCCAGCACTGAAGGGAGGTTTCCCCTTTCTCCCCTAACCACTCCTTGTCACCAAGTGTCACCAAGACCGCTTACATTTTTTAAGTATCTGAACCTAATGAACAAAAACCTAGAGCAGCTGGGACTAAATTTACCAAAGCACTTTCCTTTTGATCACTGCATGGCCCTACTTCAGCTCCAGTGGCTGCTAGGAAGGTGTATTTAATGCCTGGTGTCCTCAGATGACTCACAGTCCACAGCAGCATGAACCGGTGGCTTCCACCTTCCTTGATTTTTCTCAGCAGATAGGTAGGCAGAAAAGGAGCCAGGCAGTAGCGGTCACAGGGTCAAGGGAGAACTCATCCAAAAAAATGAGCTAGATGTATGGGGGCAAAGTCGTGTCCTGGCAGCGCTGAGCTGCTGGTTTTTCTCACAGCAGATAGCCAGATAGGGGGAGCCAAGGCAGATCTGATCTAACCTGTCTCGGGTCTTTTATCACACTCCTAATGGGAATGGATGTGATCCAGGAACTGCCGCGTCCAGGTCTCCTGCCAAAACATGTTCCCCTGGAAGAGAGCAGAGCTGGGCTTTGGCAAAGGCAGAGGTGGCCCCGTCAGCCAAACGCTGCTTCCCTCGGGTGCAGCTCATCACACCCAGCTCTGCTCGCAGAAGCAACTCCGGAGGCAGCAGCCAGCCTTGCTTCACACCAGAGATATCCCTGGCATTTTTCATTTTCCCTCAAATGAACAACAGGAGGGAAAGACAAAAGCAGGTAGTGGCAAGACTAGACAAGCATGCTTACGTAAATATTTTCTGATGGAGTGCTGCTAAGTTTCAGCAGAGTAGGAAAAATGCTCTCATGGTGCAACTGCTTTAGTCTTTTCCACGGAGATCCCTGGGGCTACCTGCAGCCAAGGGAGTATCAGCTGCCATGGGACTGGTGGATTGCTAAGCTCCAGAGCCAAACAAGCAGCAAAACTGATCTCCAGGGACTGCTAAATGCAGGGCAAAATTCACTGTTTTTTTTTTTTTTTTTTTTACTTGAAGGAGTGCAGCTGAAAACGAGGCCTGTTACAAACGGGATTTGGCCTGGGTGGTCTGCGTTTCGGAGCTCTTCTTCCTGTCAGGCACGGAGTTGCAGCGAGGCCATTACGAGCCTGCCCAGACCACCCCAGATGCGACCAGGCTCACTAACTAACATCTGACCTGCTTGGGGGGAAGCTGGGCTGCACCCGATGTGCCAGCTCACAGGGGGCTCGGAGCCGGCAATGCCGAGGAGCACTTCCAAGGCCCCGAGGAGATAATCCGTGCCACAGACCGGGCGAGCGCTTTCGTTCTGGAGGAGTGCTACTGTCCACATTTGGGTCCCAACAGGTCTCAGAAACATCCTTTATGCCCTTGCAGATGCATCCCTCACCTGTAATGTTTCTCACTGATGCTTCTTAAGGTTGGGGACTGCATCCACAATGTCCAGGTTCGATCCGTCGTCTCCCACAGCCTTACTCAGTAACCCAGAGGGAAGTCCCGTACTTTCCTTGTAACTCAGCTCCCCACCTGTGCTTCGTTTGCAGTGATGGTCTTCCCCTAGCTTGTGAGTACGTAGTGAAATATGCCCGTATTGAAAAAGGAACGCCAAGAAGCTGCTTGCATTGGCCAGGGGAAAGAGAACATAACCAGGATGAGAGGAATCATTTCTGCCGACTGCTTTAAAAAACCTTTTACTATAAGGCTAACACTATTTTTAAATATTTTAAGTATTTCTATTGCACCCAAATGCATTTTCAGAAGTCCTGAGATTTCTTTAATACTGAACAAAATTGGTTGAACTCAGCCTGAGTTGTCTTAACTTCTTTTCCCCTATCTGAATTCGCACATTCTCTTAATAATGTTCAGTATACTCATTCTGAGATAGAAATATTTGGGGGAGGGGGCCATAGTTTCTCAGTTTTCCCTTTGCACAGCCTGCTATATTGCTGCTTCTCTTGGGAAATTAGTGCAAGCCAGCTGAAGTACTTCACTATGCAGTAAGCAGATTGAGAAGGCCAAGGTAGAAATGAATCTACCATGAATATATCCATTTAAAAATGATTTATTTATTCTTAATTGATACTGCTACTGGGACAATTTAGGAAAGAAGGGCTAGGCCTGCAATAGTAGACTGGCCATGAAAATGTGAAGAAGGTTCACCCTTCCTCAGAAATTAGTTCACGTATGTACAGCAGCAAATTGCAGGTACACTGGTGTCACATGGAGAGACCCAGGGCAAAAAGTGGTCTGCAAATAATTAACTCTGTGTTCCAGCCAATTATACCTCATCCTTTTTAAACATCTGTTGAACAGCAGAAATGCAAACCTTTTCAATGTTTTATGCGTGCTGCAAGTCCCATAGCAATAAATTCAAAATTTAACACTTCCCATCGTGCATTCCTTAGTGAGTATGAGTTTTAATGCCTCAATCTGAAATTCCTGTATCTTTGAATTTTAGACATCAAAATAAAATTGTGTATTTCTGCTAGGATTGCTTAGACACTGTTTATGCTAGAATGCCTTCTTTGGAATGAAAATGAGATTTAGAGCTAATGATATGGAGCAACCAGCTTCTCAGGTGCAGTTAGCTTATCAACAAACAACCAGAAGTTCTTTCAGAAGACCTAAATACTGCTTATTTCACTCAAAAATCAACATAAATCATTTCAGTATTACATTTCTCGTGGTTTCATAGTCATACAACAGTAACACACTTCTCCATAAATGTATACTGAAGGCCTGAATCTGTCTTTTGAAGTCAGCAAAGAGATCGGCTTGTCCTTTTAAACATTTTTCCAATTAACAGTACTGACCTGCAATAATATCATCTTCTGTTGCTTTCCTTAAGCACAGCTTATATTCTTGAGAATACGGTGCATGTAAGTCCACAAAAATAGCTGATCAGTAATTTTCCAACAAAATTTTCGTTGTTCAAACGTCAGTGAATCAAAACTTAAACATTCTGCAGGGATGCATGGTGCAGTTTGACAAGGATGAAATCTCTGGTCAAAAGCAGACAACAAAATATGAATGACAGTCTGGAACTGAACCGTGTCAGATCCTGGAGACTGAAGTTCAGGACCTTGACCAGCACTGAATAGATCAACGCTTGAAACGTGGTGTCCTGTATCCTGGACTTGTACAATAACAAAGTAGCTAGTATAGGTAGACAATGTGAAAAACATGTTGCCTTGAGTCCTTTGCAAGTAAATTTATGGAAAATATTAAATCTGCAAAGCTTTCGTAGGAGAGGAAAGCTATTTCCCACTTAGTTTCAGGATCTCAGTTACCAAGACAGGTATGTGACAAAAATTGTTGGCTAACACTGATTTTTTTAGTAGCTTGAAGATTTTTCTAGAGTTAGACTTTCTTAAAATATAATCCTTTATAGGTTTGACCCTCAAAAAGGCTTTTGGTGCCAATTACTGGAAGGAGGGAAAACAAAGTGCCTGGGAAAAAGCAAAGGTCGAAAATACCCACCAATGGATCAAGAGGTAAAGATTTTCCAGAGATTTAAGATAAGTTGAGTACGGGAATATTGACTATTGTATTTGACTTCTGAAGTAAACACATTTATTTTTATTTTCACTAGCTTGATAATTTTTAAAAATGGAAGCTTTTAACGAGCTTAGAATGATACGAGATTAATTACCCTTTAAGACAGCCTCTCTGTAGGAGCAGTGCCCAGCTCCTAAGTGGTAAGGGGGCAGGCTGTTTTCTCGTAGCCATCTGATACAAGCAGATGCCAAAACCTAGTGTGAACTGGCTTTGATTGCCTGATCGTTTTTATTTTTTCATCACTCTCAGTCTCGAGCTTTTCTATCAAGCTACTACCGAGACCACAACGTGGAACTGTCCAAACTGCTGCACAGACTGGGACAACCCCTGCCATCGTGGCTGAGACAGGAGCTGCAGAAAGTGAGATAGCACTGACCTTCAGAGGACCAAAGTCTCTAAGGACGATTTCCCTCACCATAAAACCCCTTGCTTCTCCGACTCACTTGTGATTGTCAGTAGAGGACCTCATGAATAACGCTCTTTCTATAAAAAAGAATTTAAGAAAAACCTAGAAACTGTTTATATGCACGCGCTGGCAGTTATTAGCATCAACCCTTTTTGTCAGCTTCCAGGAAATAATATGGAGCTATGTGGCATTATTCTTTATCCAGACTGGGATTCGTGCATAGTCTAGTCCCTCTGTTTACCAGAAAGTACCAGAAACTGTGTGTAGGACTGATAGACTTCAGTGTATATGACAAATTACAGTCTGTCAGGACACAAGCAAAGGATGGGAACATCTCTCCTTGGATTATGAGGTCGGTCATTAGTTTGGTTTTCTCTTACTTGGTTTTGCAAGTGTTTCCCCCAACCCTACAAGGTGAGAAATCAGGCACTTATCATTTTGCAGGGGGACATTCAGCACTTTGCAGTCAGGGTCCCTAATTATTATAGTGTATGTAATGTTAATTTATAATCATTGCATTCTTTAAAGAATTAACAGCCTGAAATGGGCTGAATTCTTGCCAAACCTACTTCAGAGGAATTCCTGTAGTAACTGATGCATACATAGACTTTTCTCTTTCTTCTGTTACTATTTTTTCCTTCACAACAAGTTGAATGCTGGTTTATTGGAGCTGTGTGGGCAGCTGAGGAGAAATGCAGTGAGGTGGCTCTCCTAGATCTTCAAGCTCTCAGGGAATCCCATTGACTGTCATTTTTGCTTGGCCACTTTGCCACCTTGATAGTGTTTTTTGTTGGGTTTCAGCAGCACCTGTGGCAGAGCTTTGAGATGTGAAATCATATTAAATAGTTTGTCATAACACCACAGGACTCATTATAACATTACCAAAACCATTAAAAAATCTAAGCAGGTCATTAGAGCAGTGTACTGACAATAATATTGATCCTTTTGTTTCTGTCCTGAAAGCAGTGTTTTCACTCTCAAGCCTTCAAAATAAGAGATTGGGTTAGTCATTCAAGCTGTTGGTCTTAAAGCCATTTCAGAATAAACTTTTAAAAGACTTTAATGGCCAAAGGCATTTGCTAAAGTTTTGGAGAACCTACAGCCTACTGAAGAAGTTTCTTTCCATAGACTTTAATGGAGTTGAAAAGACAAGCATATCAACTATAAATCACGTACACATATGATGTATTTATTTTTATGCTGGTACATCTACATATTGTATATCTAGTTCAGACATACACTTATTTTTATGTATCTGCTTTATATGCCCATAGGTAAATGAAAAGTATTGATTACCAAAAATATGATACTATGGACTGTGCTCTTTTTTCATGTCTCTGTGGGTAGGGCTGACACAGCTGGGCAGAAATTTACTGGGAAAATTAAGCCAGTGAACAAAATCCATTTAGGCACTTTAGTCTTACAGCACTTTTTTTGAGGAAACAAAAGCAGTCAAAGCTTTTCTACATGCTCTTTATATAGCACAAGATTAAGTTTCAGTTTGTAAAGTTTCCTGTCCTAGTTCCTAGTCAGGCAGTATAAAGGTTTTGAGCTTCCCCGCTCCGTGAATTTGAGCCTCACGTCTTACACCAGGAGAGAGAAAGGAGTGTTGAGGTTGCACCATAAATTCTGGCTAGTCAGAACCTTTTCTTGGGACAGCACAAGTTAGTGTATACCATGGACTGTGATATTAAAGGACACCTGAATGAATTAATTTAGGCCTCAATCCAGTTTATACATGTAGATGTCTATCTCAGCTGCCCAAGGATTTTAAACTCCTACATCATGAGGCTGTCCACCAAGATCATGATACTAGCTTGGAAATTATGAGTCTGAGTTACCTCTGGAGAGGAACCTGTGCTGGTTTCTGACTTTGCAATTTTTTGGGGAATTCGCATTTCCTAAGTTGTGGGAAAGCATGAGTGTGCACACACATGTGTTTAAGAGAGCATATTCTTAAGTGTGCACCTGATGCCATTCCCCTGTCTTTTGTGCATAGACCGTTTAAATATTTATTACTCTGTTGCAGCTTCTAAGTTAACTGGATTTGGTCTTTTGACAAGGACAGGTTTATGCTTTTAAATCTAGTTCAGTCCTGTGACTGCTCATGCAAACAGTAAAGGGGGAAAAAAAGCACATACATCAAAAATACAGCCTTTTTAGTTTGGACTGATGAGTCAGCTGCTTCCCAAAGATATGCTGGTGCCACCTGGCTTGTCGCATCTCCCCCTAGAGTGTCCTCTCCCCATGCCTGCCTGCCAGAGTGTTTTCTTTCACCCAGCCTTTACCGCTTCCCCAGCCCTTCAGGTAACCTGTCCACTGCCCTGTCGAATGTGATGACCCCGTTCCACTTAGGATCCAGTACTGCCCCTCCTGGTCCCATATAAGTAGTCCATGGAGAAGAGGTTGCATGGAGAAGAGGTGGAGGTGCAACCAGCACCAATTCCCTGCTCTTGTCTTCATCGTCCAGCTCTCACACCTTCTGCAAGACCAAGGCAGGGAAGGGAAAGGCACAAGGGCAAATATCTGTGCTGCCAAGTTGTTCCTCCCAGTCACCACAGTAGCGGCAGCGTGTATTGCTGCCCATGCTGCACCACATTGTCTGCTGGCATTTGGCATTGCAGCCCAGTAGGCACTGGCTAAAGGCTTAAAGCCAAAACCACGGTGTAAGCCAGCCTGGCTTACTCCGATCCTGAAACCCTGGGAGATGTTAATGAACTGTAAATCATGTTTAGGAAACAAATGCAAATCAGAAAAATTAGGATGTGTACACAGGAAACACAGAATTATAAAAGAGTATCAGAAAGACAGTGTTGCCCAGTTTCACAGTCTCCTGTAAATGTTTTAATGGGATTCATCTCACTTAAGTGAGACATCTGCCTCTGAACTGTGTATTTAGTCTTTATTTTATAGCTGATGGAGAGAAATAGCACTTGCAGGATAAAATTCATCTCATCCTAAAGTAGAGTTCTCAAACAAGTGACATTAATCTTGCCTTTTTCTCTCCATTCATTGCAAAAGGAAACTAGACGACTAGCTGAGAGGTAGAGCTCAACTGTAGAAGTCCAAAATGAGATGAGCTAAAATGGAGCCCTGGAATTTCACCTGATAGCTACGCTGCTGAGGATGAGAGGGGACTGGGAGGGTCTAAGAGAAAAGTAGGATTTTGCTTTGTTCTCTTAAAGCAATTTTCTAGTTTTTATCTTAGGGGGATGCAGGGAGAACTTCAAATTGAACCAGGACAATCTAAATGCCAAATAAAAGGAATTTCATGTGTATCTGGCAAATTCTTTCTTTCATTTAGAAAAGAAAGAATTAAGTCTTTTCAAATCTGATTTCTGTAATAGCATTATGCCCTCAAAATACAGTGGAGAGTTTTTGTAGCTCATTGCTATTTTTTCAGTTTGAATGGGCATCACTTTACCGGGAGATCTCGTGTTCCATTGAAAAATGACATTTGAAGTGACTTCATTATGTGTCATATAAAGATGAAATAACAGCATTTCAAAGTTTTATTCTTTCCACTTCTAATAGGACCCATCAGCACAGACTTTCTCCAGAGCAGCATATTACAGAAGAGCCTTTGTGAACTAGTTGCAAATGATCTCGATTTCTTTTATGCCTCTGATATCCCTGACCGTGTAATTGTTGGGACTCTTAAAGACCAGCAAAACAAATGCAATAAAAATAAAACATTTATTCATGGCAAGGGGGCTGTAACTGTGAAAGATAATGATGGGCCTTCTTTCCTATTCAGAAGCTACAGGATTCATCTCTATAATACTTCCATGTGGAAAAAGCTGTAAATCAATAGGAGTTTTACACAGGGAAGGCCTGCAGGGCTGCAGCTGCAGTTTGCTCCCATTCTCCTGGAAATACTTATTCCAGTGTAGATTTGAAATAGTACCATCGCAGTACAGACCTGGCCTACGGCCCACTGAGACCAGTGGGGATTTTCCTATTAATTTTGGCACCTTCCTACTAATTTCGGGACTCCAAGGAGCTGGTTTCAATAAAGCACAATTCATGAGGTTCAAATTTCACATAGCCATATCCATATTTGAAATCCATCCCTAGTTTGATTTCTGTTACTGAGTTGCCTTTGATTCTTCCCCTCTCTCCCGGTAGCTGCTGTGCCATGGTTAGAGCTGCTGCCTGTGTGGGTTCACTGTAATCACTTGAAAATAGTCCCCCCACCTCAAACACTTCGTGGGGTTGCACCAGCTTTGATCTCAGCTTACTGCAGGAATCTCTGTCTGCTCCATTTTCCTGTATCACTGGCTATAGGAAATAGGATATAGTATGGGCTAACACAAGTGTCAGGGTCTCTGGCAGCAGTTTTGCTGATTAAAGTAGGACATCAGCAGTCAGAAAACCAAGTTTATATAAGTGAGGTTGTCTGTGGGTGAGAAGCAATCAGAATGGAATCTGAAAACTTCTAAATTATGTATTGACCTCTCAAGGTCTAAAATAAAGTTGCCGGATTAACTGCTTATAGATGATTTTTGATAAAACAAATTTTCTGTCTGATATGGAATTAGACTGCCAAGTGTCCCCAAAACAAATTAAAATGGCAGAATTATAAATTCTTGGGGGAGGAAATTGTTGCATAATGAAAGCACTGATGGGTCCAGACTTTCTGATGTGATAATAAGAGAGTGGGGATGTGCCCTGAATATAAAACAAAGGCTGTCTCTTATTTTCCCTCTTATTTCCCCCTCCTCCACTTCCTTCTTACTTGTGTTAAATTTTGAGCCACCACAGTGCATCTGCAAAGTGCGCAGCTGGCAGCCTCTTAGGCTGAGGAACATTATTCATCTGCAGAAGTATCAGCAGAGAATAAATTGGGTGCAGGCTGTTCATTTCACCTAAGCTGGGCCACCTTAAAGTTAGCTGTGAAGTCCAACCTGGTCATCTAGGTTCCATCCATAGCAAATGATGTTTATAATAGGTTTTAAATTGATTTATAATAGGTGTATAAGCATGTGACAGCTGTGCAAAATAGGTACAACATAGGTATATAAATCAGCTGAGACTAAGTGTCTAACTTTATTCTAGTTAAGTAAGATGAAGTTCACCATTGGTGCCGGAGAAGCTCTGTTCGCACAAGTAATTTGGCTTTGCCATTTTGGCTCTGAGATTACAGTGCCCTCTATTTCTCACCAGTGTGCCGCTCTTTCACGAAGAGCTGACATCTCACACAACTGCCTAAATACATTCACACCAGTATCAGATCATGAAACTCAGTCTTAGATATATACAGAGGTGTCTGAACTAATGAGGGTGGACATACTAATTTTTATCAGGACTAATTACTTGGGAGATTATTTTTTTAAGTATATGTTCTCAGAATAGGAATTTTCCCATAAGAAAAAAATTTCTTATATTGTCTTTATTTTCTCTTTTTTCCTTCCAGTTCATCTTTTTAGTGAGACTGCAAAGGTGTGGACCTGTCTATGGATTTGATTTTTCCATCACTATCCTATCTAGAAAAGCTACCAAAAAATAAATAAGGATTTTCAAGCAACACAGATTCTGAAGTGTTAAATGTTCCAGTGACTGGATTACTTTTATAAGACTTAGTATTATTTCTGTAGTATTTCAAAACAAAAAGATATCCTCTCGATAGATCTGAGACGTGAGGGAAACTTAACTGTCTTGCCCAAGTTTTTTTTTTTTTTTCCCTGCTGCGATGACAGTCAATCCGGCTGAGCAAATAGTTGGTGTCCAGGAAAAAAAGAATCAACATAAATTTTGATCACTCCGAGTGTTTTTGTTGGGGGGCGGTGAGGAAGGTCGAAGTCTGTATTTGGTGAAACTGTTTTAAATAATTGCTGTGCATACACCTTACCCGTGGTTCTTCTCATTCCCGCAGAATAAACACTTCTGACGGTGTATCACGCGGAGAGCTTTTCATGTTGCCTCAAATTCTCCCCCTCATTCCCGGAGCCGACAGCCGCTCTTCGGTAACCTCTGCCGCGTATTCCGGCTCTGCTCCGGCACGGCGCCGCCCGCCGCGTGAGGGCTGGGAGCGGGGCTGGCCCCGTCCTCGCCCGGAGGGCGCCAACGCGGGCCGGCCGGCGCGATGCGCGCCGCGCCGGAGACGACAGCCCCGTGCAAGCTCTCGCGCTGGCTCTCGCAGCAGGCTCCTCCTCCGCTCGCCTTGGGGGACCTCCGAAGGGCCCGACCGCAGCCGGCGCAAGTGGCCTGGAAGGTGTTTCCAGTCGTGCACTCAGAATTACCAGACACCGATGTTTTTCCCCCTAAAATTTCATAATACTTCTTCTCTTTTTTATTATAAAATGTTCGTTTGCTTTACAGACCTATGTCAGAATGAGGTTAAATCAAACCAGAGCCAAGAATTCTTAATATAAGCCTCACTAGGGCTTTTAGAGTTAAGCAAATTAGAAATGACATTATAGACATCTTAATACCAGTTTTGGCGTCTTTCCGGAGCTGCCTGATGCTTTCAGACAAGGGAGACATGCTAGGTAAAATTTTCAAAATATTTAAGATTAGAAGTTTCTTTTTCAAAAATGTCCTGTAGGCCCTAAGATACCAAAAAGCTATTGGCTTTCTATGACAATTATTTGTTATTAACTGAGTCAGGCTGTTACATACTTTCAAAGGCCCTCACAGACATTTGCCTGTCTGCTTCCTTGGATCCCAAATGCCCTTATAAATCTAAATGAAGAAATTAAGAATCTAAATGAATAAATTAATGGAAAAATATAACCAGTATTTTGTGTTACTCACAGATGTCTGTCCTTTCTTGGCCATCTCTCTTTTTTCCTTCGTATTCCCTAGATGAGAAAGTAATATATGGGCATCGTGGCTGAAAACTGTCAGTAAACCTCAGTAACACTTAGGTTACCTAAAACAGAAATCTTTCCAGGCTTAGCTGGGTTTCCTGCTGGAGTCTTATTTAGTAAAAGCATAGAAGAGATCTTTTGTAAATTTATGGTTTGTATTAAATTTATTAAGGTTTCTTTTTCCCTTTTAGTTCCTGGAATCAGATGATTCCTGCCCCAAAAAAACAGAAACAGAGAAGGCCTAAATAAAGTTCTGGGTTCATTCTTTTGTGAAAAGGGCTCTTAATATACACAGCCCTTGAGAGGAGAGGAAGACCACTTTTTTGTGTATGTAAATATCCAAATTTCAGTTAGAAATTGATTTACAGAATTACGGATATGAATTCTAAATGTAATTTATACTCCAATTTACTTTCATGAAGAATTAAAAATTGCCTAGGGAGAACAGATTGGTATTTGCATTTCAGTCAGCTGCAGCTGTTAGCTGGCAAAAACATAAATAAATAAATAAAATATCTAAATAAACCCATATCTGCCACTTCTGGTGAACTAAGCCATTTTTCCGGATACAGCTAAGTCTAATCAAACATGGAATAATTTTATACTATTCACATTTCTCCTGAATAGGCATGTGACATGTTAATATACAAATCCGTTTTCTTCACAGGAGGTCAGCGAGCTTTATGAGCTGGTAGTTACAATTACCCTACTTTTTGTTTTCCAAAGGTTATTTTCAGCGAGAGGAAGGTCAGCAGTGGGTGGAGTGGGATTCCTTAATCTGTCCAACTTGCGATTCCGTAAAATGCTGTGGGTATTGGAAAACACACTTTGTAATTGGGAGATAATTGCACGCCATTCGGCCGACTTTGTACTTGTTACTTTTCCGGCTCTAGTATCTGCTCTGCTGTCTTGCAGAACTTATCTGTAAGCCACATTCCCCTTTGGGTAATTTAACTTTCCTTCACAGTCTGATCTGAATTATGAGAAAGCGCTGAATATATGGGAGGGTGAGTTCTCACAGAATTTACTGCGAGGAAGGTATTTACATTTGTTTATAAGAGCTCTTCATTAACGTTTTTGCCTCCGTGTGTTTGCCCGGGGCAGGGAATCAACTCAGCGTTACCCTGCATCCCCTCGGAAGGTAGGCAATTCCCATCGACATCCTTGACAATTAGTCTCTTGAAGGAGAGAAGGAGAGAATAAACCCACCAATGGAAAATGTTATTTAATGACATTGTAGTTATGGCACATCTTCCTGCAGAGCTTTATGTTATCACACTAAGTAAGCAAAGAAAAATTGTTCTGCAACGTGAAGTATTTAAAATTTCATAAGCAATCTTGCTTTTAAAAACAAAATTCACCTTCCAGTTACTCCATCATGACCATCATGACTGCAGAAAAGCAGAACATTGGAGTGAAATTCGCCGTGCAATACACAGCCCGGAGAGAGGTTCGGATCTGGACGCAGAGCCAAACTCGTTCTCTAGGTTCACTTCTAGGTAGGGAACGTGCCGCCCAGTCTCCCAAGGCGTGTGTAAAACTGCATGCAGCAAAACCGTGGTTTCAGAAGCCCTATATTTAGTGCTCAAAATATATACACCAGACTACATCGGTGTTATTAAATGCACGCTCCCCGTAAGGCACCCAGATGCAAGTGCCACTGGGGCAGCTGTGTAACGCTGACATCTAAATCCGTGCGCTGAACTGGGATTCCCTTCTGCGGAAGAGGAACTGGGGCCTCTGACCTGCTCTGCAGGAGCAAGGATTGGGAACAAGACTAAAAGCCTCCCCAGTCTCCGAGAGTTAACCGAGTGTAACTGTCCACTGCTGCACGAGATTTCGGGAGTGCACCTGGCAATAAAAATCAACATAAACAGAAGCAAAGGCTTTTTATATGGGAAAATAAAAACTTGTATTGAAATAATCTTAGCTTATATTTGTTTATTATTTAGATTTATGATGTTTATGAACTTCAGTTTTAATGAGAAAATATCCTTAAATATTTGATGTTTCTTCTCTTCCTAAAATGCGGTCTTCCTTGTTATACTGCAGTCTGCTTTCACTCTGTTTCTTCCTGCCTATCCACTCTCCTTGGGGCTACCTTTTACCCTCAAAATCTATTATTTTACCTGTAAATTTCAATACGAATTGAATTTTTCTGTTCTAAGTTGACGCACTCCTAGCCCTGATAGATAAAAAATGCAAATTGCCCAGAAGTAAGCATCATTTTTCATTTCATAAACTAGATGATACACTTTAATTACTTTTCAATGTCCTAGTTAATTAAGGCAACCTGTAGGAGGAATGTGCTGGGGCTTTCTTTGATGTTGCTGGCTTTTCTCTTGTTTCTTCTACACTTTCTCCATAGTTCAGATGCCCCATATCAATTCAGTGAAGCTACTCGGGTATAAAGCAAGACAGAGCTGAACGGTTCCATGTATAAAACTGCCAGCATTAAGTTGGGGGCTGCAGTTAAAATATAAATTGCCATCTTAAGTGGGAAGAACATTTTTATGGATCCCAGTTCATCCTCAGCAGACTTCAGCTATTGCCAGTAACTACCATGCAGAACATACTACAATTTGTCAGCTGCTCAGAGGAGAACTGAGTTGAGCCTGGAGACTTAATTCCCTTCAATCTCCTTAAGAGATATGACCCAATACCTCAACATGAAAACGTTGCCAGCTTAGGAAGATACAGTGAGTCAACACAAAGCAGCTGGAACAAGCACAATGGACAAGTTTCTAATACTTAGTGTAACCCTTAAACTCATTTTTCCGAAGGTGAGACGCACAGTCAAGAAGCCGTCTTTTCCCTTTCCCTCAATGCTAGAAGGTTTGACTGAAGAAGAAATATTTTAGGATTTGCCTGCATCACTGTGGGCGTATAGCAATAGTGTAAGTACTGTAACACAGAGAACGTTGTAGTGAGGATTTTCTGAAGCCCACTTCACAGGGAGCAAATTTTTTTTTTCACATGGGGCAAGCTGAGATAAAGGTCACAATTTTGACAGGTATGTTTTATTCTGGTGACATCCTTCAGCAGTCTTCTGCTCTGACATGAAAAACATCTGTACAATGGAGACTTTTTATGACCATGGGAGCCTGCTCAGCAGCTGAATATTTTAGTGCAGATCCTAAATCATCACTTCTGTAGTGCTGCAGATTTTTTTTTCAGCATGGATCTATAGTTTCATAAGCCTCAAGTACTTTTTCTTGAGTCTCAGCACATTTTTGTAATGGAGTCAGCTACTAATAAGGCAACTAAGTGGACTGTCTGACAAGAGACAATGTCTGAAATGAATGAACCACCTCAATAACTGACGTAAAGTCCCATTTTTGTGAAGTGCTGGATGCGCAGTCGATGCCTCAGTGGAGGTATGAGTTCAGATTTCACAACAGCGATGCCCTGAGCACAGAGCGGGCAGCTGCACGTGCCCGGGAAGCGGTAACGGTGTGCTCCATAGCCCCAGCCCTCCCTGGGCCTGCAGGAGGAACCAAGCAGCAATCCCAGCGGAAAAAGAGGGTGGGACACGAACCCATCCTCACACAAACCCGGGAGCCATGGCTACCACCACCAAAACCAGAGGCACAGCAGCACCTATGCCCTGAACACCAAAACGGACTCGTTCTCAGCCCAGACCGGCTCAAAAGGCAACACCGGCTGGGGTATCTCCAGCGCACAGCGGTGGTACTGCACCGAAGGTGCCTTTACGGAAACGGGAGGAAAGGGGCAGGGCTACGGCTGCTATCTCATCGCCTTTGGTTTCATGCCCTGCTGTCATTGTTGATTAGGGGTTTTTTTATAAACAAGCTTAAAACAGAAACATAAATCAGAAAAATGCTCTGAACGAGACTTTGTCACAGTCACGGATGGTCAGATCACAGAGATCTTCGTTTTTCTTGGACAACCCCATTGCACATGGACCTGTCCCTACTATTCTCATGGCAGCCATTACCTCGTTCCTTTGTCAATGATAAACTGATTTTTGTCCTTCTTCAGAAATAGCACTCTGCAGAATTAAGCATTTACCAAAAGTCTATTCTTTACTCTGTAATTCCGTGTCTTTTATAAGACATCATTGACAAAATACTGAGCACTAAAGTAGAAATACCCTTTTGCAGACTTGTCTTTCCCATGGACCTATTTAATCCTGACACATTAAGCACATTTTTATTTTACTCATTGAGCAAAGAGAATTCTGGACACTTATATAACAGTGACACAATGAAGACGTTATAAAATTCTGTAATAAATAATTCTGCAATAAAACTGCGTTCATAATGTGTAACTCTGAGTATACCTGTTTTCAGTTTTCTTCCAGCAATGTTTTCTGCTCTTGCACGTCCAATTACAAAGGTTAGTGCTGATTTAAAATTATTTGTTTGCACAGAGATAATTCCATTTCATTTTTGCTGCCCTTGTCACGTGCCGCCTGTTGTTTAGTTATCTGCGTAATGTAGCATTTGATAGCTTTATTGTTTCACCAGTGAAAGACGAGTTGAGTTCTGCAGCAGATACCAACCCCCTTAGATAATAAATAAGTGAAGGAAATGCTACAGTTTGGAGGGACTGGGTACAGAAATCTTCTCCACAGTAGCCTGACTGCCACGACAACTCACACCATCTATGCAAAATCAAGCCCCACACCCCAAAGTCAGCTTACAGACCTGATATTCCCAAATTAAATATTCAAGGTTATCCTAAGAGCAAACAGCTTTTGGGGAACTTGATTAATATTTTTTTTGTGTGTGTGTGCGTGTGCGTCTAATTTTCCAGAGGCGAGTGCAACACATTATTTTTGCAGGTGATAGGAGAGGAGAGAACTGGCAGCAGCATGAAATGCAAGTCCCCAGAAAAAGGCATTTAGCAGCAGTCAAATTAGATGCCCCATTATAAGAGGGACTTTTTGCAGGAACTAGATCAGAGGAGTGATCACCATTTCTGAATAACCCATATTAGCAGATGCTTCAGGAGTGTATAAAGAGGGAGCTGATTTCTGACATGAGCCAGCTGCTTGGAAATAAAACCACGGGGAAAGAATTTCACCCAGGATTTCCACAGCTGTAGGAGCACCTCGGAGATCGTCACGTCCAAAGACTGCAGAGCTGGAGACAAGCAGGGGACAGCAGATGGGACAGCCTTGGAGGTATCGACCATTCTGACAGCCTGCAAAAGTTTTATCTGTTGTAGACTTCTTGCAAGCTTTACCCTGTCTAGTGTGAAACCTGCACTACATATTCCTCTCTGTAATTAGCTCGACGAATCGCCCCATCACTCATCAGCTTCCAAAAATAATCCAAGCCTGTGGAAATCCAAATCTCATTTCAGAAATGTTTCTCTGAAGTGGGAATCATTCTGGGTGTAAAAGGGTAATCCTATTACAACGCCAGAATTTGGCCACTCTCTCTCAGCCTCTAGAACAAAGATTACTGCCAGTGTAATGATCAGACCACTTTAATGCAGTGGTCGAACTGTGTTAGAAATGCATTGGAGGAGCCTGCTGAAAATCCTGACTAAAGAACTATGGGTCCAGCTGGGGTGGAGGAGGACGGTGATTAGATCTTCAGTTTTAAGGAGAAAAAAATGGAGATCAAAAGAAAAAGCTGCATTAATTTCGAAAATCCAAAATCACCACTTCAGGAATGTAATGCCCTAAAATCCTTCAGCTGATCCCAAGAAGCCAGAATGGCTCAATGAGTCATAGGCCACAGAAAAAATCCAATCAGCTGAATATAGCTCAATGGAATAAAACTGAAAATAAGACGATTAGAACTGAAAATAAGAGCATGCACTTGGAATATTAAAGAGTTTTGTCAACTGCCTCAACAAAAAATTGCCAAAGAACAAGCTAGACACAAGCTAGACACAGACCTCAAAGCAGCTGCAAACTAAAAATGCAATGATAATATAATACCAGAAGTACATTTTCTTTGCTTTATTTCCCTGCAGCATGGGGGGGGGGGGGTTGGTGAATAGTGCAGGAACCGTGTTTTAATTGTATAATTGACTAAACACACTAAAATGTTGTCCAGAATACAACTCTGAAAAAATGCATTGAAAATTTGTTCAAAAATACTTGACCTGCACTACTAGTGGTGCTGTTTTGACTTGTTATTTTTCTGAAGACAAGATTCCAAGTATTTTACTGTGAGTTTGAGAAACAAATTAACAAAATCTCTCTCTTAAATGCACAGGCTTTTTCTCACGCACACTGAGCATTAGCTGGACAAAAACACAGTAAAGGGTGCTCTTACAAGACATGCAAATTGGATAACCCTACCAAGTTCACCTACATTTAATGCCATAGTTTTCACAGCATCACACCAGTATTCAGTGACGCTTCTTTCATAATCAATATTGCCCATAAAGCATTAAATCTGTTTAGGCATCAGGCAAAACTCTGCTTTGCTGTAACTTGACTGCAAAGGATTTGCACAATGTCTGAATTTGGCCCAGTGTTCCTGAGAAGGCGATTTTTCTTGCCCACCGAGGCATTCTGCGCTCATCAGGACGGCTGCCCGCTTGCTGCTTCCCTCCCCCGGAACGCAGGGCTGCTTCGGACGCAGCGGCGCTCTCACTTGTCCGCATATTTTTCTCAGCCTTGCAGCGGTTTTCATGCTTTACTCAAAGCCCAGTAACAATCTGAGGAGCAGAGCAAGCAGTTTTGCCTTCCTCCCCGGGGCACCTCCCAGCACGCTGAATAAAGTGCGGCTTGTTTGGTTTCTGTAAACGCAGCAGTTTTCACAGAGAAAAAGTGGTAAAAAACATAAACTCATCACTATTCATATAATGCTGATATTAAAAGGAAAAAAAAAAGTAAGGAGGAGCTTTGCCAAGAAGTTAGGCTGAATTTGGCTAGAAATTAACACAGTATTCAAGATTGTTTCTTTTAATCTCTAAAAGTCTCCAAATGCAGATTTCCAGAATAATTTACCTCTTTTTTTAGCCTTATGATGAGTATTTCTTTACATAAGGGAAGAATGGAAACTGCTATAAAGGCATATATTTTTACCCTCAGAAACCAAAAATGAAGAGCCAAAAAACAGGAGGCCTACATACATACTTTTCTGTGAGCAGCCATAAGCATCCTAAATTCATGAAAAGCTGCTTACACTTGAGGTACCTAAAAGTCAACCAGACAAATTTGAAAATTTCAACGGCTAATTTGCCCAAAGTGTTTTTGAATCAGATCTGGGACAGGAGGAAAAAAGAAAAAGAGAGAGAGAGGGTAATCTAGATAATGTATACCTTATGGCATGGGCTGTGAATAAGAAAATTCTCAGATATTTTGATTATGCCCATACTGCATACCTTCACTGACTGACTTTATTATACTAAGCAATATGAAATAGATTGCATTTACATTTATGAGAAGAACCACAGTCTCGGGGACTCCTCTGCTTGTGCCAACTTCCAAATATTTCCTGAGCTCTCACGCACATCTGTAATTGCAACTCTAAAGAGCCAAAGCAGGTCAAATGAGGTACGGCACAAGGTTTGAAAGCGCTTTGGAAGGCGGACGCTACCTGGGACGTGTCACTGGGGAACCTTGCCTACCCTTTCAGCAGTGCAGATGGGACCGCTTTCTTGTCAGATTTTGCAATATTATAATAAAAGTTCACCCACAAGGAGCCCCTGAGGTGCAGTGCTTTAGAGGTTAAAATTATGATTCCTCCGGATGCAAAGTTCCCTCATGTGTCAGCCTTAATTTCACTACCCGTCTAGCAGCAAAAGAGGCATTTTTAATTAAGTGCAAGAAAAGTATGGAAACCTGATTTCAAGAAACAAGGAGGAACAGGATTATTATAATCCAATGAGACATAATTAAATGCAGAAATCAAAGGCTCTTAGTGGCACAGAACTTGTTAGGGCCTCCAAGTGGGTATTTGCACTTTAATCTAACATACTGCAGCTTCTTCAAAAACAAAGCTTTTTCAGAAGAAATGAAATGATGACAGAGACATTAGTAAATCTTTTAGGTAAAAAAGCTAAGTGAGCAAAAACCCATAAATCAACATTACAGCAAAAGCCTGTTCTTCACAAAAAGAAACAAAATCATCAGTGCTGCTGCTATTATTTTGAAATCTATATTCCTGATTGTGTCTTAATAATATCAATGTATCAGTGTTAGAAGAAAATATCATAACTTGGCTTAAACTCCTTCATTTGTAGTTACCAATCACCGTGAGCCAGCAGGCTCAGTGAAATGTAGGTTCTTAAGCCTCCTTCGAGGCTTAAGTCAACAGGTTCTTATTGACATTGGACCAAAGCCACCGTGATACCACGTCAGGCCCAACTCTACTCTCCCATATCCAGGGTCTGAAAACTGCACACAGACCCACTTCCCTGAACCCTTTCACCCCACACAGTTACATGATTTTCACATACTTTTAGAATTTGTAGTCAGTGTAAAAACACGCACTCAAACAATAGAAAAACAGCTTCTTCCATGTTGCTCTATGCTACCAAGGTGTGCAATATGAGCATAGACTTGAATTTACAGCATGGGATGATTTCATAGATTTGCAGTATGATTGACTTCTTGTCTAAGTGACTGTCCTCTGAGATGGGCTCCGAGTTTTGCCCTGCTTTCTTTTTCCAGAAGGCTGTCATCATCATTACACTGAAAGTGTGAGCCAGACAAAAGAAGAGCTTTGACTTCACCAGGCCATGGATGAAGCCATCTCAGAGTCAGAGACAAAAATTCCTCTGGTATACCTACAGTTCTGTGATAGTTACCAGATAACAGAATTAGGTAGCCAAAATAAAATAGCAATCACTAATCCTGCACAGTACTGAGATAAAGTTAAAGATATTGTACAGACTAAAGGGATTAAATATAAACATTATTTCTTCATATTCCCCTTTTATTGTCCATCACCAGGCTTTGAAGAAACATAGTCATGATCTTTTTCTCAGACTATATTAATTGTAAAGTTTAATTGCAGCTGCTGTCAGAATGAGATCAACAAGTACACACCAAGTACACACCCCAAAGTGGATCATAGCAAAAATACTAATGTCTCAAAAAAGGGTGATTTCTAACTTTATGCTTTTCTGGGTAGAAACAGCTCCCAGGATACTTTAGCCATTTTTATTCCCTGATAACACAGATTTATTTTTAGTAGCCTGAGTGCTCATACTGAGGAATACAAAAAGGCCATGAAAGAACAACATTTAGTACCGGAAACAGTGACAATAAAGTGCCAGGAATATCCCTCATAGAGGTATTCCTATACTTCCTATAGCAAAATAACACAAATTCAAGTAAGTCATGCTGTAGACCTGGTTCCTGTTCTGATCAAAGAATCTTATGAAATAATATACATCTTTTAATTTTGTTTCTGGCAGGGGAGAGTCAGGTTTAAACTGGATTGCTGTTCACTTCTCACCAAAAAAAACTGTTCCTTCTACAGAACACAAAGCAAATGAGTTGCTTCATTTACACGCTGAGAAGGACTCTCTGATGAGGAAAAAACTCACTCACTTTATGGGATTAAACAAAGTTTTAATAGCTGTGGTATTATTTAAAATATAATGGGTCAAATTGCCTTTTCTTTAATGGACAGGATGCTGTGGAAGTGATTATAAGATATATGTGCATGTACGCGCTTTTCTATTATGCATCCAAAATCATGCGAAGAGGCCCAGGGTCTTCTGGGCCAGTGATCATACCTTCATCCACTGGCCTCAGATGAGGTCCAAGGAGCTTTGCTTCTGCAAGGATGCATCTAAGTACTGCCTGGGAAACAGAGAACTTGGTACATAAAATAATTGAAAATTCCAGGCACATGGCTTTGCAGAAACGTTTTGTGACCGAGTTCCAATTTCTTGTCATTTTTTGGCAGAATGGGCTTAAATCATGGGGCTTTGGCTCCCCTGTGATGATATCTGGAGGAATAAAAGGAATCTGATCCCACAGATCAGTTGAGTTCACAGGTTTGTGCAAGATTTGAAGCAAGGCAGGGCATGTATTGCGTTGGCTGAACTGAGGAGAAAATTTGGCTCCCTAACACAAAGGTAATGCAAGACCAGAAAGAGTCATCCCACTGTCACAAGGGAAAGAGGCAAATGAGATCTTTCTTCATCATGCCCTATTGCCATCTGCAGAGGAGGAGTAGGTCGTCTCTGAGTGAATGCAGTGTCCACAGATTCCTCTAATCCCCCCAACATATTCCCTCATTCTGAGGGAGGATGTGGCTCTTTAAATAGACTATTTCCCCACCTTGCAACCTGCTCCTGCCAAAAATCCACCGTAACCTACTGTGAATGAAGGCTAAGTCCTTGCAGGCTGCAAATGCATCCATCGGCAAGTGTCTGCAACAACTTTCTGGGGAAAAACCCCCAAACACTCCTCTTTCACCACTAAATTAAATAAATAAAAAACAAAGAAACGAATACAAGTGAACTGTAGTTTTGCCAATCAAGCTCAGAAGATCCCACCTGTTTCACTTGTGTGCTTGCATCTCCTTTATTCATCGTAGATCTTCTCAAAAGCGCAGGATGGGCTTGCTGATGGAGATAAATCAGGAGTCTGCAGCAGACAAGTGTCCTTGAGCACAGTACGGCCTTGCTGCTCTCTTATTCCCGCAATATGGTGAGCGCATCCAGCAAGTCTCTGCATTTTGAGTGGGCGAAAATTGCTCTAAATAAAGGTCTAGCGGGTCTGCAGAAATAAGGTGAGATCCTCACTCTGCAAAAGTCTGCAGCACACAGCTCCCATTTTCCATAGCAATGAAAAGTCATTTAACTCCTTTTTTTCAATAATTCAACAATAAAACAAATATTGATCAGTTAGTCAAATTATCTCAAGAGAGGTCTTTTGGCATTTATTGGGTTGTGTGTGTGTGGTTTGTTTTGTTTTGTTGTCATTCTTTCCCTTGCCATTGTCATCCTAACTTTCACTCCCCCCAAGACAGAAAAGAGGACAAAAAGTAAAATATTTAGAATTAAAATAAAAAGAAATATTTAGATTCACTCCCTAAAAAGCAAAACTTGCTTCACACTGTCTGGACCCAAGTTGCACCTCAGTGGTATTCCTGCAGGCCCAGGTAGTCCATCACAGCTCCATTAGGGGACGAAGGCTTAACAGGCTCGCAGGCAGAAATGTAGTTCACAAAAACTTATCAGTATCTCCCTCTTGGCAGCCAGTAATCAATATGCCTGAAGAAGCCTTTCATATTGATCTTTAAGCTCTTGTATCCTTGTGCTGGCATCAACACTATATACACACCGATCCAGGGCAGTATATAAATGGAGAAAATAAAAGGCTATATGTCTGTTGTGATATATTGATTAACTAGCTATAAAACCATTTTGCAAGAGTTATCTCTAGGAGCATGCCTTTTATTTATGTCAAAGGCATGGTACTTTCATTGCAAGCACCTTTGATACTTGCATAGATTTGATATTTAGGGAAGACATAGCTTGGGAATAAATAGTATGGCTGATTTTAGCTGACTGAATATCAAATGGATTTTTCTTTGGCAAGCTTTGTCTGGAGCATGAGATATAGTCTCTCTCTGATACTGAAAAATCTCTTCTTCCCACAAAACAATACTGACAGTTTTGTACTGAAGTGCTTGTGAATATAGACATTAGCTGATTTTTTTTTCTCCAAAATATATACAAAATGATGCCCATGTCAGAACCCTGGGAAACACTAATCTCCTGCACCAGAAGACAGACAACCACAATAACAGCACACCCAGAACACGTCAAAGAAAATCTACATAGCTACGTGCATCATGAAGTACCATTTTTGCTAAGAAGAATTCACTACATTTTCTGTGCTGCTGTCCAAGTGCACTGTTTATCCCCATTATTTACGGGAAGCATCTGCTGCTGCTGCTTTTTGAGAGCTTGCAAGCTTCTGTAGACATAATATCCCACTCTGCCTTCAGCCAACATTTATATATAAAAAGAAATAAATAAAAAAAAGACCTCTATAGCCAGAGGTAACTAGAAGTGGATATCTTTTTCCTTCAGGTATCCTAACGATAAATATCTACCCACGTGACACAAATGATTCAGCTCTGAACATAACGCTGGCCCAAAAGCTTTGCTCCTTTGTGTCTACAGGACAGCGATTCAGTTAGCTAAGTCCTGATCACTTTTGAGGGTGCCTGCAGCAAAGCACAGAGCTTACAGCTTTGTTGCAACAGATCAGAGAAACTGCCAGGATAATATTGCAGTGGCAGTCTCTGTATACCCATTAAAATAAACCTGGAGACAGCCTCGTGGCTTCACACAGGTGCTAGTCGCACGGATAAACAGACGTGAGCAGAAAGGAGGGATGGTGTTGGGCAACATCACGCACAAGACTATGGAGGTACCCCTAATTCCAGGTGCCCCTTGGAGCACAGTGGACATTCACAGCTCAGAAGAGAAATCTTCAGCGAGGTCACACGAGGTCACATCCAAACTCCCTCCTTAGGAATAACAAAAAAAAAAAAAAAAGAGAGAGAGAGAGAGAAAGAAAAGAAAAGGAAAAAAAAAAGGAAAATCAAGCCTTTGCTGCCTTCTCCTGCCCATAGACCTGCTTGCACGAGGCAGCCTCCAGAAATCAAGGCCAGCACCAGCAGCTCACTTTGCATTTCAGGCTATTGCTCTCCCTGCCCACCGATCACCCTGGCGATTGAGCTGTTTCAAAACTCTTCCTTCACAGGGCCAGGCAGAGCTCTTTCCCATTAGAGGTGAAAGACCCATAGGGATTTCTCTGCAATGGTCGCAGCTGCCAAGGGGTATACAGGAGAGCATGAAAATAGCATCAGAAGAGCAGAGGGATCTACCTACCTTTCAACCATCTGGGAAAGACAAAAGCCAAAACCTCCTCAAATGGGGATTTTTTCCTCCCCTCTCCTTTTCTAGGTTTATATCTTCATGCATCTAGAGCAGTTTGCCAGCAAGGAGGCCATTTGCCCATACACAACGTCTTAGCCCTTCAGTCTCCATCTTTAAGAGCTTAATTATTCTCGGTAATAAGTAACTGCTCTATTTCCTAATTGAATTTCATTCAGGTTAAAATGCTTTTTTTTCTCCTCTTCTCCTAATTAACTGAGTCTTTCAGATATAGCTCATGTAAGATAAGAGAGGTAGTAGCAAGTAAAGCTCAAACGCCAAGATAAAGAGCCAAGCGTGCCTTTGACTTTTAAGCCCTACTAAGGGGCAAGGGTAAAACACTCCACGGCTCTGCCTTTTATTTATTTCGCAGCAGCAAAAACAACTGCAAAAGGCGTAGAGAACTGTGTGATATTTCTCTAGCCTTGCCAAGCTGCCTGGCACTGCCACCAAGGAGCAAAGGCGAAGCCTTCCTCCCCCACATCACCGCCAAAACAGCAGGCCCTCCTCTGGGACACGAGTTTAGTGCTATTTTAACTCCAGGATGTACATAGCTCTTCGTTGGAGGGAGGAGAAAATGGCTGGGAGAGCAGATTATATCACAGGAAACCTTTGTTCCTTTCAAGCACAAACCAAGGAGCCACACTCGCACACTCGTAGTTTCACGCTAGCCTCCTCCCTGGCAATAAAGCTCCTAGACTAGTATGTACATAAGCATCTTATTACTGAGCAACTTTAAGCCTTTGCTACCTGTCTCAGTTTCCCTACAGCACACTGCCTACGCAGCTCCCCTATCCACAGCTCCAGGTTTCTAACTTCTAAATGAAATTCATCCTTCTTCAACTAGACACAGCATCCTTCAGAAAAGCTTTCTCTTTCAAATAAGGATTACATCCTCCCCTTCCCTATATATATATATGTATATACATATACACACACACATATATATATAAAAACATATATATATATATATATATGTAATATATATAGATAGATACATAAAAAAAAAATAAAATAAAAACTAGCAGTTACCTTGTGACTGTATTTATATTTATAAGACCAAGCCTCAGTAACGACATTCAGCCCAGGAAATTAATTAGCTGGGTGGTGCTCCCATGATTATAACACCTTTCAGGTGCTGCTATTAGGCATGTGTTACAGGCAACTTTCTCCTTGTTGTAGGTTTACTCTTTTTTTCATCTCTGTTTCCTAGTGAGAGGGAGCAAAAGTACATAGGAGAGTCTTAGAGAGCTACTGAGCATAGCATTTATTTATATACATACACATATTGCAAGGGAGCAGCAGAGAACATGCTCGGTTTATGAGCTAAAATCTTGTTCTGGGCGGGCTCCGTGTACTCGCCCAGGTGGTGATACACAGAGCTGTGCTACGCAGTCCACCTTCCTCCACCCTCCAAAACCCCTGCCACCCTCCCGGAAAGCCCCTTCTGTGTAGCTATAGACTGTCAGTAGGAAGACCTGGGAAGCTGAGAGTGTGAACTAATTTCAAATTAAAACCCATTGAAGTAACACAGGACACTGAAATAATAGCAGCTCAGGTGGTGTTATTCTTTCTTGTAAAGAACACAGAAAATTTAAATTTTTCAATCTGTCGCACAGAGTGACACAGAATTTAAGTCTAGTTTCTGTAGAAAACACAAAACTTTGCCTAGAGAAAAGCATAGAGAACTGCTTAGTGCGGCATGTCTAACCAGTGATGTATAATTCAACAGAGCTCCAACCACGTATTCAGTATGGTATTTAAGGGTAGAAATAGCACTGTGGAGCTTATTGGATTTATTGAGTGCAGCATTTGTTGTATTCATTGAATTTCCTGGCTTTATATCAGACTCCTAGTAACAATTTCATTCCAGCTCTTATCTATTAACATATCCAGAATTGCCTAGCATGGGTTTTCAGCAGTTCAGAGGCACGGAAGAAAATAACACTCACGTTTAGAGCAGTGCAAAGGAAAACAATGATAGAGATATTCCAAACAGCCTAATGAAGAAGCGATTTTCAGTGCATAACGAAAAAATTATTAAAATGTCACTGAGCTTCCTTAGGTGCAGTCAATGAAAGAGGAAACAAAGCCATCCAGGGCCCTCAGCAACTTGCCAGGCACAAGTCGTGCCCAAGAGTGGGACAACCTCTACATTGGCTTTTGCTACCATGGAGACATCTATTCAGTTCAGCGGTTTTTAAACCTTTCACTTAAACCTTTTCCAGCAGCATCCCCGTGCAGCTCCCTCTGCTGTCGCATTACCCTAACAGACAGCAAATTCTCCCTAAGGTCTGAGCTGCCAGTTCATGGAAACATGGAAATGTGGGCTGCAGAGGACATCGGGTGGCCACAACCCAGCCCCCTTTGGGGGGCTGCTAAAGCACTGCCACCAGCAGTAGATTAGGGCGTCTGCCACACTGTCCACCTGAGAATGGTGAGCAATACAATTTCTGTAAATGAAACTAGTTACGCCTTACTGTTTTCCAATGTTCATGAAAAAGAACTGATTTCTGTCCATTTTATTATGGCCTTTTACATGTTATCCCTTCTGGCTTTCCTCTCTCTCTTTCCCTGCGCTTTGCTTCTTTCCTGATAAAACCAACCCACTTTCCTCCATTTCTCCCTGGTCATAGTTTCTAAATGGTTCCAGATGTAATTTCCTGGCTGGTCTCCAGTGAGGACAAGCTGATGGAACAACCAGTGAATAGAAGACTCAGGTCTTAAGTTTCAAGAGAATACTCTTCACACTATAGGATTCATATGCGTGCTAGCAACAGTCTAGTCATTCCTGACCTTTTTTATAGATATCCTGTGATGTGCCTTTGCAGCAATGTTGTTCATAGCCATTCTTAATGTAATTCAATGCATATAGGCAGCCAAAACATTGAATTAAAGCTGAAAGGGGATTATCTCTTGACATTAGCTTAACCAGAGCACAGTGCCCTGTAGAAGCAGTTTGTGCTGTGAATAAGTGCTGTAGAGGAGAGTAGAAAACCAGTCCAGCCACTGATTTCTGGTGTGACTGTATGAGTCATGACATTTTTTGCTGTTCTTTCCCCCCTTTGCATGTCTATTTCGAGTTCTTTGGAGCAGGAGCTACATCTGAGAGATATTTTACAGGGCCTAAAATAATAACAGGGTCACAGTCTCCTCTGTCCAAGGTAGATAACAGCTTTAATGAAGGGACCAGATTACTAAAATCTTTAGTATATATGTTGCTTCTCAGATGCGTTAGGCTGGCAGCAGCACTCCCACGAAGCTCCACAGTGGAGTCACCTCTTCAGTCTGAGAAGAGTGGACAAGATTTGATCGAATGACTCAACCTTGCAATTGATATTTGCTATTATGTGATTATTTTTGTTGGTTTAATGCCCTGGAAGTTACCAGTCAGCTATCTCAAATCATTTACTTACATGGGGCTGAGACCCATTGGAAAAAAGTGCAGGTGCCGCTGGCTGCTAGGTGCTGGTCCAGCTGTTTCAGCGTGATTGAGGAATAATGTGCTCCTGTATGTTTTGCAGGAAAATTCAGCAGAAAACCGCTGAGAAGTGCCCAGCCTGTGTCGACCTGCAGTGGCTCTGTCAGTTAGTACTGCTGCTAATTGCACCAGTGTCCCTCCATCATTTTGCCCTGACCTTGCGGCAGGAGGTGCAGGCAGTAAAACAGAAGCAAGCTACAGCACACAGGAATGGCAAGAAAGGAAAATCACTCTCTAGTTCAGGTTCAAATAACCATGTGATGAGTTTGGAGGGTGAAGTGGACTACCACAGCACCTAATGTTGATTTTGACAACATGGGATCAAGTGTTTTTTCCACCTCCATGGAACACTGCTCTGATATATGGTAGGGCTGTGCACTTACTTTTCCAAATGTTTTCCTGAATGTTCTTATCCTCTTGAATCTCTCTGAGCCCTCCCTGAAGATGGAGTGCTGCTTCTTGTTTGTTCCCACTCACCTTTCCCATGACTGATCTGCCCCTGTGCCTAGTAGAGGTCTGAAGGTTGCAGGCAACAGAGGCAATAGAGGTCCTTAAAGGTTGCAGGCAACTCAAAACCATACGTACAACCTAGTCAACAGGATGAATCACATTTTCACAATCTTAGTCCTTGCATGTACAACAACCCAATTCCACATCCAAAAACTCTGTGGTTGCTGTGTTGCTTGCAACACTGGAAGCTGCTCCTAGGGCATCGTCCATTGAATTAAAGCTGAACATGGCTTCGCTCCTGCCATTAGGTTAAGCAGAGCACAATACCCTGGAGAAGTAGTTTGTTCTAGCGAACAGGTGCTCTAAAGAAGAAAGCAGGTGACAACTTTGTATCATCCCTATTTTGGGGGGAATATGGCACAACTTCAGCACCAGACCCTACCATTAATTTCCCTGTATAAGGGAAAGGATGCTTTTCTGTCTGCCACAGAATTCCCCTGTGATCCAGAGCACCTTGCTTAAAACTGTATTTTTCTTACAAGCTTTATGTCCTCCTCATTTTCTCTCACTGCCCATCCTTCAATATCTGCATTATTCCTTGAGCTGCAGCTGAAACAACCAGGAGCTGCATTTTGACTCTGGAACGAGTTAAATGAAGCAAAATACTCTAAAAAATTAAATCTCTATTTGACATTGAAAAAGAATTGGCTACAACTCTCAATTTCCTACCCATATACTACAAATAGTAACAGTCATAATGAAACAAAAGTTTAGTTTACAAAAGTAAAATATTACTTGTGAGGGAATTCACCTGGTGTTGCAATACTTCAGTTACTGTGGAGTAGTATAATATATTTTAGTACAAAAATGACAGGGAAGCCTCTGGGGAAATAATTCCCTTTGTAGCGGAATTCTTGTAGTCAGATGTAGCCACTCACTTAGGGCCTCTGCTCATTATGAGCACCGAATGAGCCAGGATACAACATATGCAATGAAATCTTTAATTACCTAATTACAACCTAGTATACAGAAGCAGGGAAACCAAACTAAAACTGTGCAATCAGTCTTAATGCTGAACTTCCTCACTTTCACATGTTGGCCTTTGCAACTTCTGTTATGTTTTAACGTACAGTGCATCTACGCAAAGTAAAGATACACCTAAGTTAAACGTTCAGTGTACTAATAACGTGAATTTCAGTAACTTCAGAAGTGCATTTCAGGTTTTACAAGATTTCTAACTGTGGAAGCTTGCTGTGTTTCCAGCTCTCCTTTTACGACAAATGGCACAGCGGTTTGCAGCCCTGCGATCCTGAGGGCGCCTTCCCAAGCCACCACGCGGGCTGAGGCACGGCAGCACGGCCGGCGGATCAGGCCTTATGGATAGACAAGCGTATACACTGCAGGCCTCGATTTGAGGAAATACAAAAGCGTAGTGCAGCGGCACTGTTGGTTCTCATACCCAATTCATGTTCAGGCGCTGCATTTGCATGAATTCATTCATTTTAAAATCATTCTAAAAAGCTGTTTGTTTGCATTGCAAATTGCGCTGAGAAATGTGAAGCATGCACTATTATTAGGTGTCTGACACAGCTCCCATTACCCAGAAGGTGCTAAACAGCTACTGATTTTGGCACCTTCCGATTCATTTAAAAGAGACTTTGATAAATTGCAAGCAGGTGCAATTCAACAAACTAGCATATATGGCATGATGAAGCAAAGGCCTTGATAAATCCAGTTCCTCTGGGCCAGGAAACTTATGATGAATTAAAAATCACGAAAAAAGCACTGGGGCTAGTTTCAAAATAAAGATTCAGGTAACAATAACAGCCTTTTAAAATCTGGCATTTCTAATGCGTTGCAGTAGTCCCGGAGGCTGTATGGAAACGTATTTAGGTACTTACTCCAGCTGCCCCTGCACACATCAGGGTAAAAAATCCAGGCGGAAAATTCAAGAGCCTCAAGAGAGGGCTCTGCCCACCACTGCCCAGCCGCCTCTCCAGGCTGGGAGACCTGGGCCCCAAGGCCTCGTGTGACGTCCATCTCCACTGGAGACACTCAGAGTCTAAAGGCACTATATCTTCACTTTGCAGGTGGGGAAAGAGGCCATAATAGAGGGGATGAGTCACACACGAGGTCAAGAAAAGGAGTATCCTGGAGAACAGTCTTGTGCTCTTAACTCGGTACACCGAAAGCCAGGATACTCGCCCACGCAGTCTGTGCTCCTCGAGCCCTTTCCCCGGGAAGCGTATTGCTGCCTCCGCAGGGGAAAGCGCTCAGGGATGAGCAACTTCTGCTTCCCGTTCTGCTTACCAGGGTGCAAGCACAAACCCAAAACGAAGAGAAAGAAGTGCTGTGAAAGAGCACGCACAAACAAGAAAAGGGCAAATAAGCTAGCATTAATGTTTGTATTCCTACACCCCAGCCAGGCTGGCAGTTCTCATCCGTACAGGGCACCAAGCAATGGGCTAGTGGAATGTGACTCCCAGCTAAATATTCCTTAATATCATCATGCTGCTTTAAATGTTCCCCATTGAAACAAGGCTCCAGCCTTTTCAGACACTCAGCAGAGGTTCATTATCTTGCACATAAAAATTGTATTTTGGTCTTATCCCATCCCATCCAAGCTCTTAAACCGCAACACCGTGCCATGCTATCACTGAGCAAGGTGAATCAGCTGCTGCCAAGCTCTGTGATAAGCAGCTAGAAAATTTCCAAAGCTTATGTTAGCTCGAAGTGTACCAGCTTTGCTGTCTCCACACTGCATTGCAATGCAGGCTTACCATAATAAAAACCATCCGGTATCTCCCTTCCCCTCCTCAAACAGGCAGCTTGGTTGAAGGAGCTTTCGCAGCTGTTGCCACAGCCCCCGGCCCTTCCTGCTCTCGCTGTTCATAAGCACTCTCAGCCCTTCGCAACGTTCCTGATAGCGGGAGCGGCCACTGATAACAAAAGCGGCACAGTGCTGTTTGCAGTCTGTGTACAGGCTGGACGGCCACAACCGATCCCTCGTGCACTAGCTGCAAAGAACTGTAGCGTTCTTCTGCTACACAGTGAATAAAGATTCGGCAAATATCAACAGGTGTAAAATGACTGAGAGTCTGGAGAGTCAAATAAGGTCAAAAGGGTGCCCGATATGCTGCTGGCATCGTATGCCACCTTCCATTCAAACGCATCCGGCCACCTAGAACCGCTGTATATTCCTCGGCTCCACAGCTGTCGCAACATCTGTTAGTCATTCATATACTGCAGATACATGTGTTAATATCACAGTCTGCTCTTGCTTTGGGACTCCATGGACGTGCTCAGCAAAAGCAACTTGAAGGGCATAAGAGATGTACCCAAACATTTCCTACTGAAAGATTTTTCTCTTAGTAGTAAGGTCAGATCTCCAGGGCACAAGCTAGAGGAGATAGCGATCTTTTTGATGCCCTGCAGAAGAATTCCACAAGTATGAAGGCCGTAAGATCTTGAAACTTACCTAATAATAGACGACGCCTGGATGATATGGTGTTAAATAGGTGAGCTGTGAGACGTTAACGAATCCTGAGGACTACAAAAGTATCTACGTACTCTTTATCTATCCATAAGTAAAGCAAGAAAACCTTGTCTTGTCATTGTTTCATTGGTGCTTGTGGTTGATAAATGAATATACAGTTTAGCAGATGAGGATAAAAGCTAGGGTCTTCTCTAGAAATGTTGCACAGGAAGTGTCAAATCATGAGTTAAACGTGCCCATTTTCCAAAGCGTTGTGTCTGACAGCTCCTAATCAATGAGGTTGCTCCTAAGCAATCCTGATCAGTTTAACAGAGCATCTCCTCGAGTTGAACACTGAATTACTGCAAACCTGTGCCTGGGTTAACTTGGAGGACAGCACCCCGCCATAACAAAAAGGAGCTACTCGTGTACTCTTTGCATTAGGCCCAGTTGTTTCTGCTTTCCAGTGCCTCCGTGCAAACACAGAGGCAGCAGGCTGCCATTGCAGGGAGCGGGGAGACTACACAGTCTTCGCTCGTCTCCGCCACTGTTGTTTCCAAAAGTGATGTTTCAAGACTTTTTTAAGTTGTCTGTGCTTGAGCTTTCTGGTCTGTGAAAATGAATACGTGGATTGTCAGCTTCAAAGAGCTTGGGAGAATTTTCTGGGTGAAATTCAAAGCGCTGTTACGGATACGAGCTGCATTTCAATATCCCGAGGAGGACTTTGGGGCAATACGTAGTACGTGTCCTCCTCTCCCCACACACCTGCACACAGAATACTGAGTGCCAGGGGTACCGAAGACTGCACGAAAAAATGGGAAAGAACCTGCTCTTCCTGAATACCAAGTATAACTTGCAGCTCTGTTTTTCCTCTTTCAGCTCAGCGGCAGTGGCAGTTGCACGAATGTGTGACCAAAGCCAGGTTACGTTTACACCAGCGCATCCTTTCCCGCAGCCGCTGCCTTCCGCTGAGCCTGCCCAGCCTTCTTCCCCCACCGAGCCTTCCTCCGAGCCCCGTTCTTCAATGCGGCGTGCCGTGTCCTGGCCCATCGCAGCCTCTAGGGCTACCGGAGAGCTGACGCGTCTGCAGTGCGAGGCCTGCGGGGTGCCTTGCCCTTCCCGCTCCGTTCGGTGCCACCCAGCAGCTCGGAGCTTTCGCCTTGGAAGAAGAGGCACTGTGATGGCTAGCAGCAGCGCCGGTGAACTTGGGCGCTTGATGCAGTCGGGTGGTAGGTGCCGTCTTTGGGCGCGTAAATTGGAGTCTCATTTTCTCATGTGGCCCCAAGGAGCCACGGCACCTAATTAAGTTTCCCGGACCCATGAGGTCTCTTCCATGCTCAGATGCAGGCGATGGACAGCGCCAGGGCCCACGTGCACCGAGCCTCAACCTCGTGGCCTAAGGGGGACGTGCTGAGGAGCACCCACCATCAGCGTGAATGTGCTGCAAGGGGGAGAGAGGGGGCGTAGCAAGGAGCAGATCACACCGCTTCTCTCTCCTCTGCGTGCCGGTGTGTACAACGGGTTCACGTGCACATAACCTAAGCTATCGGCGCACAAAAACATCACCAAAATCTACGGTTCTCAGGGGCGAGGAGCCAGCTGTGCAGTAAATAGCCGAGAGCAGGAAAGAGAGGGGGCTATCTGCACCCACGCCGAGCCCTCAGCCAAGCTGCTGCTCACGCGCTGTAAGCGTTAGTATCATAAAGGAGAACAAATGGTCGCTCGGTTTTAAGGCATAAATAAAGGTTAAATTAAACTGCTCTTATCTGCTGACTCACAACAGCCTCCTGTATGCACAGACCTTGATCCCCGGCCTGTAACCAATGTGCTATAAGAGCAGTGACTGGCAGACCGCTTTCCTTGGCAATGAGATTGCACAAGGTCACTCAGGGACTTCTCTTGGGACCTGTCCAAAAGCAATTCAGGAAGTCACTGAACGAGGAAATCTGCTGGCATTTAGCTCATTGCCGTGACGAGAATACTGATCAGCCCCTTCCTGGCGTCCATCAAACTATTCCAAGCACCGTGGTGCCATCACGCCGTAGAGAGACACAGAAATTGATGCTGAATTTATTCACGCTCTGGTGTTCCCCTGGTGTCACTGCACTGGTATTGTAGAAGCCACTTTGAATTTATGTTGATTTATTTGAAGTCAGAATCAGGCTTTCTTTTGGACATTTACCTCGGCAGGCAGGAAATGTGGTTACACTGGGACAGCAGTGATTGAGACCAACCTGTCACAGATACTGCACAAGGTGCACAGCCACAGAAAATCTCAACCTTCGTGTTTATGATCTCTGAATCCTTAGAATTAAATTATTGAATATAGTTTATTATTATTATTATTCCTTAAGCTCAAAACTGTCATAAATCATATAACATGGTGATGGCTGGAAAATTTACAAGCTGCCAAAGAGAGAATCGGACTCAACTTTTTAGGTATTAATTACATGCTGGTAGATAGGAGGCTTTGCTCTTCTAAGGCCACCCACTAGTCTCATTATAAAATGTCTTGTTCTGAAAAGCATGTGATGAGCTGTCCAGCTGCTCTGTAGAGCTGTATAGAGAGCATCTATATAGACAGCATCCAGCTACGGTTGGCACAGTGATCCTCGTTCTGCTCTGACAGGCAGTGATTAGCAGGGAGGAAGGAAGGAGAGCACACATCAGCAGCATTTCTCTCCACCCCTAGACAAGTGCCATAGTAGAACTGAATTATTGCCTGCGTGGTGTCAGCGGAAGGATGGCAAGTTGGGGAGAAACTCATGCTGTGAGGTACTTGAGGTTTCCTCTGTGCTTAGCCACCTCAGTGGGGTGAACACTCCTGCTTTGGATATAAGCCCTTTTCCCATTGCCAGGGAGATCAGGTTGACTGAGCATCAGTGGATCAAGCAGGGAAGAAAAGAAGACCTCCCCATGCATGGCTTCCTGAAGTGTCCTGTTAACTGTCACCTAAAAATACCATGAAGACTGCATTTCCTAGTGATACTACTGTGCCTTTCCATCATCCATGCCAGATGCAGGTGGCACCGTTTCTCTTCCATGTAAGTTCACTGCACATGCCCTTATGGACCGCAGACCATCTGGGTACACATGCAGCACAGCTCCTGGAGTGGAAGGGGCCGCTGGGGCAGACCCCTGACACATACATCATTCTCACCCTGGTGAGAAGTTGCAGCTACTTCAGTCTTGATGCTGTAAAATGAACATTTACAATACTCCTTCTCTTCCTCAAATTACTCAGCAAAAACTTTGTTGGGTTTATTTGCTCTCATCAAGCAGAAATTTAAGAGCGGCTCTGAAAACAGTCACCTTTGCAGCATTTCTCAACACAGTTTTATTACTGTTTCGATCCTGACGGTGTTTAGACAAAAGGAGGAGTCTTTTCACATCATACAATGGATGCAATTTAATCAGTAGTCAACAAAATTGCCACAAGCAAAGAATAACTCTATTGTTTCTTTCTTTTCCTCTCGTCCCTCTTTGGATTATTCGTTTCGCGTCCCTGGCAACCCCACCGTACAAACTCTCATCAGGGGCAGTGGTGCCTGCGGAGCAAACGGGGAGACTCCAGGTTTACCTGCTTCCCTGCCGCAGCCCACCGAGCTAAGACCTGACCTGCTTCTGCCCAGGAAACCTTATCAGCCTGGGGAACATTTTGTGGCAGTACATTCGTGATGGCTGAACACATATTTAATGCTCTTTTAAAATAAAAAAGTAGCCATGAAAGGAGAGCTGTTCATTTGAAAAGCAAGTTTTCTGAGCAGAATTTTGCCTTTAGTTTGGAAAGGAAATTGGGGAGGGTCTGCACAGCTCCTTATGCTTGCAAGGCCCATTCTCCCTCGCATTTGTTGAAGCTGACTGTTCTAGAAAAAAATGCTGCCCAATTTTAACAAGAATTTTTTTCTTGAAGGGGCTATAAATTGAACGATTTGACTTCGGCCATACCTTTTCAAAACAGCCTTTTTTTCTAAGCACAGTCGGGCATATAAGTTTTATCTCCATTTCCAAAACAAGACATTTTGAGTTTTAAGGACATGCTTAGCTTAAAGCAAGAGAATATTTGACAGTGATCTTAAATTTAGGCATATGGTTAAATATCTACCTGAATCATGATCTAATAAGGAAAAATAAGATGAATTTCTCAAAAATATGTATGTTTTGCTCCTTTATTTTCGCTGTAATTAATTCCTTCTCTTCTCTTACCTATCTTTGTAATATGAACTCACAATGTCTGGCGTTCTCCTTTGAAAAAATGTTTTGACCTGTTTTTTCAGCGTCGTCTGAAATCTGCCACTTTGAGAAATGACAAATAAAACCCTTTCTAGACCTTACTGGGAAGAAACATGTCGACATTTTAGCCATACATCTGAATTATAGGCAGGATAGCACGAAGACAAGTGCTGAGAGGTTATAGCAGAAACGAAGCTGTCCACACAGTCCTGGGGCTCCCTTTTCCCATCCAGACCCAAGCACAACCTGCCTCTGCCGCTGCCTGGGAGAGTGGCTTAGTATCGGCTCTATTTGTACATACTCTGCCACCTCATAAAACTCTTCCTCAACAAAGGATTTTCTTAATTTCTAACTGGGTTTCCTAAGTTTGGGGGATTTCACAATCATGATTTAACTTATTTAGAGTTTTTTTTCCCCCATAAAGTGCCCACCAGTAGATCCAATCACAGAAAAGTACCAGATACATTTTGTACTAACACAACAGCAAGAGAAAGCTATGAAGGTCTGAATGTAACTAAACCATGTTCCAGAATATCATCCACTAAAAAAAACCCAGAGCTACTGAGGAGGAATAAACACACCTTGTCTGATGGACAGAAGCTGATAATCATATATATTTTGTTTCACTGTTATCTAAAGGTAATAGTAGAAGACCCATGCTGATGCAGCATGGATGGACAAGCATTATGAGAGAGATGGAGAGATGGGTAAATTGTTCCCTGAATAAACCTTGGCTGGTAGCAAGGTAAACCGAGCTGTTATCGTCACTCCCGCTGGCAAACACGCTCTTTGTTGCCTGTTTTGCCAGACAAACAAACTCCAGCCTGTCAAACAGCGTGGCGAACCCACCCCCTTTGCCGTGCCATCAGACTTAGGTACTTGGTGCCCTTCTGCACACAGTCCTAGCCACGCTGGTACTCCAGCACATACAGAAAAGAAGAAATACGACCCTTTAATGAAATCTTAACGATGCTGGAAAACCACGGATGAGTAGGTATCACTGGGAGAGAGGCGCAACGGTGCCCACTACCACTTGTTTCACTTAATGACTAGGATCACATCTACTGCAGGAGAGACAACAGTTGGTGGTGGGAGGTGATTAGTAGACACAAGTAAGGGAGTCCAGGGATGTGCGGCAGGGCCACTCGCGTGTTTAGAGGCAGTCGTACTCTCACATCGCCTCCCGAGGCTGAAGATCACTGGGAAAGACGCCGCCAGCTATCAGTGCAGATGACAATTCTCATCTCCTTCATTTTAGACTTTCCAGCCTCTTCGCTTCTTGCACCCTTGCTTGCATTTTTGCTGATTTTGGCTTGTGCTAAATATATTTTACTGGGATCACAGATGATCATCATTCAATGTAATTTGCAGCTAGGCCTATTTTAAAATTATTTTGGGAACTATATTACTTTGTCCTGTAAACGTTTACTCGCTAAATGTCAAATGTGCTAGTTTCTCAATGTATTACAAGAGAAATCTGCATATGAATGGAGGGGAAATAGATAGAATCTCTAGCATATAGATGTATATAGAATTACAAAAGCTCTAGATTCAAATACTAGGAAGATGCTGTGCTGTTTTCTGTGATTTGTCTTGAACAAAACCTTAAATAATTTATTAACTTTTGCTGTCCAAGTTTTCTGGATTCCAGGGAACAACTGTAGGAACTTTTCCCATTCAGCTTCTAATGTGATGGGGATTACTTGAACCATGTTGAATATTTTTCCTTTTCTAGAAAAAATGTCCCCCTCCACTATTCTGTACCAAACAGGAGGATGTGGAAATAAATCATGGCAAGGAATCCAAACCCAAAAATTTCACTCATTAGGTAAAGATGAAGTCATGTTTTTTTCCACACTACAATTTGTGCTGAGAGGTGAAAGCTTCTGCAGCAGATACAAGTGGATGAGAGATGTGAAAGTATTCTATGCAAGGAGTTTTACCCAGAGTGCGGATAAAATTACTCTCCTACTAGAAAGTGGGTCTACACTGAGGCAAATCAACAGTTTCAATGTAGTCTCCCTTATCAAATGAGAAGGTAATCCTTGTTTTAATTCTTCCATTAATTTAAGACACATTTCGAAATTCTTTTTAAGGAGAAGCGCATTGTCCTTTGCTTCCTTTATTTAGGTGGGTTTTGTTTTCCATCTGTGTTAGAACAGCTCATAGTAAGGGATCAGCTGTAACTAAACTGATGCCATTTACAGGCTAACTGAAGGCTTTACAGAGCCATGAAATCCCAGAGAGAGCAGCAACAAGCATTCAGAATTACAGGTCTGCAGATTTAACAGGCTTTGCTCCTTGGCTGTGTTCACAGGGAAAATCCCCGCGGGCCTGTACTAAGGGTACCAAAACCCACCACCTTGCCAATTCCCAGTCACGCTTAGGATTTTATGAGCATTAGCTCTAAGAAAATAGGAGAGTCCCCTGAGTAAACCAAGAGGTGCTCTGTGTTAGTCATTAGCATAGAAGCACTTTCAATATACACATCCTCTTACCTCTAAAAGATGCAGCTTTTCTTATGTCCATGGGAAAAAAAATCCACAGCCAACCTCCAAAAAAGAAATATATTGGACTCTGTAGATATCAGAATAAAAGTCCATATTCTGAAATACAAACCTGAAATGCTCTCAGGTTGCTGTCAGAAAAAACAGCCGAAAGGGCGAGGGTCTCAAGCCCACCTCAGGGGTGAGCAGTCCACCGAGATCCTTCAGAAAAGGGGAACATCGCAGATGTTTCTCAACCTCAATACTTCAGTACAGAGGATTAACAGCTGCTGAACATTGTTGTATGCTAGACTGATGAATTGAAACCTTGCTGCTCCACCGTGGCAGCCTAGGACCCCATCCGGGAGGTGTCAGAGTTGATGTGGTGAGGAGCTCCAGAGATAAGGTGACCGCTGCCTCGCTCAGGAGAGTAATTTCGATGCTTACCAGCTAGGACTTGACTGATTTTCCCCAGAGGCCTATCAGGGTCAAGAGATGCTGAGCAAATGCCTGCTCTTTTCTTGAAAATAGATCCTTTCAAATTTATGACTGCTAGCTTGAGACCCACCTTCTCACCCCATGCCATGGAGCAGTGCCCCATGAATGGCCATAGGAAGGGACTAGGTTACCCCTTGAAAGAAGAGAAATAATTTACTGGTACCCATGATGATCTTTCAGCCAGCACTTTTGGACAAGGCAGCAGGGCTAAAGCTCTGCCTTGCAAGGGGTTAGCATCCTCATGGAAAATCCTCCCACAGTACTGATCCAAAGGGGCTCTGGGCTACACAGCAACAGAGAACATGGAATTTATTCCCTTTTTATTTCCTTTCACGGAGACTTCAGAAAATACCAGTAGTTGTTTTGAAGGGGATTAGTATTTGAAATGGATTAATGCTACAGCAGGTAACCTGCTTACAAAGCACAACAGGAAATCTTCCTAGGTTTGAGCAATACTAGTAATTTTTTTTTTTTTTTTAACATTTCTACTAATTTTCGGGGTATTAAATCTATACAGATAATCATGTCCCAAAAACCTAATGAAACTGTATCTATGCATTTTTCCTAAAACATGAAATAAACCACAAAGAAATCTACCGTAATTTCAGTATCTCAGAACAATACTGGTAAATCCCAACAAGGTGCCCCAAAGCTGCTTTGGCTTTTGGTAGCCTGTTGTTCAGCCACTATGGGATATCTTCAGAATGAGAGTCCAACAACAATAAAAAACAAGCCAACAGCTTCAAAGTCATAATATTAATGAGCTGTCCAGCCAGGCCTCATTACTCCCAGAAACATATAGTGTGCATCATGCAGTGAACCAAGCAAGAAAATAAACTCTATACGATAACAAATTTCCATTGCCTTGCACATTGGCAAGAAGTTCAGCTCTGGAGCAAGCTGAGCTCTCCATCCTGCTCCCGAGCACAAGGATATTTCTGGCCCACATTGCTCATTGTGGGGCCCCTGGCATGAAGGAAAAAGCCAGTGGAGCACCTCAAGAGTGACTTTTGACCAATCTTTTCTTTATCTTTAGGTTTTTTTGTTTGTTTGTGACTGATCTGTAAAAGGGATTCATTCCTTAATTTCTGCAAATTAGTTGCTGACAAACAGATTTGTGTCTCTATTGTCTATTGAGCATGGGCTTTCTGCAGATACCTTCATGTTCTGCCAGCCACCTCATGTAACACAGTATGATTTCTCCTCCCTAGGTCTTTAATTTTCTTGAAGGTGACTCAAAGACGAACCAGAGAAAATAATATAACTATGTATGTACAAGGATAATTTAAATATCATAGAGCTAATAGTATATTTTACAATAAAAACTCCTGTCTTGAGAATATGCTCTGGACAACGAACAAACAAGGTTATTCATTCCTTTCACCAGCAAAGGCTGACAATTTGGATGAAATGTGTGGTTTCAAACGTATTTTCTGTAGGGTAGATCTAAGTCTATTCAGTGTTGTGTTTCTTTGGGTTTGCATTCAAATACAAAAGATTGATTCTGATTTAATCCTTATGGCATACGGACTAAGTAAAGGGAAAAGTAACTTATGTTAAGCTTATCTTATCACTGGATTTGAATACATTCTTTATGTATTTAGTGAGCAAAGAAGGAACATTTTAACAGGAATTTGTGCATCTGCTGCACTGGGGACCAGCAGAAATTCTTTCTGTAAATATTTATGGATTTTATTTTGCAATTACTATGTATTTTGTAATTATTTGTTAATTAATAGTTTTTGTAAATATTTATTTATAGAACTAGCAGTTTTGCTGTCCATTAGAAGAAAAAAAAGTTACTTTTCTCCATTTCTACACTCTTAAAAAAAATTAATTAGATCTCTCTTGAGACTCAGAATGATAGAGGTAGCAGCTTTGCCTTCTCTGTCTGAAGTATCAGCATGGGTTTGGTTAGACCATGTTCCATATGTTCAGTTCAAATGAGACAGAATCCTCCAGCTGGTAATTTCTTAGGTTCACCACACTGTTCCCACTTGTCTCAAAAACACGTAAGAAGTGAAAAACCCAACATTTGTTTTTAAGAGCCATATGCTATCTTCTGTTACTTCCAAGAAAGAGACCAAGAATTTAGAGCTGGTTGCCAGTATCCTTAGCTGGTTCAGATGGAAGACTTCCGGTTCATGAACATAAGATATTTGTAAGGAAAGGAATGTGTTTTCTGTAAGCTGTCATTAAGGATTCATTCCAGGAGGCATGAGTTGCGTGGTATTCATAGAGTTGTTCTAAGCACTTTTATAGATATTAGTTAGGCTTTGCCACGTGCAGTGATTTTTGCGATTAGGGCAGTATCACTTACACTTCCCCAGTTTTATTACAGAAGAATAACTTGACAGAGCTTCATTATACCACCTGTGAGGCTGTTGACAAGTAAATATATTATAAAGTGAAAACAGCAGGAAACATCCTGCAAACTGTATTTCTTCTTCATTCTGCATTTTTCATTTTCCTGGCATGCTGAGTGACAGTAGCCCTTTGCAATAACAAAGACTGTCATCTTTCTATCACTGTTCCGACAGTTGTTTTGGTGGAATCAAGAAAAAGCAGGTGAAAAGCACAGTTTTCACTCTCCAGTACTGGCACGACCCTCCTTTTGTCTGTCAGCAAATTCCCAGATCTTCCATATGGGCTTATTACCCACAGCAGAAGCTGCATTTTGCAGGCAATGGCTCCAGCGAGTGAGACGTATACCACAACACTCCAGGAGACAGGGGCAAGCTGGGGAGTCAACCTTGAAGTGCAAGTCAAGGCATTAAGCATATGCTTGCTCTTCATTTTTACACTTAATTTCTCTGTGAATAAAGCCACTGACTGAAATCACTCACCAGATGCCAATTCCTGCCTATCAGTTTAACAGTTTAAATCTCAGCAATAACCAAAATTCAAGAATTCACATAAATCTTAGTTTTAGGAAAGCTTGGAATCTTTGTTTTTCTGTGCTTGAGTTTAATCTTAACCATTATATTCAACTCCCTCCCTATTTCCAACTCATTTTACAGAATCTCTGATATACAAACCTTCTGTGCTTCCCTCCTATTTTCCTCCAGTACATTACTGAAGATGAAGCTATTAAGAAAGCACCACTGGAACAGCACAAAAAATAGTTTCTATTAACTTTATTACTGACTGAAAGAAAATGTGAAATAAATATCATCCAACTGCTCCATTCTGAAGTTCATAACCCATAGTCCACCAAAAACTATATTAACACTAATAAACCTCAGGTGACCCTCAAAAGAGAAAACATGCTGGGAAATTTCTCAGTGCTGAACAGTTTAAACGTACTATGCCAGCTAGTTACAGTGGTAAAGCTTCCCTAAAGTAGGGCTTGATCCTAAAAGAACTAGCATTTAGATCCCACTCTAGGAAAAGAGAAAGGCAAACATGAGTTCAAGCATGCAAATATTCCCAGTAAAGACAGTGGGAAAAGAAAGTGTTAGTGTGCAGGAGGGTAAGTGCAGTCAGTGGATCAATGCTCCCTGCTTTATAAAGCTGAATGACTTTAAGACTTTAAACGCACAGAAATCTGAGATACAGTTTCAGTGACCAGGAAAGCTGGGAACACATTTTCTAGCCTCTATTTTAACCGGTCTTGAACTCCGAAATCCTTAAATCATGCTGCCCAGGAGTACAATGTGAAGGAGGAGTTAGAAGAGGAGGGGAATATGCACCTTCTCACGTTGTCATCCTTCCTCACTAATACGATCAGCAAGAGCCAATTCTTGTTTTCCCACCAGTGCTACAGCCCATTGTTTGCCAGATCCTCCACTGACCTCCACTGGTGACTCTGCTCCACTCCACCGGACCTCTGCTCTGAGCCTCTGACCTTCTCTGGTGTCTCTGCTGGGAGGCAGACCTCGGGTGCCCAGCGGCCAGGTAAAGCCTGGTCTCTTTGCTGTCTGAAGAATGGAAATAAAATCTGGTGACAGATCAGATGAAATGTCCCCGTCACCGCTGCTGTCCTTCAGACAGCACACTGACACCCATACGCTTCTCAAGACAGGGCTGCGCGCCTGCGAGAGCAGGTGTGCCGTGAGTCGGCCAGGAGAGGCCTCCAGGGAAACAGTGAGCTTCCACAGAGCTTAGGCAGAGTGCTGGAAACACCTGTGACCTGTAAGAGCCCACCACCTTTAGTGAACAGCCCAAAATGGACCGTGAGCTCACACTCACGTTGAACAGATATTCACGCAGTGGCTGATAGGTGTGCTTTAGCACAAGGAAAATAGCTGCAATATGCAAGATTACTTTCATCTTGGGAGACTCTTGCATGTCTGCAAGGTAGCTGCTGTGTCAAATGAAATCTGTCTGATGACATTTACCTTAGAAAGTGCCATCCATCCAGAGTAAATGAACACTTTCTTTATAATCTGTTGGGTCCGTCTCTAAGACATGGATTAACACCTTGTAAACGGGGATATCACCAAAAACATCTTTACGCTGAAACTTTTGTATTCACTCTTACATGCCTCTGCTGTAAATGCCACAGGACCCATTTCTTGAGAAACATGAAATCTTTGTTTTCCATTTAGGGTCTGTTATCTGTCAACTCCCTTTTGACTGCTCTTTTTTCTGTAGAAGTGTGCCTGAAATTATTTATGTAATTGAGAAGTGCAGTTTGTTCTACTTGTAATCAGGAATCTGACAAAATATTATTGCAAAGCCTTTGGCCAGTTAACTTATTTAAACTGTCAAGGTTTCAGTCAAGTGATGCAAGGTAGGCTCTTCTCCTAGCTTAATGACCAGAAAAGTCTCCATGCTTCACTGTTTATTATACACTCCATTTACTTTGATATAATGCTAAACCAAAGTTCAAAGCATATAAGAGCCAGGTTTTCCTGCACAAGGAAACACAACTTTGCTCACCTCATGTGCTCACCTCACGTATGATATGAGAGGGGACAATACATCCCTGGCAAGAACAGAGACAGGCTTGTACCATGACAAGCTGGGGGGTTTCATGCCCCAGGGTCCACTTCTGTCTGCCCATAGCCACTGGATCTGCATACCCACGGCCACACTTTTGTTTTGGAGGTCCACCCATGGTCTGCAGAAGGCAACAGGGGAACAAACACTCGCTCACAACACAGGGGCTAGCGGGAACTCAGTGAAAGAACTATTAGCAAGTTAAAAATAACAGCAAGCACTTTGTCACACAGCAATCAAATGGGATCTGTGGAAGTGATGTTACTCCAGAAAATCATAAATAGACTCAAGGAGGTACTACACAACCGTAGGAGGGGCAATCAGCTGGCATTAAACACATTGATCTACCTGCAGCTTCAGGTTTAAGGAAGACCCTAAACCGCCGATTACCGGAAAGTAGCAGGAGAACGATTGTCTGTAGTAACCTTGGTTCCTATTCTCCTTCACAAATCTTACACTGCAGACTGCTACTGTTAGGCAGGGCTAGACAGAAGTTTGGCCAGGCTGAGCTTGACAAATTTTTTGTTTTTATGTTTAGGTTTCTGCGTACAAAAAGAGCACGAAAAATATCACAGCTCCATTATTTTAAGATATATGAGTGACTTCTTAGAACAATGCTCGATTTTATTTATTTCTATCCACCTTTGCTCTGCCCAGGCTATTTTCTTGTCCTCCTTCATTTAAAACACTATTTTCTCGATTTATCTGCTATCGAAACTAAGGATCATGAGCTGCGTGAGGCAGGATTATTCTTGTCTTGTTTTGTAGAATAATTAGAAAAAAAATGTAATCAATTGTTTTACCATTAATGTGACAGGAATAAGAAAATAATGAAAAGACACGAAAATCACTTGGGCGGAAGAAAGCTACAGCCATGCAGCAAACTGCAGACTGAAGACTCAGTGAGACTGTTTGATAGAGGGATGGCGTGGCTAAATCGTCAAGGAATTGGGAAAAACGGAGCTCCACCAGATTGAAAGAGGTCATCCAGTCTTCTGCCCCGGACCAAGCTCAGCTGTATCTGTGGTATTTCAGAAAGACGCTTGGCCCATCTGTCCTGAATAGTCGGAGATGGCACCGACACCAGAGCCCTGCCTGCAAGTTCTCCAGCACCACGCCGTCGCTGACATTACGCAGGTTTCCTTGTGCCTAAGGAGAGCCTTTCTTGCTGCAAATTTAGCCCATTATTTCTTGTTTTACCCCCGGTCAGCCCCCGGAGGTCTCCCCCCTGGACAGCCCGCATGGGTACCGAGTGCAGCGCGGGAGGCTGCGGGGCCGCCGGCGGCGAGGGGAGCTGGGCAGAGCTGCAGCCCAATACATCGCGGCCGTCGGGCCCAGAAAACCGGTGGGAAACGTCCGATATCCAGCTGCTGCACCGTTCACAGAACACGGTTCAGCTGCCTGGTTTATTTTCCTATCTGGAAAGTTTAGGTAGATTTTGCATGATATAAAGGCATAAGACTGAGACAAAAAGGACATAAAGAGTTACACAGTGAGCCAAGAAATGAATCTGAAAGCTAATCTATCAGAAGAACCCGAGAAAATGGGGCACGACTCAATCTAAGACAGCACATGTAGGATTATGTTGAGCTTGAGATTTGACATGTTGAGGAACATTTTCTGCCTTGTATTTAAGAACAAGACATTTCCTATATTTATCCTTCGTGAAGATGAAGGCAGAGTATTCTATATGTCATTTGGATAATATCTGTATTTCTTGATGGCTTTTCTAAAGCAGCATCAGATTTCTGCATTCTTAACTTGTTTTCTGTTTGTCACAGGGGATTTCTTATCTATTTGAGTGTCTTCATAAATTGAATATGTCCACAGCAATTGAACTCCAAGAAATGAAAGATAAAATAACAAAGTTGCAAAACTATATGCTTAATTTCACAGTCCAGTTCCTCACCATGGAAGACGGAAACAGGCATCTCATGCATTCTCCAGACTCACAGGTCTGTCTTGTTCTGCAATGTATACCCATCAACTGTTTGACACACATTTTTACAGATTAAGCTTTCAGTTTGAAGCCTATTAAACTGCCAGCTGACAATGCAAAATTTATTATAAGTTTTAAAAAACTTGAGGTCCACTGCAGGTTACCATTTACTAACTGAGAATTAATACACATAGATAGTACCTGCATCCAAAAAACTTTTCAGGTTCTAACTCGCTTTAGAAAGGGCAGGATTTCACTTGGGTAATTCAGAAATATCTCCCCTGGGGTCAGCAGAACAAAGCTGTGGAAGAAGAATTAGGACCTGCCTGTTTCCAAACTTTTATAGTCTCCCCAAAATGCAGCAATGGCGCAGCAGCTTTGCAGCTTTGGTCTTTGCACAGCATTGCTGCCTTTCCAACATGCTGTTTGTTTTCTCAGTAGAAACAAGCCCTTGCAAAATTAGGCTATAACAAAGATGTGTTTTATTCCTCTTTGAAATAATAATTCTAATGTAAGCAGTCAAATAGCATGATCTGGGCTGAGTAAACGTCCTGCTGTAATAACAAAGTCTGAAACAAAAAGCACCGCTAGGATTGAACTGTGCCTTTACCACCAAAATCAGGAGGAAAAGGGTTCTGGGTGGGAAATCTTATCTGCCTTGTGAATTGTCTCCCAGTAAACTGTACTGATACAACAGAATAGTTTGCATATAGTTTAAATGAAAATAAGAACGTGGAAATAAACCCTTTCATTTCTGTGATGGTCTAAATTCATTTCTGCTGGTGAAAGACCTGAGGTGCTGTTTAAGCCATAGAACTCGGAGTATCTTTCCCCCGCTCCCATTTTGTGCATTTAGACACATCTGAAATCTCAAAAGAATGGGTAACCATTGAAGATTTTCTCCATTTTTGTTTCTAAAGGAGCATCGCACAAAAGTCTGGCTTTCCAGATGCAGACCTGTACTGCAGACTGCTGTCCTAAATCTACCAAGCACCAAAATCCTGCAACTAACTGTAATTCTGGTTTGCCAAATTCAATAGCAAAACAGTTGGAATTTCAGCTGTACCGTTCTATTCAGAGTACAGCCTCTAATGAAGAGGCAAACTCTGAAAATATTATTACCAGTTTAACTTGGTTTTTATAATAAATTAACTAAACAATTGCAGCTGCTTTTCTCTTGGTGTGAAATAACTGCTCCAGGAAATAAAACATTCACAGATATTTCAAATGAGCAAGGCCTGGACAACGGATTTCCTCGTGAGCCTTTAAAGCATTACTCGCTGCTTTTCTTTTTTTGAACTACTGCAGAATGCTTTTGCGTTGAAGACAAATGTTGTGGAAAAGCAATTCAGCCATGCCACCAATGCTTTGGACAACCTTCAAAATTGCCTTGAGGAGGTTAGTCTGCTAATCTATCACAAATAAAATATTATTTGCAACATACAGCGACTTCCACGCAGTGACTCATTTGCATCCTTCCTGAGTAAAGATAGAAGAGTGCATTGAAGTCTTCAAACTGCAACCTCGAGTCCTCGAGTACTTAGCGCTTGATTATACAATCTACCCGGCACAGTTTACTCTATTTTTGCATCTAGCAACAAAGAAAGACACACCGAGAAGACGTTCTCGTTCCTCACCTCAGCGTTACTGAGGGATTCCTCAATAAAGACAGAGGAGGCTGGCAATGCAGTTTAAAAGCACGCACCTCAGCTCGGGGAGCGAGCATCCGCCAGCTAAGGGGTAAGCGACCCGCTCGCGCGCCCCGAGGAGGAGGCAGCACCCCACTGCTTGCCTCGCGGCGGACTTCCCTTAGCAGCTTACGGGAGCCAGCAACTCGTGCGCGTGATTCCCCTGCCCAGAACAAATCTCTGCCTGCACACCCTGCCTATATTTCCGTATCACGTTTCTTTCTCATGAGCAGCCCTGTTCACAGCCGCGTTCAGGTGTGGATTTTCTTCTCGTTGTACGCGAAGTCGAAACCGGCGCAGAGCTGCAGCAGCTTAGCAAAGCCACGCGCCGCCGCGGGGCCCGGGCAGCCGGGACGCGTGCCGAAAGGCTGGGCGCACAGCTGGGGGAGAGCGACAGAAGGAGGAATAACGAATGGCCGGTACCGCAGCAGGGCTCAAATCCCAGTCGAAGCATCTAGTGATAATATACAGTAAAGAAGACCTAATAATATCTAATAACAACTTTGTCTCTGTAAGAAAGATCCAGCTATTTGGGAGAAGCTTTTTTTTTTTTTTTTTTTTTTTCCCCCCTCTCTTTGAAGGCAGTATTGCCCTGAAAGGCAGAAGAGGAGCGCATTTGCAAAGCAGCAGGGCTGTCTCTGCTTCCCTGCCCGCGGTGCATCGGCAGGTGGCAGCGCAGCCCCAGCCAAGGCCGCCGCGCAGAGAGGCTTCCCAGGCGGCAGGCGGAAACAGCGGGCAGTGAAAGAAGGGGGAAAAGGAAAAAAAAAAAAAAAAAAAGAAAAAAGAAAAGAAATGAAAAAGGAGAAAAAGGAGAAAAAGAAGGAAAAAGGAGGAAAAATAAAAAATGAAGAAGAAGAAAGCGGGGAAAAAGGAAAAATAAAAAAGGAAAAAGAAAGAAAAATCAAAAAAAATCACTCCAACAGGCTGCTTGCAGGCAATGCCCCCCTCCTGCCACCCATTTTTTGTTTCTGGCCCCTAAAAGGTCTGCTCCAGCCTTCCTTTTGCAGTGGAGCTGGCATGGCCTGGGCCACGCATCTCCCCCCGCAGCCGTCGGGGCTGCAGAGGGGGCTGGTGCCCTCGGCACGCGCTGCGGGAGGACAACGCACCCAGGCGTCTCAGGGAAAACTGCACAGCACAAAGCAGGACCCAGTCTCCCAGCCTCGGGACCTCTCCCCCGCAGAACTGTCAAGAAAATGAGCTTACTTCTAACGAGAAAAAAAATGTCACAAAATGGCATACACTGGCAGCTCACGGAAAAAGGCAGCTCAGGCAATCAAAATGTTTTGTTCAGATCTAGGTTTTTTGAAATGTCTTTTTAAAAGTGAAATAGCATGCATTTCCAAAGAAAACCATTATCCTTTCAAACAGATGAAACAGAAAAAGCAAAGGTTTCACCAGGGAGTACAGAAGCGAACTGTTTCAGTATTGAAAACTTTCTGTAACTTATTTTCAAAGCCAGCAATGCATAAAAATACAGAAGTGGAAAGGACCACCTGGCATTTTCAATACATGCGTGTGGCACGAGGTGCATATTGCAAGTTTATCAAGCTCCAGAGTGAAACCAAATATCATTTTGCTCCCATAACACCATCTGAAAGACTGCTCTGGGGCTAAAAAACAGAAAAATATCAACTTGAATATATTCCTGATCAATTTTTACCCATCTGTTGCACAACCGCAGCTCCTCCCAGGCTTTGCTTTCTGGCTCCAATGAGCAAGCCAAACACTTTGTTTCATCATGGGAATTAGCTTCTCCTTTCCTGAAATTGATACTTCTTCATAATTACTTTTAATGTCAACAAACCAGCTTTTTCCCTGTTTTAGGAAACGTTTAGATCCGCGGTGCCAGCCGGCTCCTGCATCGGCTGCTCCCGGCCAGCCTTGCTCTCTAGACAGGATGAGAAACTCAGGGTCTGGTGGAGTCGCTGTAAATCGGCACCAGCGTAACCGTGCTCAGATTCTCTCAGCTGCATGGCTTGTCGAGCCCTTTGCTCGTCCTGCAAGGTGTCCTGGGCAACCTTCACTACTATAAATGCTTTAAATACCGTAACTACCCATAATTGCCATACACATCAGTAATTCCTTGCCCATGTAGCCCAGTCCATATCTGGTCACTGAGGATCTCAGGGCTCCCTTCCTGAGGGCTCCTTCCCCCTGTAACTCCAGAAAAATCCAGATTTTTTTTTCCATCTGGGACATCTCTCTCAACCCCACCCCCTTGCATAGCTGCCTAAATGCCAAGCGCTTGCTCCGCTTCTGACCTTAGGTTTATTAAGCACCAAGCCGAGCTAAGTTGTAGCAATCTAACCACAAAACCCAAGCAACACAGAAAATGTACTTGTTATTCAACACCTCATTTCACAATCTAACAGCTAAAGGCAGCGCCCTTTTCCCGCGTGTGTAACTTCCCTGCAGGCTTTTTCAACATCCGCCAGTCGCAGTGTCCAAGCTGCGAGGATGAAGGTGAACAACCCTGCAGAGAGGTGGGGAGAGCAGGGACTTCTCTGGGAGGCTGCTGCTTCTCCAGGCTTCTTATGGAGACCACAGTGAAGCCAAGCATGAGGAGGAAAAGAGAAATAGGGAGAGAAAGAGAGAGAAAGAAGAGGACTATGCTTCAGTATTTGTGTATATATATGTATTCAGGTCAGCAGAACCAAACAGGGCTGAGTTTGAGCCCAGGTCCTACTTGCACTGCAATGTTTCAGACAATCCTCATCATTTACTCACAAGAAGTAAAATACTTTTTTTCAGTTTTGTTCTTGTTTTTTCTTTCTTCCTTTCAGCAGGACACACAAGTAATTTGTAAAAATTAATAAATAAATATACTAGTTCAGTTCGTATGACTGGTATCTCCAAATTAAGAATGATCCCTCTAATACAACACTGGACATATCCGTTTATGGTCCTTTATTTGGTAGGGATCGGACACCATTCTTGCAGATCTCCTGGCTAAAGGAAGAATTGTACTTTACTGAGGACTTGCTGAACCATGGGGATGTGGGAGTCCTAAAGACCTACACCGTCACACTTAGACCTCCAAGGGAAAATGAAGATGGACCTACATCTTTTTTTTTCACTTCATGAAAATCATGGTGATTCAGGTAACTCTGTCTAGACTATAGCTTAAACTGGCAGTTTACATTCAGATGATAAAAAGCTTTGGAAAATGAATCTAAAAGAGAACAGCAGAAGAGATATGTTGCTTAAACAAAAAGCTACTTCCCTAAAACCCTTCACCCTGGGTAGATCGATCGCATTCTCCTGTGAAATTCAGCTGCGTGGCTGGGCAGTCGCGTGCGTGGCGGCAGATCCTTTATCTCCTACTTCCTCACCATGCTCATTCATCCCAACCAGCAGAACAAAAAAAGCCTGGCTCGTGCCGTGCCGTGACAGATCAGGGAATAGCAAAAGGTGCACTCTAATACCAGAGCACAAAAATTGGAAAAAGGGCTGAAAGGACCCTGGGGCACGTAAGACAGAGTGGAAGATACCTGGTGCCAGACTGGGACAGCCCTAGACTTGAAGTACATCAAGCTTTCACAAACTTGCTTCTCACACTACAAGATGAAAAAAAAACAGAGAACGGAAGGAAAAGACCACATGCTTGCTTGCTTTTGCCCCAGAATCATGCCTGCTTCCTTCTCTTATATCAAGAGTGGCATTGCACATATGTCACAAGGTATGCCCTCAATATGAGAAGACACACAGCTGGACCTGTGTTGTCTTACATTACACAATGAAAAGAAGTTTATATTAACAAAGAGTGGCAAACTTTCCCACCAACTTAGCCCTGTTTCCTCCCACACCCAGGAAAGCAAGACTGTCCAAAGGGTGCTCATAAGAAAACCTGTAGTGAAGTTGTTTGCGTCCATGCCCAAAGCAGAGAGACAGGTTTTTGTCCGAAAGATACAGCAATGATTATTTGGTTTTAACACTAGTTGCCTTAGTTGCCTTCTGCAGGCAACAGTCCCCCAGCTCTGAGGCCCTTCAAAATAGCTTCCAGGACAGCAAGTTTACATGCTATATCCACCTAAAATAGTCTCCTGCTGGGCAGAGGTGGAGAAGGTAAGCTATAATCATGATTCACATGGATAATATTTCCTTCTCTCCCCTAGATTACACCCTTTGGATTCATTTCCCACCTTAGGGGCATTTGGTCTCCAGACTTGTGAAGAAACACCATTTCTGATGAGAGGCTGCTAAGCAAGGCCCTGCGTGCTGCAATTAGACCACCTCCCTAGTGCTGGCATCCAGCAGCCATGGCTGATGTTACCAACAAAAGAAAGAGGCCTGGATTGTACATTCGCCCCCTTTCCTCCCCCCCAAAAAAACTACAGATGGAAGAAGCTACAGAGAAGGTAGATCAACATTTTGAGAAAAAACAAGTGCTCACTTGACCTACTCACTTGCAAGACATTGACATTTGGCCGTCCTAGCCTGTCTGGGCAGTAGGGTGAAAGGCAAGCGGGAAAACAGCTTCAACCACAGCCAGATTGTTTCTTCCTGCTCTGGAGTCACCTGGAGGCTACTATGGGGCTGTTGGCTCTGCCAAAATTAACCTAAAAATGCAGAAGTCTTGACCCAGGAGACCACCATGAGACCATCTCCCAGAGCTATCAGTCGCCTCCACCATCACCCACCACAACTAACGCTACTCTTACCAGTACCAGTCCAGGTCCATTGCAGATAACAAGAATTAACCACTGAAATCACTACCTGGACACATTTTGATGGCGAAACCAGTCAACAGTCACATTTCTTAAAGGAATAAAATAATCTGATGACTGGATATACTAGAGTTATTTTACTGTGTTATATCTGTGCTTTTACAAAAATAAGAAGTAAAGCAAACAGAAAGCTAACCCCAACTAAATCCACCAAACTCCACCTACTTAAAATCTTTTATACTATTTGGTTAGTGATGGCAATTGGTTTATGACTTAAAACAAAGAGTTGTATTACCCATAACACTACTCTAGTCTTCTTAGCTAAAAGTATTTTTGGTTTACACACTTTTAAATTTTTTTCCAACATTCCCATTACTGATTCTATGTATGGCTAAGGCTGGACTGTTTCCTATTGTTTGCTCTAGGTGTTCTTCCTTTGATATTCACTAAATCTATGCTTTCAGAAATCTCAGTGCCACACTAGCGGCATTTGCCTTTTTTGCAAAAGTGCTGTCTAACAATCCCTGCCCTTCGCTCCACGCCATGCCTTACTGGTCATGTTCTTCACTGCTCCATCTGGTAGGCTAATACAACTTTGGAAAGGCTGCTCTGAAAAAGAAAGAAACAAACAATGAAATGACCAAGGTTTTATTTCTGCAGGGCTATTTTCAACCTGGACCTTTTCACTGATTTTGTTTACAGTGCAGCTCCACAGAACAGTTGTACCAACACAGGATGAGGCGGCAGTGGACTGCACCTCATGGCCAGAGCAAGTGTCCTACGGCAAGGAGTCCTAAAAAAGGAACACAAAAAGCTGTTGCATCTAAATAATGAGTGCAAATAAGAAGTTTAGTGAGGCAAAACAAAAAGTTGTTGCCTTTGTTGTACCCTTGCATTAAAAATTCTAAATATTTAAAAAAAACTTACATAAAATGTGGCTTTTTCCACTAGTGGAGGCAATGCAGAGTTTTAGTTTACCTGTCCTCTATAATCAGAAGATTTGCTGTCATATTTTCTTCAGTGTTGTCAGAAAACCCAACCTTGCATGTTCATCGAGGACATCAGACAGAAGTGATACAGCCAGAAGTGGCGAAAGGGAAACACACACACAAAAAAAAAAAAAAACCACACACACACAAAGCCCACCCCACATCCCATGTTTTTTCTCCAGGAAGCTTACAGGTGAGGCTCACAGCGTTGAAAGGCTGAATCTGCAGCAAAACCAAAAGACCAAACTTGCGGTCTTCGACCTGAGCTCGGAAACGCTCCCCAGGGATGGCAGTCCCCCGTGCCCAGAAAGCCAGCAGAGTCCAACTAGGATACAAGATCTGTGCAAGTTTTCCATACAAGCAGAACTTGGATTGAATTATTGGGACAGCTTCTGGCACAGACACGCTTCCAAGAATGTTTTCCAGGACAGCAGTAACTGCGAGGCCTGGTAAACACCACGATACTTTGGTAAAACTCAGTGGCAAGTCAGTGCTTAACATACTACTGCCTGTAGCATAAACAGAAAATCACTTTGTAGCTCACGTGGTGAGTGAACTAAAGACATCACTATGAGGGCAAAGCATTAAAGAAGAGATAAAATGAAGAGATTTAAACGGGCAGGCTTAGAATGAAATGTAGATGCGAGAAGATGTAGCATAAATATTTTAACTAGGCAAATACTATAGTGAGAAAGGTTGTTGCACTAAAAAGGGAGAACAAAGATATGTAGAAAAAGAGGCATAAAGGCAAGGCTGAGATTCTGGAAGAACAGAGCATGGCAGAGAAGAACTCTTTATAAACAGGTAAATGCTTTAACTCCTTGTAGAGCTCTTTTTTTTTTTTTTTTTTAGCTGCACCAGTTTTCTTCATAAAAAGAGTTTTCTCAGTGTTCTCAGTGGATGTCTTCCGGACATCCAGTTACTACTTATTTTTAAGTAGTAAACAATTTTTTAGCATTTTGAATGAGGAAAACATCTTTTTATAAAGCTGTCAGAAAAATTCAGTGCATCTTTCTACCGGAGATATTGAAAACATGCTCTAGCCATCCTATAAGAACAGGTAACAAGAAAAAAAAAACACAGAAGTGTCTGAACACCTGCGGTGGAGAACTACCGTCTCCTTCCTCGCTTTACGCAGCTTTAAGCGTTTAGTCCAAGCGCTCAGACGCAAGGGCGATCCGAGCGGCGCGACGGCCAGGGACCTGCGGCGTTCCTCGCTATTGCTAAAGCCTCGCGTTAAGCGGCAGCAACTCAGAGATTAACTGCGTGTTACACAACACAGGGTTTCATCCTTACGCATCAATTTTAAACGCATTCTTCTTTAATTTTCTTGAGAGTGGCTTTCATTGGGAGAGGTCCACAGGTAAGTTCAATTTTGCTTTCCTGTATTATTATTTCAGATCTCTTTATTAAATCAGGTTTGTAAGGCTACAATTCTGTTGACTCAGTAGTTACTCCAGCCTCATGCTGGTGTAATACAAATCCAGTATTAATCTTTTCTGCCTCTTATTTTTCCTCCGGCAGAATGATTTCCATTCCTCTCTTTCTTTCGTTCAGTCCTGGAACTATCTTTGGTCCCTTTTACCCGTTGCCAGAGGCCAAAATCCAGGGAACCCGAGAAAGGAACCCGAAAGCCTATAACATACAGTTAGATACAACATTATCTCACAATCCTTCTAAGTAACCTCTGATTTTGTAGGAGCTATTGAGATTTTTTTCCTTCCTCCCACTCACAGAGAATAGATACATAGCTAATAAAGTGAAATTCTGACTTCCTCGGGCCCAGGTGATTTTAAACATCCAGGAACGCAGGAGATGAAACGACTATTTCCACCGAACCCCGACAGCACGTTACGTTAAGAACCGGGTAGCACCACTTCTGGCAGGCAGTAATTGCCGCCGACAACACGAAATGGTTCGTTGCTCCCGCGGCCGCGCTGCTCTCCCTGCCTCCGCCCCCGCGTCGCGACGGCCGCGCGGCCGCCGCCGGGGGCCCGACGGCCAGGAGCAGTCCCGCGGCAAGGGGCGCCTCCCGAAGAGGACTTTGACAACGGCTAACAACCACACGCATTCATTCCTCCAAACGCTAAAAGCCCTTCAGCTTTCAGGTAAAAGGTTGAAAATTAGCAACAAGCCATTTGCATTTGCTGAAGGCGCTATATGAAGGTTCATTTTAATGAGTTAATGATGACAACATAAACTACGTACTGGATAAAAGAGGGTCCTGGCCACCAGGATTAAAAAAAAAAATAAAGAAAGAAAAAAAAAGAAAAAAAAATCTGGTTAAAAGATACCAGTGGAAGAGCATTACACACAATTCGACTGCCAAAAACCTTCACGCTGACTTGCCAGAAGCAACAATCCTTACTTTGTTTCCTGCTTTAGTAGGTGCTCCTTTCCAGCTGCAGTTTTCACCTATAATTATTTCATTAACAACACATAATCATACTGACATGAAATAAAGCCTCTTACTGCTCCACGCAGCACAATTTAGGTGTGTTTCTAAGTTGATGCTTCTGTCTTTCACACACTAGTTTTTTTGATAGCTCTTTCAAACTCACTGAAGATTTTTGCTTGTAGTTCAAATATATATAACAAACTTTAATTAAAGGGATCCTTCAATCCAGATTTCCCACATTCATGCCAAAATGTACAGCATCATTCTTGTATGGTGCAATTCCTGACTCTGACCACTGTGATAGCCCACGGTAGCTCAGAACACAGATTTTGGGGATTTCCTGTCTCAGCTTTTCTAGCTCCTAGTTATTACCTAACAATGTAAGTTCAGCGTATCCTCTTTACCACAGGGAGCGTGTGAAGTAACTTCCAACAAACACATTCCAAGATTTCCTTCACCAGTCAAGCTTCAATCCCTCAATGCATGTGAAATATCATCTTACCTAACTCTGTAATGAAAAAAAAAATTCATTGCAACTGGGATGCATGAGATGATTGGGATTTTTGTTACTTTACAAGGAGGTAAAATCAGATTTAGTGTTGGTTCTTTTACAGTTTAAAACAATGACAAAGAACTAGGTGAATCAGTTTTATATGAATAAAAAACATGAAATTTCTGAGGGAAGTTCTTTCTACTCTTCCCCTCACAAAGTCTTCACCCTCATCCTTCATTCTATTTGCACACTGTTAAAAAATTGAGCAACATATATGTTTTTCAGAAACAAAGCAGAGTAGAGTAGCACTCAGATTCAGTCTTAACACACATATACCATAACTATAAAGAGCAGTGATGATGTGACTTCAGAGACACTTCTCCCATACTTGCATAACTGAACCTTCTCCTAAGGTGTTGTCTTCTTTGTTGGAAACCAGAGTATTCCTGTTCCACAGAATATTCCTGTTCCACAGAACTACCAAGTATTTAATAGAACCACAGCCCACTTCTTTTTACAAGCAGCTTATGTATAGGGATTAATGGGGCAGTTAAGGCAGCTCCTTGTACAATATTGAATTTGTTGCACCCAGCAATTTTGTCATTAACTACCACCCCTCCCCGAACAGAAACACATTCCTAAAGGGAAAAAAAAAAAAAAAATGGAATGTGATTTCATCACAGAAAAAATTACAATTCCATCATGTCATAAGTTGTGTCACGTGAAGCAAAAAACATACCTCATATTTACTGGCCACGAGTCATCCCTAGTGCTGTGATGCAAGGAAGATGGGGTCATTTGCCAAGATGCCTCACACCCAAATTTATAAAAGGTGCTCACGTCTTCTGGAAGTCACCAAAGTAAAGGAAGCACAGCTCTGCTTCAGAAGAAGAATCAAACGGTCTTTTTCTGTTCCTTACCAATATAGATTTGCATAGGTATTCAATTCCATCTAAGGGAAAATGCCTGCACGTATATCTAAACGAATTAAAGGGGGGAAAAAACCCAGCATCCTGTAAACAAACAGGACTATGATTTTGCTTAAATGGCTATATGCATGTACTAATAACTTAACTGTCTCTGCTACAGGTGTACAAATGAGACTACAGCAATACTGCATACTTACCACGTCACAGAATTTGTCTTAATGAAAATTACTATCTTTCACAAACTCAGAAGAACACAGAATAGTATTAAAAGCTTGATTTTGCAAGTGATCTAGGGAATAAGAAAAAACTGGTAGCACAGTTGCTGAATTCCTTAAACTCAAAATACTTGATGACCATCTCCAGAAGCTATTTCTGTAGGTGGTAATTAAGCCGTTGTGTTGTTTTATGGCTGCTTTGTTCTTCAGCAGTTGAGACATTCAAAGGAAAGAGCAAACGCAAATACCTAAAACCTACCACAGCAAGCGCCCGAGCCTCAAGCTTCTCTGAAAGCCTCTGCGTCTGCCGCGCTCTTACTGCGCAGGCTGCTGCTTTTTCCTCGCGGAGCAGTTCACGCTGGTTGTCCCAGTTGGCCTTTCTCCAATCCGCCGACACGAAGGGCCCGTTTGGGAGGCCGGCGCGGCCGAGGGCGCGCGCAGGGACAAACAGCGGTGGGGCACTGGGACTTCTGCGTCGCTGCCCCAGGAACCGCTGAGGACAGCGCAGGCGAATTTTGCACTTTTACTCTCCTCTTCTCAGACATACTTGGCAGAAACATTCCCCAAAACCAGCAGCATCACCCACACGCACAGGCTAATGCAGCTACACGTACTGCCAAGGGGGAAACCAAAAAACAACTACGGTATTAAGACAGTATTTGAACCCTACAAGAAATTAACTTGGAACAAAACACACAGTTCTAGAGTTTAGGTGGATCAGACCCTTCTAGAGGTAAGGTAGTAAAATTAATAAAACAACAGCTTCCTCTTTATGCTGCTGAACTGAGTTTACAACCAAAAAGACTATTCAGAAATCAAATCTCTTCCATCATTATGAAAATTTCTGTTCGTGCTTTTTAAGCAATACAGGTATAACTTAACATGTACACGCAAAAAAAGACGACTTATACTTTACCAAAAATGTTCATATAGATGAAAAAAAGCTTTAAAAATGCATTTTAAAGAAGAGAGGCTGGTCAGGCATTCAGTCTTTCAATTGACTCATCACTGATTTGACCTACAGGAAATAGATTTACATTTCCACATTATAATAATGTTTGATTTCAAATCCACATCATGCATGATTGTATATACTGAGAACAAAGAATCTGTGTATTTCAATATGCATATATGTTCATATACACACACACTGGGTATTTTAAACAGCATTTGGTCGAATAAAAATATACTTCCAACAACAGAATTTCTCTATTAAATCCATGTTTATTGCTTAAGTTTTATCACAGTGGAGATTAAATTATGCTTAATCATCCGGTCAGTGCTTTTGTACCTTCTTCAATGCCAAAAACATTTAAACCAAATCATTCATACACTCGAAGACTTACTACCATCCCACCATTCATCGCCTCTGTGTGCTCCTTTAGTTGCCACGAACTGGTAAGATTGTAAAAAGGTATAGCTAATAGGCGTATTTATAATACCATTTTCTTCAAGTATTCAGAGAACAGTACAAGTAGCTGTACTGTATATTAGAAACATATCTGTACTGTTATTTATTGCTACAGGATTGAGGCTCCTGATGGAATGACAGTGAAATATCGCATCACTGTGTATGAAGATGATCTCAGCGCTCTGCAATCACCACAACTCCCCTCCCATGTTAGTGAAAAACACTAGATAAATGGGTTTCTTTCCTCTCTCTTTCAGACATGGGATTTCAAACTACAAATAAATAAAAGCACACACTCACAACACGTGTAGTGCAAATTCCAAGTAAACAGAATGACATGGAAATGAACGCATAGTTGCCACGCGGGGACAGCGGGGCAGCTCCGATCTCCTGCCCGGCGCCCTGCACGCCCACCTCCCTTGCAAACCCAGAGGAGTCCCATGTCAGCTGCAGTGATTGAAAGAGATTGTTGCGGGGGGCCGCACAGCAGGGCAAGGACGAGACGGTCTCCACACGCTTCATGCCCGCGGAGCCAGGTTTAACGTCATGCGTGACGGCAGACCTCTGCAGGTGCAGCGGTTCCCGGCCCAGAGAACAGCCCCGCTCGTCCCACACTCAGGGAATTAATATTGGCAACTATGCAACATGGATTGTGTGGCCCAGACTAGTAGAAAGTAATGTTTTTCCACATACAACCATTGAAAGAACATCTACAACATTATGATTTAGGAAAAAAAATTAATAACAATGATAATTAATAGGAAAGACATTCAACTTTTTTGCATGGACGGGCATTTGTTTTTTAAACAAACCCCAAAGACTGGTTTGATTCTGCATTGCTCTGGGCCATGACAAAAACTTCTGCATTAAGCAAGGGCTAGATTTTTTTTTTTTTTTTTTAAGTTTCATTTATTTCTCCTAATTAAGCAATCTACTTCCCACATAGCCATAGTTTTAAATGAAATAAAATACCCTAACATTTTTATGGCATAAATTATATACGTAGAGAAAGACAACAAGTAAAATTTTATATAAATTAAAAATTAAGACTTATTGTAGACTTGCTCAATACCCTTATCTCTGAAGTAATGGTATAGAGCAGAAGAGTCATGCAGTTTATCAGGAAAAAGGTAGTACACATTTTAAAATTTTCTTCAGTGCTCATGTTAAGACTTTTTTTCAGGTTTGTGTTCTCAGTCTGCAACTTGCTATTTCTTTGGGAAAATTTTTTTTTAGAACATCATTCTTAGACAACTTGTTGAACTGTCAACAGATATAACAGAGCTAGCACTAAAGTCCTCTCAGCAAAAGGATGAACACATTAAGATAATAAAAAATAAAAGGAAAAAACCCTTTGTAAATAAAAAGAAACCTTTCCTCATCTGGGACACACACATTTAGCCTTTAAAAACTGAAAATTCATAAATATGGTCATTATATAACTTTAGAGAATTAAGGCTTCTAAAAACTTCAGTGCCAAAATAACCTCTCTGCATCAGCATTAAGAATAAAACACACTTTCCATTTAGGTTGTGCTTTCTTTTTTTCTTTTCTTTTCTTTTTTAAAGACTTCTCTTAGTTCTGTAGAATTTTGTCACGTAAGATTACATACTGTAGGGGAGTGTTAGAACTGCTTATTGAGGTTTTAAGTAGTTGTTAGACTAAGTTACAGCAATAAAATTCGATATTTGATCTGATTCGTTACTACTTTACATGGGGTGGTTGGCTCATTTCACCTTTTTTTCATGTTTAATGTGGCCGTTTCTTCTATACTTTCCATTTGGTATCCCATTCTGGTAATGTCCATTAACAGTGCTATGTTCATCACTTGACCAAAGATGTTTGCTCTGTTTGCGGATAAATTTTGTTATCCTGGCCAAAACATAATAAAATAAGGCAGCACCCACTAGTACAACAAAGGCAATATCCAGTAAGAAATACTGATATAAAGAGATGTTGTAAACAGCGGCACGTAGATGTTGTGCTCCGTTGTGCCGGAGGATATAATTAATCCAGTACACAGTCCGGTTAACGGGGTGACCAGGTTGGTCTTTATGAATTTCCGACAGCCTCTGGGCTCGTTGCCGGTAGCTGAACAAAAGAAATGAGAAACGGGACAAAGTGAAAATTGTATCAACCTCTCAGACTAATATAAGTCTCTAAGTATAAGAACATTCCTAAACATCTTCAGATCAAACATCAAACTTCTGTGGGAAGCCCAGAGCAACGTGCACTTAGAGGAAGATACACAACAGATAATCCGTCTTCCAATCAGTCTTTACAGCTTATTGCAAAAGAATTACTTAGTACAGACCCATGGGTGACTAAAGGCTCAAATTCACTCCTTAGCAGAAGGCCAGGAAAACTGATGAAGTGCCACACTAACCTGCTGTCGGAAGGGAATCTTAGCCAATTAAAAATGAATTGTATCAAATGAGACACATTTGCCCTTCCAATGTAAGAGGCAACATACCCTTACCAACACACCACTCATTTATATTCCTGTACAGTTGAAAATGTAAAATAAATTTGGAATTATTAGAGAAACATAGAAGAAAGCGAGAAACTCATTTTTGTGCAGTAGATTTCTTTTCACAACCAGAGTTCAGCCTAAAACTTTTTTTGATAACTGGATGTCCCCTGTAGCTGATCAAGTCAAATTTACTCCCCTCCTCAACCCGCCAACAACTGCAGAATAGACAGGTTACTCATGCAGAACTTGCCTTTTTACTTTGGATAATTACATAAGAGAAAACCAATGCAACTGCAGTTCATGGGATTTCTTTGGCAATGTTGTCCTTCACTGAGGCTCCACGCCCAACCAGTCTACTCCTAAACATTTCTTTTTCCAAGGCATGTGCTGCTTAAAGACTTTGTTCCCATGAAGTCAAGGAACAGTCATCACCTCACACTCCAGAACTTCTATTAACTTAATACAACAAATAACCAGCTGAAACACCATTCTTTTAATCTGGAGATAGTCTGAACATCACAAATGTTGAAAACAGATTCAGAACAAACTTCTAAATTGTCCCTCCTTCTATTTTAGAAACATTGACCTAATTTATCTGATGAACTAAAAATAATTACAAAGCCCAGTTTGTGAGCTTTTGCTTATTCCAGCTGAATGACAATAAAACAAAAAAATTAAAAGAAACAGGTTGCAGCCCTTGGATTCATAGTAATTTGTTGTGATGAAAATATTAAAAAAGAAAAGGTGAATAATATTCCTGATCCCCAAAGATATATGAGTACTTAGAACAGAAAATAATTTTGCATTAATATATTTTTAATCAAATCATAGGACTTTAGAAAAGAGTCACTTTTTGAGAACTTCCATATTTTATCTGCAGCACAAACATTGCACACTACAATTACATAGGTATCTTTTGCTCAAGATTCCTCAGGCAGCACAACAAAGACACTCCAAAGTATGTTACTGTGGTGTAATCAAGACATTAAAAGAGATGCTGATCTGCAATGAGAAATAAGTCAAGCCAGCTTTGTTTCTATGATCTTGTTGCCCTTCTTGCAACAACTGTCACATATTTACAAAGACAAAAATAGTGAATGCGATTATTGAGTTTTGGTATGCTGAGTAACACACTTAGCATATAAACAGAAACAGAATCAATTGAGAAATCTTGTGAAATGGGACAGCTATGAGAATACTTGTCACAACTACATAAAAATCCCAACAGGCATGTTTTCCCATGCACAGAAATTGTGTATACATATTCACCCTATCACAGTAATTTAAAATAGAAACAGGAAACAAACACCTGAAGCATTCCATACCTGGGGTCATTAATAACTTTTACTAGTGCTTCATATAATTCATTCTCAGTGACAGTCTTCCAGTTCAAGAGGATTCCCATGCCTTTAGCCTGCACTCGAGTCATAGTATCATAATGATCTCCAAAAAGGGGAATTCCCACCACAGGGACCCCGTGGTACATGGTTTCAAAAATGCTGTTCAAACCACCATGACTAAGAAAGGCTTTAATGTTAGAGTGACCTGGAAAAAAAAAAAAAAAAAAAAAAAAAAAAAAAAAAGAGAGAGAGAGAGAGAGACACGTGAAGGGAAAAAGTTATTTACATCTATATACTATAAAGTTATTGATGCAACTGGGCACAATGCATTTGTCACCAGGTATCTGTGGTTACAAATCAGAAAGGTAAGTTGGAAAAAGCTTGTTCTCTTTAAATCCTTTTCCGCCGAAATTTTGTGTACATTAGATAACTTCCTTACATACCAACAGACACGGAGTAGCCAATACAAGAAAAGTCTCACCTATACGAGCTGCGTAAAGTAACTAATAATATAATAATTAGTATACTGTTTACTCCTTGACAACAGTAGTTGGCAGCTACAAACGGTATTTACTAGTTTAACATTACAAACAAACTAGAGGGAGAGCCTTCCTCCTTGTTATTCGTATGTAATATGGTAACAAAAAGGGTTAACAATAAATTACTTCATCTAATGGAAAAACGAGACTGCCTCAGAGCAATTTTGTAACCAAAACAAATCTACCTGGTTTAAAAGTCATTTGCCTGATCGCCACATGATGCAAATACTCCAGCTGGCATCCATGTACACTCATTCACGCGTACATACAGCCTTAATGCATTCACCAGCACTCATCATAACACCAGAGCAGTTTTGTGAATACACAAACGTCTACGTGTCCCAGAGATGACCACAAATATACCGCGTTCCCTAGGAGCTGTAATGAATTCAACTACACAACAGCAAAGGAGGACGGAAAAGAAAACTTAAGAGACAGATTCCAAAAAAAAAAAATTTACCAAAAGATGAAAAAATAACAAGTTTTAGTCTGTGTTCTCAGGTGCAGAGATATCTCAGGTTAGTTAAACAGTACGTACAGATCCCTCGGACTTGTTTTGCTGCAACGTGAACAATTACGAATGCTCATTTTTATGATTTTTCTGTGAAAAGATGAGCAAAGGCCATACTTTTCCTTAATATGCCAAAATTAAGGGTTACAATCAGCAGTTTCCTTAAAATAGCAAGTTCTCGAAAGTTTCTACTTATTTGACTTTTTTTTTTAATCTTGAATCACATAGCTTCCATAGCATACAAGACTTTTCACAGCATATTTTCTCATTTATTAGGTCAAATAGCCTTTGGAAAAAACTATGCTTTCCCATTCAATTAGCTTAAGAAAAAAATGGGGTTGATACCAAGGAAAGAGAATTAGTATCACAAAGGTGTTTGACTTAATCTTCTTGAAATCACAGAAACATCAAAAAAATTTCTATATTTTTCTCTATTGCTTCCAGTACAGGAATTACCTCTGATTTTCAGTGATTAATATTTCAGTAGAGCATTGTTAGGAGTGCAACCTGAACCTGACTGAAAATAATCAGTATATCACCATAATAGATACTCACCAAGCAGGTCATTTTGTGGTAACCACTCTATAAGCTTTGTATTGTTGCCTAAATTCCTTGGTTTGTTTCCTGAAAACCTAGAACAATAAAATCAATTTGAAATTAAGCTATCAAAAACTCCAAAACTGATCAACTCAAAACAGAGAAACAACCAAAACCATGTATGATAATTATGAAGAAGATTTCCAGTTACATGGGGATACTGTTTATTTATCACTACTGGAAAATAATCTCAGCCAAAATATTGTAAGGTAAATAACCACTAACTACAGATTTTCATCAATTTTCTTGCAGTCTGCCTTGAAAGGTTACATATTCTATTTACATAATGGCAATGCAGTGGTTTCTCAGCATATCTAACATATAAACCTTATTACAACGACTGGCTGGTGGTTTTACAACCTTTCCATGGTTCACAATCCATTATTTTACTGGAAAACTCTGATTAGTACTACATAAATAATTCCACTAAGAACATCCCATCAGCACAAGAACAAGCCCTACCATCAACACCAGACATTCCCACTCAACTGGCTGGTTCCCTAAAGCTCTTCATAGTTGACACCATCGTATTTTAAGAGAAATTACTAATACAAGTAAGGGCGGGGGGAAAACAACTACGGTCATGAGATAAGAACCTGTTGGAAGATGAAGAGATGGGGGCTGAGCCTTAAGACACTGTTTCTGTTACGTGCTTGGCTATCTCTGAAACCCAATGGCAACGCCTTGCTCATCCAGAAGTGCTGGAAAAGTTTAATCCATAGAATATGGGCTCGAAGCATTTACTAATTTACCCTATCAATGTTATATACAGTTAGAATAGAAAGTTAAATATATTCTAAACAGAAGGGGGGAGAATTGCAGTGACTACTGGTAGATTTTTCATAGCTTTGTGACAGATCCCTCAGAAGGCATAAAGTACTCTAAATTACAACTTCATGAAGCATCAGCTTCATATATATTCTACACATTAAAAACAAGAACCCCCATGCTATTTACACCTTATCTAAAGCAAATGAACCATGTTACTGGTTTCAGCTCTAACTAGTACCACGTAACCAGAAGCTCATAAAGGACTATAAAGACTTACTTAATGTGGCATCATGACCTAAAACTGTAAAGAACACTATTCCCCCAAAAACCTAAAACATCAAGTATAAAAAGCTATCCACTTCCAACACTGACCACAGGTTTATGGTTTAAAGAATAAAAATTGCAAAATAAAGTTAGACTCTTAATTTCATATTTAGGTGTCTAATTATTGCACTCAGACACTGAAAGCCACTTGCTCAGCTCTTCCAAAGTCCACAGCTTAAAGCAAGTCCCAAGGAGATCTTCCTCTTTCCAGAACGATGATGGGAAGAAACTGCAGGTGGGTTGCCTTATCCAAAAGCCATTCAGAAGATAACAGATCATGAAAACAAAACAAATGCCAAGAAAAATACTACTACTAAGCAAGCAAGCATTGAGGGAAAAAAAATAACAAAAAGCTTCAGTTTAAATTGTTGCTTTTCCATTAAAAAATTACCCCCAGGAAAAATCCATTAAAAAATCAAATATGTACCATAGACAATGGGCACTTTCCAGAGACAGAATTCCTGGGAAAGACTGCTACAAGGATGAAATAAAAGAAAAGCAGTAAGAGGAACTGTGACTAATAATTTAAAGCCAGGCAGAGTAGGAGGCTTTGTATGGAATAAACATCTCCATCTCAAACAAAAACTGACAAGATCTCGATTATTGAACGTTTTATGGCATGACCTAAAGAACTTCAGTTTTCCTGTTCATGAGCAGGGTTCGCTGTTTCAAGCCATTTAAAACACATTGAAATGAAAATGGCTCCCGAGAGACAAGGTCAAAGAGGAAACACTTAATAGACTGGTTAAGTATGTACAATGGAAGCATAGCTCCTGAGCCGCAGCAAGGACAGTCTCAGGAAAAGCGTTTGCATACTACAGTATTACAAAAGAACGGCCATCACTACAATCCTTGCTATTCTGAAAGCTTTCTGAAATGCTACTTTTCAGGCTGCAATTGTCTGATCACAAAAGCTAAGAGTGGCAAGGGGGAAAAAAAGCCTTCACTGAAGAACTCTGACATTTCCAAGTGGAAAACATTGTAAGAGCACTCCGACTAAATATGTTACCTTAAATACACCTTGATCTCTACTCCGTGATGGAAAATAGAGCATGTTTCCTTTACAGAAGAAGGGTCACAATACTACCTGGCCTAAAAATGCACAGTAAAGTTCATCTTCCTATTACACTTCCTGCGCTGGGCTGAATGATGACCAGGCTTTATGTTACCGTTTATGGGAAGTGGATTTTTTGCCAAAGAAGCAAACAATTGTAGATAATCTTAGCAAAGCAACCGTCAGCAAAGCAAGTGGGCTGCAAATGAAGTGAGGTCTGACTATCAGACTTCAAGTTACTGTGGTGACAAACTTTAGGAATCCTATCAGCTACGGCAGGAGAGCAGCTCCAAAGCAGAAGATGGGAGTTGACGCACAGCATTGTCACCCAGCGGCTCAGACGGTTGCTCGTGCTTGTCTGTGCCTCAGATCATTTTGTTAATGGTCACAAATAAGTAATATGAGAAGGGAAAGACACTCTCTCTTTGCTTAATTGCCAAATGAAGGTAAGAATGAGGGAAAAACACAAGCAAGGAAGAGACCTGACAGCGAAGAAAATTTAAGGACTGGCATAAGAAAGGAAGAATGAGGACTACATCAAGCCAGTCAGGGTCAGAGGAGAGAAGCAACACTGGTGAAAGGGCATTTCTCCAGTGCATAATAGTTTACAGAGGCTTTTATCCTTTCTGTGATACATGCTGTCTTGGATCTTTCCAAAGATTAAATCAGCAGAATGCCATTCTCCCTCCCTGATGTGTCATCTTTACAAGAAACGATGACAGTATGTCACTAAGGTTACAACCTCAGACTCTCTTCACTGTCCCCAATCTTTCTATCACATACTTCTGGGATAGATACTCAGCATAGGATTATAACCTACACCCTACACTGACCAAAAAAAGACCAAAAAAAAAAAAGTCACAGCTCCTCCACATTACTAGGGGACTGCAATAATTCCACGAGTGTATTTCAGAACAGTTAGATCTCCTGTGCCACCCAGACTATTTGAACTGCAGACTCTGCATTCAATGGCACTCTAAATCATAGTGGTACAACAGAAAATGAGCGTGTGTCAAATTCCCCCCGCCCAAGTACTTCTACCATTGCACTTACCTCCAAATAACTCTCTGAGGCAGTCTTGCCAAGGCATGCGCTAACTTATTTGCTATATCTTCAGACAGATATTTCACTCCAGCTCCAAATGAGACGAGGACAAAGCCATTTTCATTAGCACCATTCACCCATGTTTGGAGATCCTGTTAAAATGAAAATTTATACTGAGAAGCATCTAGAAGCATAGGCAAGTCACAGAAGCAGACTAAATAAGCATTACTTTGCAGAAACATTTGTTGGTTCCTACATTACTTAACAAGTCAAGATTCAAAAGTTGTAACAATTTGGGAAATTACTGAGTACAATGACCCAGACATTCACGAGAGTAGTTCATAAAAGTGTTTTTATTTAACTTATATAAAAATAGCTGAACTTGAAAGAAGTCAGGGCTTTCAAAAAACATCTCCCGTTTCCAGTGTTCCAGGATTTCAAGGAACAGTGAACAATAATCTACATGGCAAGTTTGTTAGGGGCTGATGCCCCTCTTTTTTGATTTATACACTTCACCTTGTTTAGGCAGTCACATGCATCTTCCAAGGCATGTTACCAGTATTACATTAAGCAGTACTACCCAGAAACAAATTAAAAATCTCTGCAGTCCCTGATGCAATTCTTGCACTCACAATACCATTCAAGTCAAAAGCAAAACTAATTTCACTGGAGCCTCTCTCTGAAGGAGAGACCAGCAAATAAGGTCAAAGCCCTTACATTTTGTTATTTAAGTAAATAATACCACGAAGAGTATACAATAAATGCACTGAGAGTTCTTATATTACTCCCCTTTTTCCTTACACCTGTCCTTCTACTGTGACTCTTCTGAAATCAAATCTCTTGGAATGCAATTTTCTGCAGACCCTCCTTGATACAAGGACTACCTCAACTTGGGCAAGCAAGGCAGCGGAGAAAGCAGAAGCTCGCAGTATCGCATTGCTCTGACTGCATTAGGTCCTTAGAGTTACCTGAATGCAGAACGACGCAGGTCTAGGAGGCGTAAAGGGGAGCTGTGCAGCGAGACGAGCGGTAGGAGGCAGCAGCTTTTGCAGCAGCACACACTCTGCCTCCTTCCTATCCGGCAGCCCGATTGCAGCTGTGGGGCAGCTGCAGCACAGCCGCTTCACCAGCCCCCCTGCTTGCTGCTGCTCCTGCTGCTATGTGCTGCCTGGGGGCTCTCAACAGGAAAAGGCGTTAACTCAGTTCACCCAAAAAAGGGATGCTACGATTAGGTGTCCGATCAGGTTACGAGCTGGGGAAGCAGGAACATTGCTACACGGCTAAATCTAGGTGGGGGTCTTGGCCTCAAGCTCACCTCTGTAAAGGGAGGAGACGCTGCTGTGCTCCATCTCTGCTTCCCCAGACGGGAACCGCAGGAAAACGGGCACAAATCACAGCCCCCTCGGAGCAAGGCTCCTGGCTGAGGAGGGCACGGGGCACACCGTGACACCTGCCCGCACAGCGGTTCAGAAGCGGCTTGACATGGTCACCCACCTCGCTGCAAGATGGCAAGGAGTGGGTGCAGCCAAGCGCATCCTCCAAACGCCCTTCCTGGTGAAGGGGGCACTGCGGAAACTGCACGTGTCAACAAGCAAGCGAGGCAGTCTGAGCCAAATGGGCCCAAGCCTCTTCAAACTGGGGGCATCCAGCCACAGTTTGGGACCCACAAGGAGCAGCAGTGCCGTAACATCTAACGGCTACTTACAGGACAAAATGTTTGTTAGTTAAAAAAAAAAAAAAAATAATAAAGTTATGCACAGACATCCTCACAACTGCTAGGCGTGCTCTTGCCGCATGCGTACTGCTGGAGATTAATAGCGCTGTGACAATGTCACTGCCGCCGGCTGAGGCACCGCGCCAGCGTGCAGTCGCTGGAGCCAGCAGCAGCTCTCAGTTACTGCCACCCTTCTGCAGCACCCTCCAAAATCCGTCACCTGCGCGTTTTGTTACGGAACACCTCCTTAATGAACGGAAAAAAGAAAAAAAAAAAAAGGAAAAAAAAAAAAACAAAAACAGTCCCTTCCTTTGGCTAGTATGTGGATTTCAACCTGAACTACCATATTTCAGATCTAATTATCCAGAAATGCTAGTCATAAAACTTCTGACAACAAAGCAGATCCTGAAATATATCCCCCAAAAATGTGTATGAAATCTATCTAGAGAAGGATATGGCTATTAGAACAAAATAAGGACAGCAGTGACATAGCAGCAACTGGGTTCCCACCAGACCCAAATGAAGTCATGTCCTGGGCCTTTGGGGGGCCAGAATTTCACTGCCCTAAAAACTCACTGCCTTGGGTTTGTTCACAGTTAACGCCTCAGGCAATTAATTGTTATGTTACTAAAGAGACAGCAAAATCTGAACCCTTGGTTGACTTTGTTGCAACACAGTTTATATAACTGATGAAAACGCAAGCCAGCAGATAAAACTACCTCAAGAGCACCGAGATGGCAGAGCCCTGCAGAGCCAGAAGAAAAACTAGCTTAGCATATTACACAGAACAGAGTTGCTAGCTAAACACATCTCAATAGGAGAACAATGTCATTTGGCTTCGGGGGGGGGGGGGGGTGGGGACAAAAAAACAAAAAAAAAAGGGGGGGGGAGAAAGCAAAAATCAGAAGGTCCAAGGTACCTTTTGCAAACATGCCTTGCAAATAGAATTTCAATCTAACTGCTAACAGCAAAAATTATAAAATACCACCACTGGCATACAGATACAGCAGCCTGCCAAAGAACATCTTATCTCTTCCAAGGTACGGTTTGATTTTAACTTCACCAAAGCAAAATGTAGGCCAGCTCAACACCAGTACAGCAATAGGAAGTCAGTAAAAGGAAAGTAAAGCGCGCTGTTCACAACGTGCCTCTTGTTCTGGTAATAAATAGGAGGCCAGACATAACAGAGCAATGCGGCACTCTCACAGCAGAGCACAAAACCACGAAAGCTACCACAGAAACCAACACGCGGACCAAAGGCTTGTACATTCGCCTGGGAATTGGGCATGGCTCTCCCGTTATACAGCGAAACAGGGACTTCCATTTTCTCTAAATTCACACACGCACGCTTAATTTTTTCCGTTTGCTTCGCTCTTTTCCACTTGTTTTTCTTTCCTACTTTTTTTCTGTGCACGTGGGCAGAGGTGCGGAGCATCTCTGACCTGCTCCCGTACTGAGTCATTTATTACTGGCCATGCTTCTCACATAAGAGAGTCCAACTGTTTTTAAGTTATCTGAAGTTTGTCCTTGAACGTCAGTTGAGAACTGAATGCACACCGCAAACATAATTATGTTATAGTCACTTTACAGAGCGATTCAGCTAGTTACATCTTGAACTCCTTCCCATCTGTTGTTTAAAGCTAACTAGAAAATAGCCTTTTGCAGCCTTCAGTGTAAGTCATTCCAAAAAGCAGCCCAGTATCACGCCCTAAAAGATCAATCTGTCACAAAATAAATTTATTCAATTCATATTCTGAGAGCTGAAGTCATCTGCAACTTACTTGTCTGAGTCCCTGTTCAGCCTGCATTCCCTTTCAGTAGGGGACTGCAATTTATTTCCTAGGATTTTGCTACGACTGTAGCCTTCTGAGCCGATTTTCTCACGGCATGCAAAATATGAACGAATAACTATTAAGTATCTACAACTTTACTATTTACCACGGCATTAGGCTTGCCCCACAAAAGCATTTTCATCCTACTGCTGGGCACAGCAACCTGCCCCGTGTTATTACGCTTTATTTTGCGGCCAGACCTCTGCAACCCTTCCGTTTGAAGCTGTGCCCCTGGCTCGGGAGAACGCATGCCTAACAGGGGCGCAAACCAGGAAAACGCAGTCTTTCCGCCGGGGAGCTCGAAACCCAGGCAAGCGAGGCGCATTCACGCAGTCAGGATCAAACAGAGCGGACGCCTGCCACCTCCGCCGGGCCGCAGGGAGCGGACGGAGCGCCGCGCCGGACACCGCGAGGGCTCCCCCTCCGGCCTCACTTCCCAAGCACGGGCACACGCGCGTACGCTGCCACGGGCTCCCAGAGCGGGATGCAGCGCTACGGATTTCAGCGGAAAGCTGCTCGCTGACCTCAGGAGGAGCCCGTCCCACTGCCGCGGACGGCTCTGCACAAGCAGGAGGCAGGTGGAAAAGGAGGTTTGCCATGCTCCGAGCTGCACAAGCACAGACCAGCTCATCACCACGCAATACTAAAGAAAACATGAGAGTCGGGTAAAACCTATTGAGATAGTGACCTTGAAGAGCCTGTTGGTCCTCTCAGATTCATTTGACTTCTTAGAAAAGCTGTCATGAGAAGGAGTTCTATATACATTTTCTAAATTAAAAATCTAACAAAACTGAATTCAAATGACTGGCATCAGCTGCCCTTTGGTTACAAAATATGTATGAATGTCCTGGGACCATTAGCTGGGCCATGGTACAAGGAACAGTATTTCCCCGTCCCTTCCCTCTTACTGATATGGCCTATAAAAGGCATATAGGGGAAAGTTGGAATAGATAGAAAGGGGACTATGACCTTGGCACGTGAAAAGACTTAATCAGAATTATTACTATGGCTATGTCGAGCAACTTTTAGAAATTTCACTTGAATTCTTGCACACATGATGCTAATATTTACTTTTTCAATACTTCGCAAGAACTGTGATACAAGGTTAGTAGGAAGAAACCCAGCATATCCAGGCACTCCAGTCACCTTTCTGCCCTTTGATTTGCTTGGAGCACATCAGCCCCGACACTCCAAGTGTCCATCTCAAGGGGTCTTCTGCAACAGAAAGAAACCAGAGAAACCAGCTTTCCTGAGCACAGCTGGAGAAAGAAAGAGGGTGTACACTGAGTCACCTTATCAGTTACAGAGCCACACAAATTCCTGTGACTTGTACTAGGAAACAAATGAAATCACCACTCCAAAACTACACACCGAAAGTTTCATAGATACCTAGACCTCTTCCGTATGAATATATTTTTTTTTCTTTTTAATCCCCTTGGACTTTTGACCTCGGCAACGTCATCTTCCTGATGTAATTAGGCATGATAGGGAACGGCACTGAGTCAGAATGAATCATTAGAGCCACCACTGTCAAAAACGGTGTGCTGCCTGTTCAGGCAGCGTTTTACAGCTCCTCACTTCCAGCATGAGAATTTACTTCCTTTTGCCCTGTTTAAATGATGTTCTGTCCTTGTTGTTCTGTAAATTCACCATGCTAGATAATAAATCATATAAGTGGTGTTTTAACCCAGGAAAATACTAGTGTGAACCTTTCAAAAGTTGTTCCATATCAATTTAGACATTTCCAACACACGTAGCTCCTTTAACTTAAGCCAGCTGCGTGCCTGGAAACCTTGTTTAGAGAATCACATCCCTGACACTTTAAAGTTTGATTTTTGTAAGTCTTAGTATTTTGCACTTTGTAACAAATAAAAATAAAAATAAAAAATAAATACACAAAAGCCTCTGCAATTCCTGGCCAAGTTTGAATGTACACTGCAAATGGTCACGTAACTGCTACAAACAGAAAAAGAAAGTGCAAGGAAAGACTAAGCTGCCACTGGCTGACAGGTCAGCCACCCCAGCAAGCTAACTCAGTGCTGCAAGCTCTTTGTAAGCATCTTGGCAAAGGAGGAGTTCTATACATCGTGGTTTTAAGATCCAAATAGTTACAATGCAATATCATTACTGAAGTGACTTTTTGGAAGAAAAATCAGATTTTCTAATGCACAAAAAGAATGCCTAATATTTGAAAATTTTTTTTAGGCCTAAACCTATCATAAAGGTGTATGTATGAGGGAGGATTGCAATATAGAGAGCTACATTACTGAGCCTTCTTCAGACTTTCTCCAAACCTCAACTGAGCACAGGTACAAAACGGAAACACCTTTGATTCTTCCACTCAATTCAAACTCTACATTTATGTCTTAAAGAAAGCTTCTCCTTTAAATATTCTTTAAATATTCACCTTTTTCTATCACTATAGCAGAGCACTTACTTATATTTGGAAAAAAAAAAAAAGGCATTTTCAGTTTCTGTTGACTTGGAAGACTCTTGCCTCAATTCAGCACCTGGCACAGTCAGCAACTGCAGACTGCCTTTTCTCCACTGAGGTTGCCCGGTAGACTGAGCAGAACCTTAGAAACAGATCTTGTCTTCCTTCTTCCAAACTAGGAATCAAAAACCAAGCAATTAAACTCTCCCCAAACCATGAAAATCTGGAGAGGAAGATTTTCAAAGGAAACAGCTGAAACTGAATTGAAATTCTGAAAGTTTGGATCAGGCACTTAATGAAACTTTTAGTTGAATCTGGTTTGAACCAGCACAATAAAACAAACTCGAACATTTCTTAAAGCTGCCAATCCTTCTAGCTGACACTCAGTCCCACTGTTGGGAAACAGGAAAGAGTAAAGATTTACATATATATATATTTTGGGGTAAAGTCACATTAAAAACAAGCTGATGCTTAGATGCATATTGACATTTTCCAGAAACGTTTAGGACACTGAAATATAGCTGAAAAATCTTGGGATTGGAGTGGTATTCAAAAGGATCACATGAGTTAGTGATGCTATTTCCTCCAGGCTTTCTCAGGCAGTATAGAGGTCCATCCAAAGGATAAATCAGAGTACCCACCATTAGACACTTCACCTCTTCTTAACTACGCCCATCCCTCCACAGAGGAGGTGAGGGAACTTGCAGACACAGTATTACCTGGGATGAAATTAGCCCATATGCAGAACAGAAAGCCTATCAAGTCATTTACTATAGTTAACACTCACAGCAATTAAGTATAAAGCAGAATTTGATCTTCTTTCTTCTTCTTCTCCTCATCTTTTCAGTACAAATTGAGGTTTATTTTAATAACAAAACAACTTTAAGTCATTCCATTTCTGCACTTCTAAACCAATTTTGGTTTTCAACTGCATGCAGCTTCACACGTATCCACAATGAAACATGACCATCAACTAAACACAAACTCATTATCCATCATTTTCATTTGAGTTAAATGAGAAAACTGTATCAAAGCATTTCACACTTGAGCATGCAAAAGGGTGTAAGAGCACACTCCAAGTTTTGATATGGTGCTAAACCCTGTCAGGCCTTTACTTGTTTTCACATTAACTTCCATGCAAATGCAAATGCTTTGGGCAAAATAGAGAAAAATAAAATGACTAAAACTTTCATTTGAAGTTTCCTACTTGTTGATTCAGATGACTAGTTACTTACTTTGACTAACTGATTCCAGAATAACAAGTCTCAGAAGAGGTACTAATTCATCTTTAAACGCATTCCATATCAGATGTGCTTTCTGAAAGCTTTAAAAGTAGTAATTACACACACTTACGGGTTTTACAGAGCTGTATGGCATTTGGACGGACCAGGCAGAGGCAGAGTCAGTCTGCTACTGTTCCCTTCCTTCTTTTAGGAGGAAGCTTTCTTGTGGTCTTTTGGCTTTGTGGCCATCTTCACCTCTTTCAGAAGTTATACATTTGTTTTTGAAACACTTTCTTGCATTTGTCATTTATGCTGTTCAAAGACTGCCTAAGCAGGCGGCTTCTTTTTCAATGTTAGTAAAATTTATTGCAGACAGAGCTTTGTACAGGAGCAGCTATTACGACCTTGCTTTGTTCTCTTTTCTGAGTTATCTATGAGTAATGATTTCTATATGACACTGAGCTACTGAAGAGTGAAGGCTTTTGAGTATGTACTAGTCTTTAGCTAAGGTTCTCCCTCTGCTTGCACAGGGAAGAATAAGCACTTATTGATCTATCTTCTACTAGAGGCAGGGGAGGGGAAAAAAAAATCTTTTTTATCATTTTCAGACAAGAATGCTATTGTGCTGCCACCACTGTGTGAGCTTTGTTCTGTTTGGTTTTCTAATTAGCTATTCTTAGCAGGCCGAGATGCTAAATGCACAGCTGTGACTATAGAGTGAGGGCCCAGCTGGCAGTAACGAGTGGTGCCTAATACTGAGCTTTGCTTCAGATAAACAAAGTGCACAAATACAAACATTACCGGGTTTAATATCCGAAGCGTCCCCTGTTCAGCTGCTATATTCAAATGTATAAGAGCACAAATGTCTCTTCTTTGAATATGGTTGCAGACCAGCGTTCTCCAATGGAAGACACAGATACACTGTGCAACTTCTACTACAGGAACCTGCTTAGAGTAGACAAGACCAGATCCAATTTCAAAAGCGAAAAAAAGGGATTTTTAGAAACTAGATACTCACTGATAAAAGAACAGAAACATAATCAAACAGTATTTCTTAAATGTCCTGATCTTTCTGGTATCATCTAAACAGTACTTTTCTCAGATGAAGTATTTAAAAAAACACTGTATTAGCAATACATTTTTACCCTCATTTCAAATTTTATTCAAAAATGTTGCTGCTGCACAGGCAGTTAAAGCAGATTAGTAGCTGGATTGGATCCTGACCTTCTAGGTGTCTGTAACCCGGCTCAAGGCCAGAGGGGTTACCTGCACACCTATCACTGAACAAACAGGCTGCCAGCGCATAATCTGAAAGTCAGAAAATAATGCGTCACAGGCTACCCCGGGTCTACTGCGAGCCCAAAGAAACACCAGCGTTTCAGGCACAGTGACGTTCGTAACGACTTGCTGTTCGTTTGTGGCTCAGCTTATTTGCTGTAACGGGCAACGGAGGTGAAACCCCAGAGCGAGGATGCAAGCGCGAGGGGCAAAGGACAGCTCCCCCCTTCCCGCATCAACAAACGGGCTGCCTGCCCCCAGCTGTCCTTTGAACGCTCAAAAAGCATCGAATCCTGGCTTCTCTCGAGATACTGATGCTGGCTGCACCACATGGCATTAAGATTGTTATATCAATTATATCAGTAATGTCATTCTACCAACGACAGCTATCATATACAAAAAAATCCCTACAACTTAATACACACTTTTTTCCACGTTTTGTAGCTATTCTATCAATAGGACATAGAATAAGACAATTCCAAAAGTAATGCCTCTGACAAAAAAAAGAAAAAAAAAGCATATTCAAGTTATAGCATCAGACTGAATTTTTCTATTTTCTTTGTGGTTAACACCACCTAAGTTATACTAGCGCTCACAGTTGTGAAACACAAAATGTTAAGATTTGATAAGATTATTCTCAAATAGGTCTCCAAACAGTATTAAGTGTACTATTGTCACATTTTACTTAATAATGCTATTGGTGATAAAATGGAGTTTTTTTAATATCAGGAATAGGTCAGTTTTACTGAAAAACAGATTTAGCACTTCCCTATGTCTCTCACCATTCAATTATCTAGCATATACACCATGTATGTGCCTCAAAAAAAAAAAAAAAAGCACTAGAAATGTTTTCAAAGTGTAAAAGTATTTTAATGTCTAGAATTTTATTGTCCCTGACCTTTATCACCTTTCCCCATTTAACATCCAATACCTAAATAAGGTTTTAAAGTCCAGCCAACCCAAAAGGAGAATAAAATTCAGAGTCAAAACACAGGTAAGAAACACAGTACCACAAGCCTTTGCCTCGTCTCCTGTATCTCGGCTGTCTATAGAATTACAGAGAGATCCAGTAAAACCTCCAAGTGCATCTTAAAACTAGAGGTCAACCAGGGAACTGCTGTGCAAGTACTTCCCTGATGCAGTGCTCTTCGTTAGAAATCCATTACTAATTGGACCTTTGGCAAACACACTAGGAGAGCAGGCTTGCTTTTCAAGGGAAAAGACGGGAGCTGAAAATACAAAGCTTGCCCTTCAAAAGCGCTTATTAAAATCACTGCATACTGATATAGTAACAGGTACAATAAAGGTATCCTCAAATCCAGTATTCATTTAAAAGAACTTGTAAGCATTACAACAGAGGCAATATTCTCTAAAAAAATAAAAACAAAAAAACACCACCAACCCTAAGCAGGAAGCCTTGTCAGATAACTTGCAAGCATACACGGAAAGGTTTGGGACTATTAAATGTAAATGCAAACTGAACTTTTGACAGTCTTCCTGTTTCACTAGCTGCCTATATAGTAGAAAACCTGTACAACTAATAGTCGCATGTCACCCTACGGCAACATCAAGAAAAGCAGAACTGGAAAAAAGCTGAATTTTAAAGTTGCAGATACTGTCATACAGCCCTTCCATAAAGCCAAGTTATACACTAACTTAGACAGGTCTGGGCACAACATCCATGTTCTATGGGTCTGGTGAGAGATCTAATTCTAACCCCCTGCTTTAATTTACTAATGGAAGTTCTCCATTTCTTGTTCTTCCAATATCTTCCCTCTGGTTAAGCAACTTTTCCTCTCTCCTTGGGGTTCATCTCCTCCCTTGGGTGGTGGATCCTGGCACAGGGAGGTCTGCCCAGTGCCCGGCAGCCTGCGTGTATCCTAAGAAAATTCTGGGAGATGCCACTGAACTACATGACCTGACAGTAAAACAGCAGAGAACATTTAACATTCAGGTATGAAGGTGTATCACAGGAAAAATCTCAACCACACTACCTCCACGCTGTGTTTTACACTGTTCTACTCCAGAGTAAATAAATAAACAAACAAACAAACAAAACACCAGGAAAATACCTTTTACAATAATGTCTGTTCAAAATACTGCTGTGATCTAAAACAAAATAAGGATTCCTTAGTAGTGGAACGATCACTAAGTTGATAACTGAAATATGGGTAATGTACAAATCAATGTTCTATCCTCCTCCAAAGTTAGCCAGTAGCAGGATAAGCACTTCCTAAGCAAGATAATTTGGAGAGTCTCCACAAAGAAAACTATTCACCATTCTGGTTCATATTTCCCTGATGAAGGGAGGTTGACAAATTCACTGTCAGGATTGCTCAGCCTGGCTAGAAGAAAGATTTAACTATTTCAAGACATTTATAAAGTAAATAAACAGAACCTGGGCACTTAAAAATTGTCATATGCCAAGTTTTAGCCAAATACGAATTGGCTCCCCTAAACTATAATTTCCTTGAAGGCAAGGTTTTAATGAGAAGTGCATTACTTGGAAGATAGATGCATGTCACTCATTAAAAAAGCAAAGAAGGTGAAATTCTAATTTTCTCAGCACTCTTTAAAAAATCAGATAAAAGATGCTTGAAACCACATCACTGAAAAATGTTATGTACTATTTAAGCTTCTAAATTCAGTGTGATAAAACTGCTCATGACAGAGTCCTCTCCCCTTCCTTCGTCCCTCTCTCCTGTCCTTTCTCGGGAGTCACTGAGCTCTTCTAGGTGACCCTTCTGCAGATGCTTCACTGCTGTAAACAGTGGATGTCCTCTAAAGCAAATCAATAACATGAGTAAGTACCCAAACAGGTTGTTATCAGTTTGACTCTGAGGAATTTGACCCACACAACATCAGATTTGGAACTTGCATTTTTCTATTCACAACACGTACAATCATTTGTGCTAAAGAAATAATCCTAGAATCATAGAATGGTAAGGTTGGAAGGGACCTCTGGAGATCATCTAGTCCAACCCTCAGCATAGCCCCGTACAGGGATTGAACCCGCATCCTTGGCATTAGCAGCACCACACTTGAACCGACTGAGCTAAACCTGCCCCCAATAGATCACCTTATACTCCTATCTATGAATCAAGTGAACTTACTTTTGGCTGGACAGTACAAGATTGCTGAAGATTAGGAGACGCAACTCCAGTTCCTGACTTTCGGAAGAGGACTGGCGTTTGTCCATAAGCACACTAAATGTCACCTTAGGTTAGGCCTACGTACTTGGAGGACCTTCCTTCCTGACCAAGCTTCGCTAGAGAGGCTAAACAGACCTCCTTCTCCCCACGTCTTGCTCTATGTAAGTAGGTGCTGAGTCATGTATCTTCCAGCATCTAAAATGCAGCAGTATAGCCCAAACAGGCATGCTCCATCAATTTGGCAATGCTAGAACATTTGAGACTGAATATTATGACAGGGAAAAGGTGATTGTTTTACGACCGTGGGTATCTGAAGAGCTTAGACAGCACTCACTTGCAAAAGATCAATGGTCAGTGGTAAGGAATTTTTATGTGAAAATACATTTCAGGGCCAAAATACATGCTCATATGATAAAGCACAGAATTTATGCAATGTCCCATAATCTCTCCCCTTATCCTTCCAAGACTTTTTGCCTTCCTAGCTGATAAAAGTCACATGCACTTTAGAACTGCTCTACAGTTGCTTCGTATCTCTAGAAATTTACTGTGAAGAGTAGCTCTAAGAACTATTCCCTCAGTCTTAAAGAATCAAGATGATGGTGCTGTGTAACATGCAAAAATCTACAGCCTTCAAGGGCATGTAAGAAAGGCCCTTAAATTTCAGTGAAAGAGACTATCTGATTTAAGAAACAAATGTCTCCTTATTCTTCCACCTCATTTTAAAGATAGATAAGTATCAGTATCAGCTAATACCAGACTACTAAACAGGCAACTGTCAGCAAGCCTCAGAAAATAAAATTTTTCACTGACAGTCTTTCAAAGCCACCAATTTATTACATAGATCTGGATCTACATAATGACAAGATTTGACAGATCTACAAGTAAGAGGGAACAAGTTATTATAATTACTATTTGATGTCAACTACAGCTGAAGGGATTGCTTGTACTTCTCAAACACGGATATCCTCCTTCGTAATGTAAATTTAGTTCTTTTAATCAGATAGAAATGTTTTCTTTTTAAAAAAAGAAAAAAGTCATTTGTTTCTTCCTTCATAGAGAAGAGATGGTATTCAATCCAAAAAAAAGCAGCTCCTCAGGATCAGCAAAAACAGCACAAACTCTGAAGAGAAGGAGAACTTTACAGTTACTCTAATCTGTGTGGCTATGAAGAAAGAAATGCTTAACTTGCAAATTACAGATCATACCTGATTTTAGTTTCAGTGTGGTTTTTTTTTTCCTAATACTAGCAAAGATCATCTCACGTACCACTGTATCCAAACTGCAGCATCAATGTTTAAATGCAGGTATATAATCAATTATTTGATCTAAATATGTATTATGAAATACTGGTTAGTTCCTTTTCCTGTAGCTAAGCTCCCTCTGCCCCCTCCCACTATAAACTGGGTATTTCTAGACACCGGTGCTTAAAATACCTATCCGTAAGCCTAAGTTTCTACACTTATTCAAGGACATATCTTATCATACTGATTAATGCCTAACTAACATACCAATCTAGTCACAAGATATCAATGCCACAGAACAGGTTCCCCCCTTGTCTCTTAAAATGTGCATTAGTTTGAAAGTCAGTTTCACTCAGCTTTATAGGATCCATCTAAAGGAGCAGAATATAGACAATAATAAATAATCATGAAAATAAAAAGGAGGCACAGAAGCCCCTTCCTTTCTCAGTTGTCATCATCATTAGTTATCTGGAAAATACTATCAGGTAATACCATATACTTAATAGTTTAAGCCAGTGATAACCTTAAAGACTTGATAGCTGGGGTCTTTCTTTAGTTCTGACCTGTAAAAGGAGCCTTTTACTCATATTGTCCTCAATATACTTCTTTTAAAACGCTAAAAAGAAAAAAAAAAACGAATCAAAAAACACAAAACACACAAACAAAAAACCCACCAAACCTCGTAGTACAATATCGCTATCTTATTTATTTTCAAAACACACTACTTCGGAGTTATCAGCATAAACCCTGGACTCTGTCCCACACGAATAAAGTTCTTATTTACTCCTGGGTGATAGCGGCAGCCACATTAACTCTCTCCTCGTTGAGCACAAGCTGCTCTAAATTAGAGTCCCGCGCGCTGAGGCTGATACGAGCCGCAGCCGGACCGGCCCAGGGCTGCCGTCGTGCAGACTTTCGCACAGCAGTGCAGAGACCACCACCTCCACCGGGGAAACCGAGCCCCCATGGCAGGAAACGTAACACTACGGGAGTAACTCGTCTTGAAAACCAATTCTCTGAGGGGTATTGACACTGCCATTCAGACGACAGTGCTTAAGAAAGAACTGCCTTCTAAATTCACATACTTTAACTGCTGAAAACAGCACACTATTTTTCACAAAGGACAACTTCCAGCCCTAGGGTGCATCTTACATACACTGCTCCGTGATGATTAACCACTCTGTAATAACGAACAAGAATACAGAGGTTATATTCAGCTTGATCAGTCTGCAGAAAACGATGGGATCTGCAGCAAAGATTAGAAGAACGCAGGAAGACATTTGTTACCGGCAGGAGCTTCAGCTACCTACCGGCAAATCACCTAGCCGGGAAAGGGAAGACTAAACCTGCGCTGCCTACGCCGAGCGGGAACAGGCTCCCGGCCCCGCGGGCAGCGCGGGACACGGCGACCTCCAAAAGCCCTGCGGCTCTCCTCGCCGCGCCCTGGCTCCCGCTCCCCAGCACGCGGAGCGCCGCGGCCGTGCCAAGGGACGCTGCGCCGCGCGCAGACCTCCCGCAGGGCGCTGCCCTCGCGGGGAAGCGGGCAGGACGAGGCAGCAGAGCGCGGCGCTGTCCGGGCCGGCCGGACGCGTTACGCTCCGGAGGTGCGCCTGCTGGTCGCGGACTGCAGCCAGGTGCTGTTTACTGTAGCCGCAATCGCCCTGGAGCACAACACAAGCCAAAAACCGTGCCCGCGACGCGAGCTAATCGGCCACAGCGCCGGCGCCGAACTCCGTACCGCGGCCGAGACGTGCCCCGGCGAAATCCACCCCCGTCGCGTGCCACACGCGAGAAGCACGGCAGCCCGCTGTTTCCGCGGGGACTACAGGCCACCTCCACCCGAACAAGCGCACCAGCAGCGTGAACGGCCCTACGCCTACGCTAGGCGCGCCCCAGAGGTTTTGCTCTGGACCGGAATCAGTCGGGTCGCCCAAACTCAACACCCCGGGTCTGAAAGGCCAAGCACTGGCACGGACCCTTACATCTATGAGCTTCCAGTTTGGCTTCCTGCCAAAGAAATCTAGTTTACACGCGCTGAAAATACAGACCAAGGCAGCATGCAGTTAAGCGCGGATGACTGAGGGCTTTAAATCAAAACCCTTCTACTGCCCCCAAATCGAAACACTAACAGCAAAGCAAAAAATAACAGCTTCCTTTGTCTTTTTCACTGTTCCATGACATGGCTGTTCAGTGCTCCCTGCTATATGCTATTTTGAAAGCCGTATTCTTCCTTAAAGAAGGGGTGTAAATGTGTAAAGGAAAACACAGGTGCAGGTTCGGAGCAACTACCAAACAGAACTACTAAACCCAGTAAAATTAAAAATTGTGACTTCGGGACAGTTTAGCAGTCCTGACCTCAATTTCTCCCTAACTACAACTGTTTGATTTCTACTTCATTCCTTTCCTTTTTAAGAGGTTACTTATTAGCTGAAAACCAGGGCTTTCTGACTGTTTTATAACTTCATGAAGTCCAAACAGAACCATAATTCCCTTTTTCCCCCCTTCTCCTCAAAAGGAACTCTCTCCCCAAAACCACCACCGTTACAGAAAAACGACCTCTTCCCTGAGGTTCGCACAGACCAACAGGATTTTTTTTTCCCTGAAATTTCTCAACCGGAATAAACGGACTAGGCCTGTGTACAAGCAGTTTTTGAGAACACAAGAGATCTAAACAGCTCGCGGTAATAAATTAAATTTGCCTTCTGGAGTTAGCATCACCAGCCGCGTGCCCCTCTTTCCGAGCGAACGCCGTCCTCGCTGGGCGGCAGCATCTGCTCCACCGACGAGACAGTTCCCAAAATATCGTATTTTTCAGCCCAGTACACAAATGCGAGCCAACACCACGTCTGATTTACCTCAACACACCAGCCAAAAACCTGCAGAAAATAATTTAGTGAAGGCTCCTCTTTTAGGGACAGGGTGACAGCTGAAAACTGTAACAGCACCAGCCACCCAGTTTTAATCTGCCAGAGTGTAGCGACAGTTACGAATTTTATCTAAGTGCTCAGTTAACAGCAAATTGCTTGCCCAGTAATTTACCTGTAATACAGACCTTCCACAGGAAGTGGAATAAGGCATAACAATGTAGAAACGGACAAGCTCTATCTTAAAAGATGAATACACTCACTTTCTCTCTTTTGCATTCATTCAAACCTTATGCTTTGAACACTGTAAGAATGAATTGCCCAATAAAAGTGAAGAGAAAGTAAATGAAGTCCCAGTTCACAAACAGCATCAGGTTTTTTTTCAGCGTAATAAGTATCTGCCAGCATGTACTCTATCTATAAATCTATTTCAAGGTCACTGTGCAACTGAGTCTGGTTACATTAAATATTTTACTTACAATTCCATTTTCTCATATCATACAACTTCACAGCAGGTTAGCATTCGTGGTTCTCAAGTAAATTTTGAAAGCACACACAAATACAATCTCAAAAGGTTCAAAAAATCCCTATAGCAAAACACAAAGAATACAGCTCCTTTCATTTTCTTCCACCCTATTTTATAGGGAAGAAAATACCTGTTTCTTTGGGGGACAAGTAATTTTTTTTTTTTACCCTGAAGAAATAATCTAGAGAGATCAAATAAGAAAATATGGACATAGCACCTGAATTTGTTGTGCAACAAGGATGTATTTTTCTTCTTAGAAAATAATAACAACTTGAAAAATGAGCAGCTGAAACTCAATCAAGTCAATAAGATCTTCCTAGAGAAAATAGAGCTGAACTTTAAATAGCATAGGGCTACATTTAGACTGCTTTCTCAGGCAGTATCCCTACTAGTTAAGGTACTTTCTAAACACAAACACATTAATTTATGCCAGGGAAATCTGTTAGAGGAAAAAATGGTAATCTAATTCAATCAACAGGCTACCTATGACTGGAAACCATGAAAAGAAGATCACGTAAAATATAATGTCCTTATTCTAGACTCGTTCTCTAGGAATAATCACTAATAGAATTTGTATTCTCCTTCTGTCATTACCCACATCTTTGTGTGCCCCAAAAGGAGGCTTAAGATTATCCTCAAGAAGCAGTGAGACCTTGAGAAAAAGGGCTCCAAGGAAGAATCTCCAGGAGCCAGATTTACTCCAAATTGCTGCTAGCGAATTCACTTTCCTGTACAACACGAGCTACCTATGTAACCACCCAGTTTAGGCTAAGGCCAGAGGAAGTCCGGCTACTTCTGAGTTTCTGGGGCAATATATCAAACACTAGCATATTATCCTATCTAATACCCAGTATGTTCAGAATGCTATGCAAGTGTCTGCTTCCACTCAGCTCAAATGTATTTAAAGTTGAGAGAGGGGAAAAACAGCAGAGAGGTAAGGGAATTTTGTACAGCACTCTAAATCATACAACCCGAAATACTGAATTGTTTGATGTTTTCTGAGTTGGTAGAAAAAGATACTGCTAGGTCAAACACCACCGCCAGTCTAAAGAAAAAATACAGCCTTCCAAGATCAACTCTGAGGGAAAAACAGATTAAAAAATAGTTTTTATGAAAAAAGCAGAAGGCTGAATGAGACGTTTTTAGAAGAAAACTGTTGAGCACTACAAATCTGTCTACCTATTTAGCACCCAGCCAGAAGAGTCTATTATTAATCATTCCCAATTCAAGATCTATTTGTTTATGTACATATAAAAGCATAAATGATGTGATTTTCTGTAAAATTTTGTTCTGCCTGTCACTCATCATTGTATTGCTGAACAGAGGCATTCTTAGATACCAGGTTTCAAAAGCACATGGTGCATTAAAGTAATAAAATTTAATCATTAACCCTGAGGTCTCTGCAGCCAGGATTTCTGGACTCAATCCAGTCACTATCACTATTTCCATCTGAAGTTCAGTTTTATTGTATTTCAAGGCACTGTAAAAACTTATATCAAAAAAAGTACTGGTGTCATTTATGTTGACTCACATCATCTCCCATCTGTTCATCTTCACCGTTTCTCCGTGCTTAGTTGTAAGAACATTTTTACCTATCCAACCAAAGGAAATAAACTCCTTAAAAACGCTAATATCATGAGATTAAAGGCAGTATAACCTACTAATGGGCTTTTTTATGTTTAAGTAGTATTTGTCTGTTGGCTATTTTTTTTCCTCCACATTAATTCACACTTAGTTAGAAATTACAGCTGTGATTTTCAAGGTAGCAGGCACTGCCATTTATCTGCTGTATCACTAAACACTAAATTCAAAACAAGAATATCCACTGCAAACAGAGACTGCTTGCCAAGTTTGTGCCTAATAACTTTCTCTCCTGCATCCTCCTCCCCCAGAAAGCCTACTTCCAGTTACTTTGAGTGTATATTTCACAACGCAACAACAAAATAAGTTTTAAGATGTCAAGACATCAGACCCCATTTGAAATTCACTGCTTAAAAACGACCACTCATCACACAGAGTGACCCACATACTATATAGAAGTTACTGTAAAGCTCAGCAAACCTTACTTCTGGCAGAGGGCTGGCCGGTTTGGTTAGGATTCCTCCCACATAAACAACATTTGGTAGCGTGGGTCTTGGAAACTCTAGTGCTACATCAGTACAAAGCATCCACAGGCTGGATCCATGAACCAAGTCATACATGGACCGTTCTGGCAGAACCTTGTATTTCTGCATTATCCTTTCATATTTTGGCAGAACCAAAAAATTGACTCCAAATCTTGAAATAATATAAACAACAGTATTTTTAATCCTCTCAAACAGGTTCATGTGATCTGTGAGTAGCGAGTTAAATTCTGGAACATAAGACAGGGGAGCTGGAGCACCTACTTCTGCTGGATACCAAAGGCCAGTTGAAAAGACAGCATATTTAACCCCTAAAAGGTGAGCTATCACAAATCCACACATCTCATTAGGATCTACCAGGAGCAGGTCAAATTTTTCCTGTTTCAGGACACGCATGAGGTTTTGGTTGCCAACAATCATGTCACAGTTCTTGGAATAGTGATCCAGGATATCAAACAGTTCCAGGGCTGTCAGTCTCCCAGAGAAAATACTCCTCATTTTGGACTGGAGAAAATCATCCGAGGTGCTGCTGTTAAAGATTCCTGGGTAACGCTGAAGTCTATAGTGATTAGATGGAGGAATATCTCTGCCCTCAGAGAGGAGAAACACTGTCTGGTGACCTTGGTCATGCAAGGCTGAGGCCAGAGTCTTGAAAATATAAAGATGGCTTTCAAACATAATTGGCGGCACAACAACGATTTTGGCAGCCCTCGCTATCCCAACAGCGCTCCACAGGAGAATGAGAGCTGGAGTGTACGGCTTCATAGCTGAAACGAGAAATAAAAGCATTACATCAACAGACAACAGATTTGTACGCTACCTAGGAGTATAAAGAAAAGTTACCATGTACCATCACTAAGTGTGTCCCATGAGAGCTAATCACTTCTCCCCATCTCTCAGTTTTCTTTGTAGTAGTCACAGGGAACAGGATAGCAGCCACTCAGCTTCAGAATGAATTTGGCAGTTCTTGGTGTTAACTAAAATATGTCTTTTTCCCCTCCCCTCCAGTTTTAAAAGGCAGACGAGACTTCTTCCAACAGATACAGATAGAGCACTGGTACTATATGGCAGAAAAACTCACGATAAAGTTGGTAACCTGCATAGAAGATACAGTTCTTCTATGGCACATCACATCTGTGTTATATATGCAATCTAATAAGAACTGAAAGTCAGCCCTTAGAGCTAGATCCTGCCAGGTTTTAGATTATATTTAGAAGTACAATTGCAGTATGTTCATTTTAATATATTGGATGAATTAAGCATTCCTGAAAGATGCTAGGTTCAGAGACCCAAAGGCTAAACTCCTCTATTTATTCACACATCAGGCACAAACAATACGCCGGGAATCTAACTTTCCTTTCCAAACAGAATATAAGACTTGCTGCCGTAGATAATTCAGTCCTTGCTGTCTCTATTGGAGCTTGTAATATGCCAGTTGTGATTGTGGTTTGTTTTCACTGCAGTGATAGCTGTAGTTCACACCACTGTTAACACAGTTAAGAGCATTTCTTCTCCAAGCTCTCGTGTGATCACTGCCTACAGCTTTCAAACTGTACCTTTCTGGTCTGGTTTAAGGATGCTATTTTTTGCCATTTTATTTATTTATTTTTTGTTTTTTATAAGCCAATGAGTATTAAGAACATAAGCATTTGTTTAAAAAGACAAACAACTTTTTTTTAAGACTGACCAGACACATGGCGAAGGAAAAGTTGAGATCTGGCAGGAAGACACTACCAAACAAGAACCAACTTAACCATATTGAGCTTTCAAAAATTTTACTTCATACATGAGAACAAGTGAAAAAGAGTTAAGATGTTCATGTGTGCATTGCTAACTTCCACTGAAGTATTATACAAGCACTTGATTCTAAACTTTCTTAAACCAGCACCTGAGCATACTCAAGCATGAGTAAGATAATAGTGGAGACCTAAACACAGACAATTCATGGCTGTAGTAGGCTTCTGGCCATAAAAGGGAGAACAAGAATTTTCTTCACATTTTTGCAAGTATAGCCTGTAAAACACTGTACAAGCCAGGGAAGAGTAAAGTTTATCAGAAACAGGGAGAGGGCATGTCTGAGCGCTCTTCAGTCACTCTGACCCTCTTAAGGCATGGAGAAATGAAGCCAAACCACGTGACCCGCTCCTTCCCTGTGCCAAACTAAGCCCTCATGGAAACGAGTCTGCTGCAGTATCCTTCATAAATAAGCACAATGGAAACAGACAATGTTACTGCTCATAATCTTTGTTATCCTCTTACAGTATAGTCTTATATCCCTCCTTAAAACATCGTTTGGGACTTCTTTTTTTAAATGGTGTGTGAATTACCAGTGCACTAGCAAAGCACCTTGTATTCGTATTGCTACGATACGAAATTTTGCTTTTTGAAAGATGCTCCAATTTTCTCCCAGTCCAGCTTTGCAAGAAGCTTAACTCCAAAACATGTATAAGCTTGCACCAATGGAGTCTAAGAAAAGTTAGAGAATTACCATGAGGTATATAGTCTATTTTAATCATGTTTATTATGTGAAAAATTATTTTGCTGTATCTGAAGCTCCCTCCATACTCGTCTTCAGGAAGTTTTGGACACCGCATACATTACTGGCTGTCACAGAGAATTCTGACAGTTTTAAGCACTGCCAGCAGTACTTTGTATGCACATGTGCACATGTATGCACGCATTTATGTACAAGATATAGTTCATTCAGGCTAAGACACGGAAGGGGGGGGGGGTTCTCTCATGACAAAGCCCCGCTGCATTAAGATGCATCAGCTAATAAGATCTTACAGTTTCCCTGGGCAGGTAATAAAGAACAGAACCACAGAACTGATTGAAGTCTCCACAACACCAACCTATCCATGCGCTGAAGCAGCGCCCTGCAACGTACACAGGGAAGCTTCCCAGTTACCAGGCACAATGCTCAGTTTTACAAAGGTATCACTCTGGGGGAGGAGGGAGGGAGGGAGGGAGGAAATTTACTTTCTGCAAGAATAGTATACTTGCAATTGAAGTTTTCATCTTACTGCATTATTGTCTGACATGGAATTCAGATTTTTCAGTTAAGTTGCCTCAAATAGTGTCTTGTAGATCAGCACAGAATATCTCCTTCAATGAAAACAGCAATAGCTGAAATAATAAGCAACCATATTCCCTCTCCAAGAAAGTTGGGGGGGAGTATTACTACACCATGGGAAACTCAATTCTTGAGCTCCAATTTTTTAAACTATGTAAGCACTGAGAAAAAAAAATGAACAGTGACTCCGATCTTAAGAAAAACGAAGCCGTGAAGTCCAGTATTGCTTTGTTTCAGTATCTGTTATTTGTTAGCCTTTTAGCACAAGGGTCTGACCTATCTGAGACTTTAAGGCATAAGTCACCTCTCTAATTTAGGTGTTCACCTTCTTTGGAGATTTTCTAGAAAACCACACAATTCCACAGAGCGCCACTGGCTTCCCAGAAGCTCTAGTTTAAATGATGCAGTAGAACAGGACCCCACTAATCATCTGACTTACGGCCAATCTGTGGAGCTCACATTTTAAACTATGCTTGATAGTTACACAAGTGAAAAAAAAAAGCTATAAATTTGACATAAAATTCACAAGTGTTACAAACAAGCCATGCTCAATTATATTCAACAGGGCTCCACATAAGTGGAAGATACCAGCAGACGATAAAAGAACTGTTCATTTTTAAAACAGGTTTTTCAATAAAATAGTCAAGAAAAACAATTAAATTGGAAAAAAAATTATTGATATCCTCATGCTATAAACCTTCCCACGGTATTAAGTTACAGCTTCTGTCAACAATAATGATATTACAACACCACAAATGGAGGCATAAGATTGTGAAACTTATATACGGTTAATATTTCTAACAGCAACAGGAATCAAAAGTAACCGAAGCCTAAGGGCTAGTCATGACCTACCAGTTTGCCAGGTGCAAGAATCCTGTGCTGTACTTTGATCTCCTTACCTAATACAGGCTAAAAGCACGTCATGTCTTAGTGAAGAGGAAGATGCAATACTTAGCCCTAAGATGTGTCTTCCACAAGTTAGGTTATGTGCATGCCACCAAAAGCCACATGGAATTACAGCTGCGCTTCCATAAGACTACAGTACCACAGCACCATTTCCTACCTCCACTCCATTAGACAGCAGTCTTTAATAGAAATAGTGCTTTGTAAATAGTAAAATATTTTGTGCTATGTAATATGAAAATCTGTCAACGCGATGATGAACAATCTACAGAATTTGATTTTCTTGTAATGCAGCATATCAGTATTGAAGAGATGATACAACTTGCTTCCCTAGAAGTCTGTAACTTGTGCTATTTTCACTACTCAGAACTGATACTGAAAAAAAAACAGAACAAAAAAACAGATTTCAAAATGCATTACACAATCCTTTCAGTGTAAGCATTTTCCACAGGGAGAGGAAAATAAATGCATAGTACCTGACAAACCATAGACGTATTAAACATATGACACTTTATTAGAGAAAAGCCTGTTAAGCGACATTTTCTTTAACTGAGAAATACGGCATTGACCTTACACTGAACTAGGCCCAAGGCTCCACCTTTGGCAGGAATATCTAGGATAAAGCCTCGTATTATCATCCCTTGGCTACCCAGAATTAGAGCACTTGAAAGGTCGTATTTGGCACAAATGAGGGCAATCCTACAATATGTAGCAGCATTTTGTAAATCCATTGACTTCAAGCACAATTCCTATTTTGCCAACGGGGAAAAAAAGTGAGATTGTTTTTCTTGATGACGACACTGAACACCTACATGCGATAATGCAAGTTCAACTCAGCCCTCAGTCCCACACCTCAGAAGCTGTCAGGAGAGAAATACTCTTCAAAGACACTAGATATTTTCATTAAGATAGAGAGCAGCTGACACCTGCATATTTGAATGCTCATCCCTAAAAGCACTTAATACCTACCAGTGAGTGAGGGTAGCCAAACGGGACTTAAAAGCGGACAGGAGAATTACACGGGCTGTGCTCAGCTTGAAGGCAGCTAATCAAGAGCAGAGCATAGGCGCTCTTCACACTAACTTTCAGTCATAGTACGGTAATAAACACTCAGAATAAATCACTCGCCAGAATAAATGAAAAGGACCAACACCCAATGCAATTGTTTTATGCTCCTGAATATCAGGAGTATTATGAAGAATTGTCAACTGTCCTTAAAGAAAAAAAGGAAATAAATCTAAAGCCAGAGGATGACATGTTTCTTCAAGATACTTATACATTAACATTTTCTTCCTTTGATTAGACTTCAGATTTGCCTTCATTAAATGATCTTTTGGTGTCTAAGCCATCTTTTTATAGCAGAAGGTCCAAAAAGGAAGAGAAAAATGAACACAAAAAATATCCAAACTTTCTAAATTTTAAAAAGTTATCTGGAAAATTATCACTGAATTGAAAACATTACTATTAGGGCCAAAAAGCCCTAAAACAAAAAGCAAGGATGGAGAAAAAGTTAAGAGGTAAGGAGTGGGTTTTTATATGAGTAAAAGTAACTGCTGTCTTTAAACAGTTCACCTGTTGGAGTGCAGCAAGAGAAAGTTAAATATTAAAAACCACCAGGATGTTAAACATTAAGCCTAATCCAACAAGTTTTCACAAAGTTAATTGCCTATATGTGGCTTTTCATTTGAAAGAAAAAGTATGAGTCTCTGTGTCCATTACAGAAAACCAAGCACTCACAGAGACATAGAGGGATGTTTTCAGCTGCCCAGAGAAGAGCTCTGAATCCTGCACTCCCCTTTCTTAAGGCAATAGTCTTCCTATCACCCAGAAAGATGAACCAGGATCTTGAACAAAAAATACAACTGTACAAAAGAAAAATCAGTGACTTTCAGATGCAAAAAAGTGTGCAGGGGGTCTTCTCCCAATTTATTCACAGAGGCTTGAGATACATAAAAAGGAAAGCATGGAAACACCTTGAAAAAAATAAAAGTTTCATAGTAATTTTATATAAAAGTCTCAATGTTTAAGTGAACACTGTAAAACCGAACTAATACTGCACTTTGTATCTCAATCTTAAAAATTATTTCTTAATTTGAAATATTTATTAGCTTACAGTAACAGTCAATTGCAGTACTAAAATGCATGCAGAATCCTTAATAATATGCCAACTACTCTATAATTAATACCCACAGGTTTTTTCCTCTTTTTTTCAGCTTTCTACCATGGGCTGCCTGCTTACATACTATTTCTGAATCTCGCAATTAACTATTTCGTTTTCAAGCAAGCAGTACTGTTTTCAGTGTATTGAGAGGTCCAGAAGCAAAACTCACTCCCAGACAACTCAGTATGCAGCAAAACTTGAATCCTAACTGTAAGAATATTTTTCATTATTTCACAAAAAAAGGTGAACAGTTCATATGTAGTTACGTGCTCCTATAGATAAACAGTACTTTTTAATGCACTAATAATATATTAATAATTCATTTCTAAAGCAGCAAATAGACATTTGACAGCATTTACGTGCTATGATGCAAGCAATTTTTTCAAATACTTCCCATCCTTTCAGCCTCTCTTCAAATTCAGCAAGTTTTGTTGAGCTTGCTTGGGCAGTTTGTTCAGAACATGGGCAATATGCCTCAAAAGGTGCCCTTCATCCTACACAATAGTGCTGCAAGGACAGCAAATGAGCAATCTTTCCAGCCACTGATCACTCTCATCTTACCAGAAGGTTTCAAATTACTCCTCACAAGTGCACAGATACCAGTTCACATTAAGGGAGCAGGTTTATGAACTACATTTTTACCTTTGCAAACCAAAGTTCAAATGCTGATTAGCATTGAAATAACAATGTGCAAATGGCAGGCAAATGATATGCACAAAAGTGTCATGACAAAATAAAAAAGAGGAATTAAGATTTACTTATATTTCAGTAAACAATGTTTTTGTCCGGAAATATATAGATTTCTCACTTGAATCTTGCATACAGTGTTGTCCTGTCTACTACCAGTTCACTATACAAAACTCAGTACTTCAGAAAGGAGAATAAAAATCCTGCTTCTAGAGCTGTGAACTGTCAATTCCACATGAGCAATCTGAGCTAACTGAAACAATCACCAGAAAAGCAGAAAAGAACAAAAACTATAAAGAGAGAAAAAAAAAAAGATACATTTTGTTAGTAGATAAACTTTTAATAGAAGTTGTGGATCACAGGTCTGATGCGATTTCCACACAGGGGAATTGTGTGTACCACAACTGTCCCTGGTGGGCTCTAAGCCAGGGTATTGCAGAGCAGGTTCCTTTCTAGCACCAATCCAAATTCAACATCAGGTAACCAACCTGCTTACATCTCTGTCTGAGGTCCAAAAACAGAACCATAAGCAGTGCAGCATCGCCTGCATAAGAGACAGCGCACTCTTACTAAAAATTAACCAGTTAAAAGAAAAGAAAGAAAGCAGCACACAGATATGTTTTAAATACTGGGGTACAAGATGGTTCAGAAAGGAGATTGCTGCATTCCCTGATTTACAAAGGCCCAGTTCTGAACTGCCTATTTGAAGTCCCATTGGTAAGTGAAAATGTGTTTGCCTTAGCTATAACTAAACACAGTTTTACAGATAAAACATGGTGTCCAACCTTCATAGGCTTGTAAACATTTCAGCTAAAACAAACACAGCACCAAGCCCTCCCTACAAAGCTAGGAGCACGACCACAGGCCTGGTAAGCAAAGCATTTTACGGAGCCTAAGATGGCAGGTGAACGATAACTAACAAAAACCACTTGCAGTTATGCCTGAAGTTGAAAAAAAAAAAAAGAAAGGGGAAAAAAAAAAAGAAAAACTTTCCGAAACAAATCAAATATTCTCCTATATAGGCTAAAGGATGGTTCAAAGCTTAGTAAGCCTTGAAATAGCAAACTATTATGTTGCCTAGGAAGAAACTCTGATAACAAGCATAGGAAAAACTTAAGAATACAAATCCAAAGTTCTTGCAATCACAGATCTTGTTACGAATTGCTGAGGTAATGCACACTTAATGATTGTTATTTTGTGTTGCAATGGTTTAGACAAGTAGTAAAATGTGGCTTTTAAGTAAGGGCTCCTATTTAAACCAAATGAATGAATTAAGAAATCACATTGCATGTATGCAGATAGGCTTTTGTATTTACTTTGTATAGTTTCTTGAACGACATTCTTTTATCCACAAACTGAAGCATTCCAACGATACAAAAATACTACAGCTACAGATAAAGGAGACAGACAAGATTTATAAACATTATAATGTTGCTGCAAGCATCCACAGAGTTACTATGCTATTTACACACACAGCGTGTGGAAGAGGTATGAAGAGGGAGTCAGCAGGCTACGCAGATTTCTGAAACTCATTTCAGAATCTGTAACAGGTTTCATCAAACACAGAGAAATTTTATTTCAGCTTTAATATTCAGGAGTCAGGAAGAGTTATTAAAAGCCTTGCTCAAAAGCTACATATTCCACCTCCTTCTCAAAATGCAAGTTTTTTCTTTTTTTTTTTTTTTTTTTTTTTTTACACAGATAGTATTTTGAATAGACATGTTCACAGACAGATTTTTTTAAAAAATTACATGGAAACAAAATTCTTAAGTAAAAGACATACTGTACTGCTATTTAGATGAGTAAGTATTAAGATCTAGGTGTAACATTTTTATTAGCACTTTACTAATGCTCTCTGAAAGAACTGCTTTAAATGAGTCGTTACAGTTATGGAAGACTGCTGCAAATATCCAAAAAGACTACTGAAGGTTAACTTTTACATCTTTTATAAATTTATAATAATATATGCAAAGATATTAACACACACACACACATATTTTTTTTTTTTACACATAGTCACTTATAAACCACAGCAAGGCCCACATACTTTCTAGTGATAGTATTGCAATATTAATAACATCAGTCAAGAAGCGATTTACCCAAGAACAAGCAATTCAAGTCTAATTAAATGTTTTCATAATATGAAGTGTAAGTTAAAGGTTCAAAGGCACATTTTTCCTTCACAAAGGTTACATTTCTTAACACTCCTACGCGCTTCAACTGAGCAATCAGCAATATTCAGTTAAAAATACATACTTCATTGAGTGTCAGTACTGCACCAGCATCCATCTTCAAGATTTCGTCCAAGTAACTCTGTACAAGTGAGCTTCATAAAATGTAAAATCTTTATGAAACACTAATGTTCACAGACTTGCCATGTAAGTCAGTCAATACAATTCTAAAGAACTATTTTAATCGCCCCAGTGAAAATATAAAAGACAAGAAGAACAAGTTCTCTTTTGTTCTGGCCCATATGAGGTAATTAAAACAAGGTATCCAAGAATTCTTATAAACTATATGTCTTTCACCTTAAATATCAGGGATACAATTTGCAAACACTAATTTTGATATCAGTGTTTGTTGCTAAACTTAAGCACTATTTCACATTCTTCTACAAGGGTTGGTCAGGCCTAGAAGCACTGCACAAACAGAAACCTATACTTTCTAGTGCCTACATCCAAAATAGCACAGCATGTCCAGCTGGAGGCTGGCAGAGCACAACAGGCTACCTGGCACACCAACTCCAACATCTGCACAGCATCCCCCAGAAAGGGAGCACTGGGGAACACAGGGCAGAGACACACCAGGTTTAATAGTCGGTGTCAGTGTCATAGCCAAGCCAACCGCATACACATGCGGTGCTGCGATGGAGCCCTCAAGTTCTGGACACTTTTGCACCAAGTATTTAGGTCTAAATGCAAAATTTCTCAAACTGCTCCAGCCATTTTGCAAAAGAACACAACCATTTTATATATATATATATATATATATATAAATATAATATATATATATAAATATATATAAAAGCAAACACAAATCAACAAGTTGCTCTATATTTCCTAGAGACACAGGTGCTGTTTAACCTGTTTATTTTATGGGCTTGAGAATGAAGTCCCTGCTCCTCCCACCATGCCCCTGCACTTCTGCAAACAGCCCAGCAAAGGAGCAAGTGTCATGGCAGCAACATGAGTTCTGGTGGAGATGGAAGAGCTTTCTAGCCCGAGATTGCCAATGTCTGGAAGGCAAGAAAATGGTGGGACAAGGACAGAGAGCAGCCAAATCCCAGCTCAGACGTGACCAAGAGCTGCCATTCCGGGGAAGCGTGAACCAGCCACGTGGGGGAAGGCAGGTGGCTCCCCAGACAGGCAGCAAGGCCCAGAGCAGCCCTACCTGAACACCAGGGAACTGAACTAGACAGAAATCTACCCCACCTCTCTCTGGTGGAAGTGAAGGTGCCTCCACCCAGGGGGGCGAGTGCCTGATCTCCTCCTGCTGGGAGGGAAGAAAAGTAGCCCAGAAAACCTCCTCTTTCACCCCAGCAGCACAAAACAGTTTGAAACACTGGCTTAACTAAGTATCCAAAGGGGAGTGGAGGGAAGAATTCAAAAAAACCCAAAACCATTCTCAATGATGGCCTCGTATTTGGTAAGATGACTCTTTGAAGAATAGGCTGGAATAAATTGCAGTGCACAATTTTCCAGTAAGCTTTATTTGTTGATGCAACAAATGCAGGCCACAGTTATATACTGCAACCACAAAAGCATAAAATTTGCCTCCTAAGCAAGCCCCAGGATCTGAAGCAATACATTAAGTTTAAACCTATCAAACATTTTATTGGAATTATATTTTACCTTTAGTAATAAGTTGGGTGGGGTGCCTCATTTTTCACTGGTGAGTTTCAGTGTGGTACAAGCTATCTCTGTGTCACACCATCACATGACACCTAGAAGCACTGAATGAATTTCTTTGTTCTGTTTCTGATCTCATCCTATGGCAAATAACTACATTTTAGTAAGTCATACAAATAGAATCACAAGGTTAACTATAGCAAGTTTGTCACTTACTGCAATGGGAAATGCAAGGATTTTGACTTTGAATAAAGTTGTTTTAATTATGTCTTCCCTCTTATTCAGCTCAATTAAAATAATTGTATTACACAAGACTATGCAGCAACAATGTATACTCCAACTCTGTTCAACATGTATAGCCCGTTCACCATTTGGTTCTGTTTTCAAACGTATACATTTGCATACAGTTTTCCCCCCACTCAAACTATAGATTAAAAAACAATTGTTGCTTTTCATTTTTGTATTTCTGTTTTGTCACGTCTGACTTGAAGTACTTCTTAGTAAGATTTGTTTTTAATAATAAGGATAGAAGTCCTGTATAAAACTGTTTTACTCCATATGTAATTTTATCCTCCTGAGCTTTCATTTTAAAAGCAAGACATCACCTGTCAGAATCAGAGAGGATAAAAATCCCATCAGGACCCTTCTTAAAAGGTGCATGCTGAACACCATATGGGAGCAAGGGGGAAGAGACCCCAATTTTTTTTCCCCCAGTAGCTATATAAACTCCATGAGCTATACAGAGACTTCCTGCCAATTTCTGATTTTGATAGTGATCTAGGACTGGATTATAACTTTGTTAAGGAAAGGGTATACGGATAGATTTCTTACAAAATGAAAGCAAGCAGTTTTTGAGAAAAAAAAGCCAAGAGGGGGTTAATTCACAAATATTAAGGAATAAAACAAGATATAAACCCAAAGGTTACAGAAAGTCTAGATAAAGGTGACTGCGTGGCTCTAAGACCAAGATTCAGAGGACAATCTGGGTATAAAACCAAAACACACCAAAAACCAAGCATCCAGGTGTACATCAAGTTCTTGCACATGATGTACATATGTCTATTCTTACTACATTCTCTGGAACATGGACAGCTCTTCCTCTATCTTTGGAAAGCACCTAGAACTTTTTGAACAGCATCACTAATAACAACTATTTAATGGTGACAAACAATAGAAATGTTTTCTTAAATACAGTAGTATTGTAGCCTAACAAGTTATTTCAAAAGTAATCGCATAAAAACAACAACAATGCAAGATGGACCACTTTTTTAAAAAAGTGCAGCTTGAGACTAGTAATTTATTTGGCATCTTCCCATCTTGACTGTGCTTTAACAAAAAAAAAAAAGCTAATTGATAAACAAGTACCATAATTACCAAAATAGCACAAGGTAGAGTAATTGAAGCATTTTATCACTATCAACAGTTAAATAAATATTGCAGTTAAGTTGCACTCTTTAATGAAACATAGTGTGTACCAGACCTTTGAAAGAAAAATTCTGATAAGCATCAGCTATCCTTGGGTGAGTTTTCAAGTAAGTCTTCACAAAACTTAAGCCAGCAGCTCATACTTACAGACTTTCAGGCCCCACAAGCGTTGGCAACACATTAGACACAGCCTATCTAGTCATGTTTCTAAAAACCGCTTGCATTTTCACTTTAGAGTGCTGGCAAGAATCATTTGAGCAGACAAGGCTTTCCAAAAGCATTTTACAGTCACTTTCTTCTCCAAGAGTTCTGTATCTGAGGATCAAACATACAAACACATGCATCTCAAGCTTCAGTTTCTGTGATCCTTTCTGCCAGCAGAGCGTAGAGCAGCAGCAAGATTCACATGGTCTATAGCTCAGTTCATGGAGTATCAGCATTGCAGGCTTTGTGTAAGGGGCGAAAAAAGAAAAAAAAAAAATACAGAGCCTCTCTTAAACCATAAGAAAGTTCACAGCCAGCACTACCTATGGCCTACAAGCTATAAACACAATCTGGGGAGATGTCCCAAGGACTATCAGGATCAGACACAAGCCTAACTTTGTCTGATGGCTGCAACCAGGCAACAACCTAACAGGACAGTGGTTTTCAAAAAGATGAGGGAATCAGATTATATATTTATCTCTATTTTTGCTGCTCCACCCTAGTCCAATCTTCCTGTTTAGCTGGATAGCCAAATTCCTTGGCTACCCATCTGCCATTACTAAAGGGAATAATGGCCGCAAATGGCAACTTAGTACGTTCAAATTGGCACTAGGAAAAACTTTGTCACTGACAGGGGTCGTGCAGCACTGGAAGAGGTTACCAGAGAGACTGCAAAATCCACCTTTTAATACATTCATGCCTTGAGGTGAGGGGAGGAACAGAAAAAAAGGCTGACATGACCTAGTGTTGCCCACAACCCTGTATCAAGTGGAATTTGCACTAGGTAACTCCAGAGCACTGCCAACACCAAACATCACTTGCAAGCTCTTCACTAGCAGCAACCTTCCAGATGAAAGAGGGTTTGAAAAAGCTACCACTACTCAGGCCCAAGTTCAATGTCTGAGCACACCCATGCTATAAAAAGTACTATTTTTCAGCACCTGCTTACATCATGATAAGTTGACAGAACTGGCTTTTTCCAAACAAATTTATAAAATAAACATTTAACTCCCATACAGCATCTACATTTTCTAGTAACTATCCCAATTAAAATAAAACACCCACTGAATCTTAGTAATTCAAAGTGGATACAAAAGCCTCTACTATGGCTCAGCAATAGCTGTTAAAATAAGCAAGAAACTGAAGAATTAAAGACACTGAAAGAGTACTTTAGTATAGAATTTCCAACAGTATGAAATGTTCAAGCATTGCACCACAATGTCTCCTGTCTGCACTGTTATTCCTTGTACGTATTTCCAATGTTTCACCTTAGACAGACATACTGAATCAAAATAGGAGAGGGGGAAGGAAAGACATTTTATGTCTGTGAAACAGATGAAAATGCATGAACTAAATATATCTCAATCAGTTCAACAGAAGATGTAGCCAAGAGGAAAGACGTATAGTTGCATTCAGCAGAGCAGACTCCCTCTCTAGACTCCACAAGCATCAGGGAAAGCCCATCCAGGTACCCTCTCAGCAGCCATACTGCTGACTTTGGCAGTCGCAGGGCTGGCTGGCTGGCTGGCTGGCTACATCTCCCTTTTTCTCTCAGAAGTAAGTTACACATCTACATGTTGTTTAAACTCTTCTCATATTTAGAACAGTATCCTGGCCAGAATTCCTGTTTCCCATGCATGTTTGATTTGGATAGATAAGCTGCTTTGACACATTTTATTGTGGAAACTGGGAAAGATCTGATGTTTCTCTGAATTTAAACATTAAACTGGGAGATTACAGCTGCTCTGGAAAATGAAGTTAAGTGCAAGTAAATAACAGCAGAAAAGTGACTTTTTCTTTATGAAAATATTTTTGCATTTTTGGCAGCTTTTTCAAAATAGCTGTATTTTGAGAACCAGTGCTCTAAACTACAAACTTATTCATTTGATTTAAGTGGTAGCCAACAACTTCTCCGATTTTAAACTGGGGAGGAAAAAAAAACACCAAATTGGGCAGACATGAAGGTATTCAATTAAAACACAATTATAATTAAGCCCTCGAAATGAATTACAGAATTTACCATTCATTTCAAAGACTTATTGTTTGAAAGTTGTGCTACAGCTATCCATTCAATTCACATGTATAGCAAATGTATGAAATAGCAGCTTTTTAAAGATTATGGTTGTGGATTTAAGGGTGAAAACAATTTCACTCATATTGTCTTAAATACTCTCAGAAACTCAGAAGCTCCTCCACCCTTCCAAGATCACATCGCTAATTCCCCTTAAATAGACTGAGACACAACCTTCAGCAGGCTTCAAGGGGTGTTTTTGTTTTGTTTTAAATACATTGTTTGACCAGGACATAGGGGCTCATTTTCAACCAGTTGCAGAACCTGAAGTTGGTCCAAGATTTCCCATTAAAATTTCCCTTCACTTTTTGATGAGTTTCTGAGGATAGGAAGGGAAAACAAAATCTTTTAAAGTTACTGATTTTTTCTGGAGTGAAGCCATCCATTCACAGAAGATCAGCACAGAGCAAAGAAGAAGAAAAACTATACTTCTTCCATTACAGAAATGAAGTTATGTGCATGACAGCAACTACGCTACTTAAGGGAAGTCACCACAAATCAGGAGATCACTGTTTTTTTACAGCTCTGAGCGATGTCATTTAGAAAACAAACATCTATACTTTTAATCTCTTAAATCATACTTGTTACATTAAATTTACTTGGCAAGTTTGCAAAAATATAATGTTTTGAGGGTGTATTTTCCATTAAAAATAACTTCTTCCCAAAGAGAAGACACCTTTTGAACTGGGCTAGCAGCTATTCTCTTCTTTATAAAATTGTCTATTGTAAACTAAAAGTTCAGCTTTTGGCAATGATACTTACTGTATGTGCCCCTTAATCCTGGGTACAGTAATCAGAAACAGCACACCTAATTAACTAAACACATTATGTTGTTTCATAAACCCTAGGTAAGAATGTCAACTTCTCCCTTATTCAGGGATTAACATAAATTATATCTACAACAAGTTGTTACTACCAGTAAAAATTTCAAAAGCTTCCAGAAGGACAAACTACTTCTCCAAAACATTAGCAAAAATGAAAATAATTAGCATGATATGATTATGTAAAAGCAAAAGGAAATTTGAGGATTCTTAGTAGCAGAAAAATCTTTCTGCTACAGATTATAAAGCATTACAAAAAGAAAAACTGAAGAAGTTTTAAACTACTAGCATGAAAAACAGTGATGAACTCCTATGAAGTTTTTTTGTAGAAAGCTACAGATCAGTTTAAAGACTCCTTACCTAAAAAGAGTATTCATGGTGTCTCATACATTAAGCATTTAAGATAAACAGCATCCAAGTATTACAAGTCATGAAATACTAGAAACATTTTGTCAAAGAATTCCAGAACCCTTTTGTGTCACAAGTCTTGGAATTTCACTCCACACATAACTGTCCTGGGGATGAGGGACACATACTTTAGGAGAGAAAATGTTCTAATATATTTTGCTTCCTGAAAAACATGGATAAGAACCTTCTATGATGCCTACTCACAACACTGATCTGTATCAGAACTTACCAGTTTTAAGTTCAAAGGTATCTTCTTAAAAAATTTCAGGATGGAATTTTTTAAAAGGACAAAAATCCTAAAAAAAGAGCAAGTGATTTCAAATGCTAATACTCTAGTATTTCTCAAACACTAAACCTATTTTCTTCTTAAATATCACTCTATAATGCTAAAACAGCAATAAAAGCATTTCTGTTAGGGTTAGAATCTAAAGAGAAAAGCTATTTCATTTAGTAAACATCTCTTGAATATGTTCTTACAGTAAATGTCTCAATGGCTTTTAATACTGTAGCGTGATTTTTCTAGTAAATAATTGACAAGGGACTTATTCAAGATGGAGTAGCTAAACTGAATTCTTGGTACTATTCTAAAGGAAGCAATCTGACTAAAATAGTGATGTGGAAATAAGAGTTTTAAAAGGCCCAAAGTGTAAAACAGAAAGGAAAGTAGATGGGGGCAATAAAATACACAACACTTAAAAATTCTTGCTGTGACTTGATGAATTTTCTAATTCTCCTTCCCAACAATGAGCTACACTATTCCTGATTTTTTTAAAGTTATCAGAATAATTAATTGCCAAACATTTAAGTCATAGGAGGCACGTTTCAGCAAAGCATATTATCTGTACAAGACTCCACAAGTGGAGGAAGGAAAGGATATACACAAAACTATGCTCAGTAGCATCATTTCATGGATCAAGAGGCTTACCGCAGTACCTTCTTACATAAGGTCTGCGCATGTAGCAGCAGCACCACTACAGAAGACTATGACAAAGGTAAATTTGTTTTTTTTTTTCCTCCCATTCCTGGAACTAAAATGTATTCCTAGAAATCAGCCAAGTCAATCTGTAGCAAATGATACAATACAGGGAATTATGACAGGTTCTCATAATTCCTCTTTACACACTAATTTAACTATGATGTCATGATCCATAGCTCTCCTTAGCATTCACTTACCAACCCAGAAGGACTCCTCCAGATGAGCCAAGTAATAGAGTTATGACTCTAAAGGCTGATTTTTCTGAATAACATGTCCTCTATGTATTTTAGATACACTAAATATGGCATTGAGTTCTGTGAACACAGCACTCCTGACTACCTTTACTTTCCCTAAATAATAACTAAAATACACAGATTTATCATAAGGTACCAATGAGGAATTATGACAGAATCCTGCCTTGATCACAAGCCAAGCACAAATTTCAATCAGCTCAGCAGCTGCAATAACTGCCAATGCCAACAGCTCATGGCCATTCACTAATAAGCTACCATCAGTGTATAAAACTAACCCACTGCTTAGTGACTGTTGCTTTAGTGAATCCAGCTGCTGCTACTCCCCCTGCACAGGTGAAGGACTTCGTATTACAGAGCTGAGCTGACATGACTCAGCCCCCATACACAAGGGCTACTGGGATCATCTCCAAGGCCTTCTTCCACTCCCGGTTAGTTCCATAGTTTCTCCATCCAAATTCTGATTTACAACAACTGCTTGAAATGCTCTAAGAATAGGAAGTTTAAAGGGTATTTCCAAAATATTACAACAAGAAAATCATTTTCCTATTTCATACAAAGACCTTCTGTTTACTGGTAAATATTGCATTAGAGTCAAACATAAAACACAAGCATTTCAGATCAAATACCTAATTTTCTAGCATTTCATATGTAACTTGCACACTTTCTCAAACATACATATATATATATATATATATATATATATATAAATAAAACGTTCATGAGTTCATGCTAGTTTTGTATGTCTGAAAGAAGAGTATGATCTAAACATCAACTAGTTAGCAGTTTTTAAAAAGTCACTGCAGTATCTAGTATTCAGACTGGATCATTGACAGGCACCAAAAAAGGGGGAAAAAAGAGAAAAGAAAATCGGAAAAGTGAAGGTTAATTGCATATTATGGAGTGTTGATGCTACAGAACTAGCTCAGCTAAAATATAAGTGACCTTGCGTGACCATTGTTTGGAAAGCTGGACAGGCAGTTTCAGATAAGAAATACTTTAAAAGAAAATTTTCTTTTAAATGTCTTTTTTTTAAAAAAAAAAAAGGATATTATGCAAATTATTTCCAAAACAAAGTCTCTTAGTCATAACACTGAAGTATTGTAAGAACAAAAATCCAAAATACTACTTCCAATGTGTTTGCTTTGAGGTGAAAGATGTTTAAGAAACTCTCCTACTGAAGTTATCCAGTGCTGTTCATTCCTAGGCAACTTTAATAAACATGCAAGATGGAATGTGTATTTAATGATTTCTTATTGTTCTGAAGTCAATCATCTGAACACTCACTTATTATAGTAAGTCATAAAAGACAAGATACTAACATCTGTTGAAATACTGACGTTTTATTCACATTTCTTCTAGAAGTTTATTTTTAATCCACAGGTGACATACAGCAGTGATTATGCAATGTTCTTTCACAAATAGCAAGGCAGTTTGGATGGAAACTCAGTTCACATTCACTGAAAGCACAGCTCACTCAAGACACGTACTAGCCTGAATATTCACATACAGGTTCCTAGCATTAAGCTTCCAAGCTTATAGCTGGGCAGTAACACTAGGCACCCACATGCAAACGCGCCTGCCCGACTTTCCTAACAGCCTTGGGATGCCTGACAGAGACAGCCCCTCATCACAACACCAAGAGCCAAGTAACTGCTCTAAGCGGATGACTGGGAAGTCAAAACTAAACTTGAGCCGAAACTGAGGCGAACTCGGTGCCTTAAAGGCCCCCCACGCCGGGCCCTGCGGCAGTGCCTCGCTCCTCGCCCCCGCCGCTGAGCGCCAGGTAGCGCGCGGCACCAACGGCCACCACCAACGGCCGCCGCCAACGGCCAACGGCCCTGGCGCGCGGGCGCGGCGGCGGCCGGCCCCTGAAACTCCTCTCCCTCGCACATACTTTCACCGCTTACTTCACTCCCCGAGCTTCCCCGAAGTATCTACCTTCAGCTAAGGGACAGGATTAGTAAGTGTTTGCTTTAGCGCTAGTATCGCTGCGGCCCCTTCTTCCCTCTCGCCGAGTTTTAAGGCGCCCGACTTCCTCAAGGCGCAGCGCGGGCACCTGCCGGGCGCAGCGCGGCCTCCGCCTTGGCGCAGGGCGCCGCGGGCGCCCCCCCCCCGCTCCTTCCGCCGCTGCGGCGACGCGCGCAGCCGGCAGAAGCGATGCCCCCCCTCGGCCAGCCGGCCGCCCCCAAGCCCTGTGCCACACAGGGGCCGTGCCCAGCGCCCCTCTGCAGGAGGTGGTCTAGCACAACCGCCCCCCACATCCCTCCTCTCCCCACAACAGCCGCTCGTGCCCACCTCGCGGGGGAGGGGGGCGGTATGGACCAAAGGGAAAAGTCTTTTTTTTTTTTGCCCAGGAATTACGCCCCTCTGCACCCCCACAAGCGCACCGCGGGGTCACACTGTCCCCTCCGCCCCGCTCCCCTTGGTCAGGGACACCGCGTCGACACAGCCTCCCTTTCCCCTGCGGCTTTTCTCGTCAGCCCACAGCTTCCTTCCCCCCACCTCGCCATCACCCTTCCCGCTGCCCCTCCTCCATCGCACCCTCTCCTCACGACCCCTCCGCAGCGGGGTGATGCAAGGCGCCTCGGACTTCCTCTTGCATTAAGGAGAAAGAGAGGAAGGAAAGGAAGGGAGGGAGGGAGGAGTGAAAAAAGCAGCAAGGTGAAACGAGAACCTCCCCCCGCGCCCACCTCCCCCCTGCCTGCGCCCGGGCCGGGACTCCCCCCCCTCCCCGCCCCCCTTCCCCCGCTCCCTGCTGCGGAGCCTCGCGGGCCTCCGCCGCCTCAGCGGCAGCGGGCCCGAGCTCGCCTTGCCTCCCCTTCCCTGCCCCCGCGGTGCTGCAGACCTCCCTCACCTCTCTCCCTTCAGGGCTGTTTCTCCGTGTTTTTGCCTCTGGTAACGAGCAGACCAGAGCAAGTCGCTTCCCGCTGCTCGGGGCTCCGCTTGCCGCTCTTTTTTTCCCCGTCAGTGGAGAGGGCGCGGGGTCTGCGCGGCTCGGTCCGGCCTGAGGTACTGCTCCCGCCGGAGCCCCTCCGCTGCTGCGCCAGGCGCGCCGGGCCCGCCTCGTCCCCTGCGCCCAGGCTTTGCTGCACCTGCTGCGGGGCTGCGCTGCCCTGCGGTGCAGAGAGGAGAGGGCACCCTCGCTCCGTCCTCCCTCAACTTCTCATCACTTCCCTCTGCCCCCGCCGGACGCATGCACCGGTGCTGCTGTCAACCCTCCTAGAGCCGGCGGCCGCCCCGGGAGGATGCTGCTACTGGGTGCCCCAGCCAGCCGAGGAAAGGCTGCCCTCGCCCCTGCCCCTCGCCGGCCCGGAGAGCTGCCGTCCCGGTCCCCAGGCACCCTCCCGCCCCATACACTACCCTGGCTCCCAGGACAGCGAGGAGCTCCTGGCGGGGCAGGTCCCCTGTGCCCGCCTCTGGCGGGTGGGACCGGGGCCGCCCTCCGCCAATCAGCCCGTGCACGGCCGCGGGAGGCGGCTCAGCGCGGAGTGGGCGCTGCCGGGCCAGCCCGCGGCCGCGGCCGGGAGGGGAGTTGGAGGGGAGAGGGCGCGGCGCGGTCTGCGGCGGCAACCGGACCTCTTGCTGGGAGCTTCAGGGGCTCGTCGCGCGCCTGCGGCTGTGCCACAGCGCACGCTGCGGGTGCGCGAGGCACCGGCTCCGCGCCCCTGATCTGCGTCTGCACACGGCGCACCTGCTAGGTGCCCCCCCCTGAGCAGAGCCGCCTTTTAATTGCCTTCTGCCTTGTTTAGGGACACAACACACGTACCCAAATCTCCTAAGCCTGGTCCCGTACTTAATTAGAGCCAAGCAAAGTTGCCTAAGTCGTCCTAGCTGCTCGAGTCATGTGTGGTCCTTTATTTTCTTCTTCTGCAGGAAAGAGTACTTTGTGCCCAGCTGCTGATAAAAGGGATGTAATACTCCACTATTCCCTGCCCCCTGTTTTTCTGGAGAAAAGGCACCAACACCTGACAAGTTAAATGTTAATGGTAATACCACAATGATTTTTTTTGTGTTGTTTTTCCTGTTATTGTATAATAAACAGGTAATCTCACAGCTGAAAGCAATGAGACGCTCACCATCACACACACTTTTAAAACCTCAACATTTCCCCTGCTTGCATATGTCATAAATAGAAAGGTACTTCTTCCTATTTAAGGAAACAAGTCTCAGATAATTTTTCTGCTTTGACAAGAAATCAAGGTACTCTTTTAGTAAAAGTAAAGGATTAGATTGTATCAGACAAAACCAGAAACTTACGGAAATTTATTATCCATCTTTCAAGTAATGTGAAAGATTGCTAGAACGTAACCTTTAAATTGGTCTCTCTTCTAATAAAAATGGCTTGCAAAAGAAAATGGAAACTTAGTTTTATTCAAATTAATTCAATTGATTTGGGGCATAAAACTTCTCGTGATATTCATTATAGAGCCTTCTGAGAACCTTTGTTTCTTACGTATAAAACAAATCAATAAAGTTTCTCAAATCCTATTGCTGCATAGAATGCCTAATTAAGATTAAAGCAGGTTCTAGGCTTTAGAAGGTGAGACTCAAATCCTCAGTGCTCATAGCGATGCTTGGCATTGAGGTAAGTATTTAAGAGTTTCTAAAAATCAGGTTTCGGAAATTAAATGCCCCAGATCCAGGGTGCACAACCATTGTTCTGTTGAAAGTTTTTGTTACTTCTAGGCAAAATAATTCTAAAACTGCCATCTGTATGTAAGAGCTGAGTAAGTTCAACTCCTCCAAATATCTTTACTATCTTCTAATTTCAGTGGTAACTTACTTAGTAAAATCCAGATAGAGCAAAACCATTATTAGGTTAACAGTGGGTTTAAGATTAGATCTGAACCAAGTGTAAATTTTGTTCAGACTTCTCAAGACATGTTGATATCTCCTGGGTGTTCCTGAGCATTCTTTCTGTCACTTAGGTAGCAGCTTTACTGAAGCAGTTTCTGTTTTGGAAGTAATAAAGCTGAAAAGTGACTACTGGTGCAGTTATCCAGGGAATTTTAATAAAATTAGGCCTTGATAAAAATAATGTCACTATCTTTCTTTGGAATTTCTTACGCATAATGTCTTATAGTGATGGTAATATTCTGAACGTTATTATTGTAAATTATTTAATACTTTAATACTAATGTTACTGGTAGGACCTTCAGTATTCATCACCACACCTTCTACCTTTCTTGTCAGCAAGTCACAGTTGCTGGATTTTATTCATGTTCTGCCTTCCCAGTCTCCCATCTTCAGCAGACTGGCATAGGTCAAATGAAATATTTTACTTTAAAATAATGCATTCAGAATTAATGGCTTCTTCATAATATTGTAAGTTTATTTTAATATGATGTAGTGATCTCTGATGGAAATGCTTTCATAATTTCCACAATACCAGAAGCCCACATAAATTCGAGGTCTTGTTAGCGGATACTTCCAACTCAATGTACAGGTCTTTGTCCAATTTTTGCCTGTTATAATTGCATACTATTACAAAATTGTTCCTATTTCAAACTCCATCTATGTATAAAACAATTTTGTATGTTTTGCAAAGATGATAATTTTCTTTGTTTAAAGGAAATATATATGATAACTAATGTTGTTATAAGCATGAACCGTAAAGAATGACGTACACCCTGACAGAGCAATAGATTATAACAGAATAAAGCATTTCAATCTAGTATAATCTCAATTTACTATGTTTTCTAGGGAGTTAATACTACAATGAATTATTTCGTTATGAAGACTCTGCATGTACTAAACATTGATTATCTAGCCTTCAGTGTAAGTTTTAAGTATAGAGATACTGTGCAGTTTGAACAGGAAGTCTCCTAAAGTTCCATATCACAATCACTTTCCAAAGATATTGAATCTAGATTCATTAGGTTATATGATACAATTATTAATAGTAATAACAAATTGTATGTCATATTTTTACATCTCTTGTAACACTTCTAGAGACTCCATTTATCTTGGGATTGTGGCAGATAGAGCAGTATTTTACTCTAGAATATTGATGTCTTATACATGACAGTTCCAATCTTTAATTCTTTGGCTTCTTACTTTGATAACAGTACTGTGATGTCCTTGTGATACTTGTCTTACCATTAAAGCCATACAAATGAACTTTTCAAAGTAAAAAGTGTGTACAATGCAAGGTATCTTGGTATTTTTAATATGTAACTGTCAATACTGACATGTGGCATTTTTTCCTTCAGTAAATTCCAGAATTTTCTGTGATACAAAAATTTTGGAATCTTGGAATTCCAAACTGTGATAAGGAAATCACATTAAAATAAAATGATGTAAATTCACAAAATACTATAAAAATAAAGTACTTTAAATTTTCAGTAAAGTTTTGCAAGGCTAATAAACACTATGAAAGTGTTTTTGAACAACCTTCTGTTGTTGTCCAATGGGAGGACTTAGTACTATTTTCCAGCAGAGGGATTTCTTTCATTTGATTTTAAGTTGGATGCTCGTATTAACAAAACTCTTTTTACTAACTGAGGAGCAAGCAATGCTAGTAAAAGCATATTGACATGAAATGTGTCTCTGAGGGATTTAAAACCTGAACCTGTTGAATGAAAGTGCTGTTTTAAGAGGTACAGCAAGAATGCAGTAATTGGAGACCATCATTTCCCATTTGCAAATCTATGTTTTCTTTCCACTGAAGTTCTTTATCACTCTCATAGGACTAGAGAAATATTACATTGTTAATTGCAGATTTGTGTTTCTTCAAAACAGGTTGATTGGACTAAATAATATATATATGTTAAATCCTTGTCTTTTTCTTCTGATTTGCACTCGTCTGTTGACAAAAGAAATACTATTTTCTAAGATTTCTGAGTAATGATGATTCACACACAGTTCTTGAAGTGTTTTTTTCCCTAGTTCTAGTGCCTTGATTGTTTTGACTGTACACATGCTTATTTTAAGAATTTCTTCTAAGCAAAATAGAAGTGTAACCTTCCTTATAAATCACTTAAAATGAAATGTGAGCTATTTTTTGCTGTTAACTGGGATGAGATCATAAACAGCCAAACTGATTTATTTAAATAGGTATCTAGTTTTATTGCCTTACCAATTTACCAGTTGGAACTAATCATCTGAAATGTAGATTATCTAATTGCAATGTTTGTCAGACAGCCATCTCCTCCACATCCACTTGCCACACCTGATGACCTTGTTCACAGATCCACATAAACACAACAGAAGAGTTTTCCTTTATTGTAGGCAACTGTTGACTGTATTATCTCATGTTTGATGCTATCACAAAAGTGACATTTATTCTACCTGCATTATTCTACAAAAATCATATATTACAGCTATGAGTGGTGCTTCCCAAAAGCAAATAACAACTGTGAGATCACGCTATGTTTTGCGGATCTTGTAAGCTTTAAATGGTAATTCCTAATGAATCATTACATGTCAGAGTAGTAGCAGAACATGAGGCTTCTCTATCAGTTTTTCAGTTAAAAGAGAAACCTGTGAAGCAGCCGCAGGTGTTCTCTCAGTGCAACCTGTTTGTTTACAAAACATAAGTTCTCTTTCCTTGAACAGAAGTTTTAACACAGGAAGAGAGAGAATCACTATAAACTAAGCTCTAAGATCTATTTTCTATTATTGCTTGTCTGGCAGTTCTCTGACTTTCTGAACAGATTTTTATGTGCTTATCTATTAGCCATAGGGTCATGGCTTTCATATAGAAGAATGGTAATATTAATGCCACTTTATTATGCCTCACTGTAAAGGACATACTGTGGTTAGAGAAGGTGCAGGGGAGGCCACTTAAAGCAATTAAGGGGATAGAGCAGCTACCTTATTAGGAGGCTAAAGAAGCTGGAACTCGTTAGTAGGGAAAGAAGGAAGCTGAGAGAAGACATGATGAAGTTTTATAAGATCATTAAGGTGGTAAAGAAGGTATGGAGCTGTTATTCACCAGATCCTGTAATCCAAGAACTGGATGGCACTTGCTGCAGCTAGTAGGAGGTCAAAACATTAAAAAGATGAGAGAAAACTCTTCTGAACAAGTAGGCAGTGAACTTCAGAATTTTGTTATCACAGGAAGTTGTGGGGCAATTTCAGTAGGTTCAGAAAAGGGTTAAACATCTTCATGGCCCACAGGTCCATAAACAGATAGAAAAGGCAGAGTTGTACCCTTTAACTTTCTAAATACAACAGCTGGAGGTGCTAAGGGGGTGAGAAGGGAATTGATTGCAGGAAGTGGTTGGGTTCTTGTATTCTCCTCCCTAAAGGTTGTTTTCTTTTGCCACTGTTGGAAGCAAAACAGTGACCTAGAAAGGTTTGGTCTGCCCAATATAGCATTTTCTGTGTTGAAGACTCTCAACTAGAAAGCGTATAAGCTCATGAATTGAATTTTTTTTCTATTATTAGTTAGTTATTGACTTAAACAGACTTTTGTATGTAAGATTATAATTGAAAGATCTTTAGACTCTTGTTTTTTCTACTTTTTAGTAAAGGTAGGTGAATATGTTTTTACAAAATTTGAGCTCTGGAAAGTTAAAGGATATGTTTATATGTGTCTGAACATTTTAAACTCTTAAGCTGGTGTAGAAGTTAAGCTGAAATGTAATTAGTGGACAAGGAATGTTAGGTGTGGTTTGTATATTTGTTGATTGAGTAGGTTTTTGTTTATGTTACCTGTTCTAGTGATTTTTTTTTGTTCATTTGTTTTATATTTAGCCATTATTTAACAAAGTCAGCTTAAAACCTTTGTAACTCTATCATTTTCGTCAGTATTAACAAGCTTCATACTACTGTTTTAATACTATTCTTCTGATACGGCGCGTAAGTTGCTTTTTAAGTTGTGCAATAACTACTTCCTCATCACGTTTTTTAAAAGAAACATAGAAATAGCAAGATTCATGTTTTTGTTAAGATGTTGACCTTATATGCTTTAATTTGAGAAGAGAAAATCTGCCCAAGAAAAATCTTGCAGAAAGGTTGATTTATAATTTTTTTTTCTATCCATAAGCTTCTGGTTTGAGTTCCAACATTTTTTTTAATTGTAAATTTTGAAGAATTGAAATTAGAGCCAGAAATTGAAAAGCTATTATCATTCAGACGAAGATTCAAGTACCAGAATATTGTTACGTCTTTGACCAGCCTACTTCATGTAAACTCGCAGAATGTTTGTATGGGCTTAAGGTGATTCAAGCATTAGCCTCAGTGTGTGTTTTTTGTTGCAATTACAAATGCTTTATTATTTACAAAATATAATTCCTTATTTTGCAGGTTTTCAAACTCCGTGCAAATATTGCCATTTATGGCCAGCCGTATGCTGCTTAAAAGAAGGTAAGAGCTACGGTTTTATCTCTAAGATTGAGGAAAAGGGCATGCAACAGAGACTTTGTTATTGTCTTTTTTTATTTTAAGGTATTCAAAGGTATTGAAAAACCCCCATTCAAAGTCCATTATCTAATGAGGCTTGCTTAGTTTTGTTAGCTCATTATTGGGGTTACAAAATGCTTCTATAATAAAAACACATTTGAGAAGAAAAATAAAAGGATCTTTTAAATATTTTAAAAAGCTTGATACTAGTACTAATTTCATATCTAACAAATAGCTGTTTCAGAGCAAACTGGATTTTGGGGGGTTTATATGAACTATATATTATAATAAGTATTAAGCTCAAACTCTGAGTGCAAACGGAAATGGTTAATCAATCCAACAAGATGCCTGAATGTGCTTTATTTTTATGTTTCCCCAATAGATGACTCTAGGAGATATTGATTAGGCTTACAATTATAGTTAGAAAAACAAAAAGCTGACTGTAAGTTGTGGTTGATGTAATCTTCCTGTATAATCAGAAAAAGTTGATAGCATATAACTATTAATAAGATGGTTAGTAGTGCTTGGCTACACCACAAAAACATGTTACTGTTTGACTGAAGGAAAAACAGATAATGAAGCAATCAAAAAAGTATTATTCCAACAGTATTTTATTATATTTGATTCTTGCCCCATTTCTCATGGATAGGAACAAAGTCTTACCCCACCTACTAAAAAAAACACCAAACCCAAAAAGCTCTGTGCATCTTGTTTGTTCTCCTTACCTCGCTTGAAACACAAGAGTAGTGAATAGAGCTAACATGTATAACCTCAAAAAGGACTCAAGGAAGTAGATGATTGAATTGAGATCTAACTGGTCCTTCAATACTGGGATAATGGACAGGGGTGTGTGTGTTTGGTTTCATGCATTATAAATGGTTGTTAAGGGTGTTCATAGCCTTAATTGTAGAGTGGCAAAAGCCTGAATAAATAAATAGTTATTAATCTCCTTGAGAGTTCTCCATTTGCACTGTCTCATGCAGGTGGGTGGTTATCTTTTTTGTTTTCTTTTCAAAGGTGAGGTTAGATGAATAAGCCATATTGGGCTCACTGTTGCTATTTCTTTGTAAGGATTATGATCTTCAAACATTTAGGTTTTTATGATCTTCAAACAATTAGGTTTTTATTTTCAAGTTATTTTGATCAAACATTTAACACAAAACTTTCTAAATTAAAATGACTTGACTTTTTTTTTTTTTAAAAAAAAACTCATGAATATATTTTTTAGGAATACAGGCCTAGAAAGAGCAAACCATCTGAGCACCTTGCGAGTGCATAGGGTTGATGACTAGTTTAGAAATGGCTCTGCTGACTACATGCTAAATATTAAATTTAATTTTTCCTTAGTGAACTTTTTTGCTTAATGATTGCCAAACAAACAAAATACAGAAACAAATTAATGGTATCAAAAAAAATTTTAGAACCCCTCCCTTAATTCCAGTCTGTGTTAGACTACTACTTATTTTTGTAGTGTCTGACGTAATCTCTAGACTATAGTTACACAAAGGAAACCTACATGCCCAACAAATTCTAGGGTATAAATGCCAGTTTCAGAGGAGGAAAAATACTACGTTTTAGTTTTTCAATGAAAATTTTAATTGTTTAATGGGGAGGGGTGGGAGATGTTCCACCCAACAAAAATGGGAAATTTACTGAGTAATCACAAAAGGGAAACAAGACAGCTGTACCTTAAACTCTTCCATTTCAAGCTCTAGATGCCTAGTTCATCATTGCAAAGACATGTTTCCTGAGCTACAACTCAGTCGCAGTTTTGTCATGAGTTTTTCTGATGCCTTTCTAATAAAAGCAGAAAGAAATGAGGTGGGGAGAAAAAGTTTCCTGGAAGAACTTCTGGCTTCTTTACCTGCCCACTCATGCATAAGCTGCACAGCTCAAGGTACATGTTCACCTAGGCAGTTGACACTTGCTAAAGGAAGTTTATTGACTGTATTTTTTCAGCAGAGTCTTCCTCCCCTTATGCCACATACTCTTTATTAAACTTGCACAGTTATTTGTGTGATTCAGTGATGGGATCAGGTAACTAATCTACCTACAAAATAACCTATTTTTGTTGTTGCTAAGTTAGCTGTAGGCCAGGTTAGTTCTCTGCTGTGATTTACTACATAGCTGCATAAATGTTTGTGCCAGCATAGCTTCAGGAACAGCATGTGTATGGGAATTAAGAGCCCTTTTGGTAGTATTGCTACCACTAAGCAAGAGTCTGAAAAGTTTGCTGAACAGTGTTAGAGCCTGCAGGAGAGAGGAATTCAAGTCCTTCCTTCTCTGGAGGGTTGAACATATTTTCTGTCTCCTAGGTCTGTGCTCTAGATGCATGGTTCTAGGCTGTATTTGGAAAGGGAATAATGAGCCCTACCTTTTGGATCTGTTCCATTTATCATAAAAATAACACTGTTTTTAAGAATAACTCGATAAGTCTATAAAAGGCACCGTAGGACTGAGTTTCTGTAACAGTAGGGTAGGCTGAGGAGGTCCCTTCCAATCCTGAACTGTTGATTAAAGAATTATTAAATTTAAGAGAAAAAATGGAACAGGACTTTATAGCCTTTTTGTTAGGACATTTGTGGGGTGTACAGGGCAGATGTCCTGAGTTCCAGGTCTGGCAATTGTTTAATATAAATACTTTGACTTGTCTATGTATAACAGCTAGGCGAGGTAGGGCACAGTGGTGGTTTTCAGCATCTGATATGAAATAAAATAACACATCAATATGAAGCAAAGCTGCTGAGGTGAAGTAATATGGCCTCTGATGCAAGTTCACAGACCATGAAGAGAATATGGTATTTCAAGTGCCATGAGTGATCTGAACAACTCTTTGCAGTAATTAGTTAAGATAGTAACTTCTAGCGTTAAATTCCATGGGGTAGATGTGTGCCTTCACTAGCAGTGCCTGTTAATCTTGTTATTACTCTTGCGTTGGGTGTGATGGGAAGTCACCCTATGAATTTTTAACATGCCAAAAAAGTTTCCCAATGTCTAAGGAGCTACAACCACATCCTCATGCCAGATATTCCAAATAAATTCCTCATTTGTATACCTGTGTGTTTCATCCTGCAAATATTATTTTCATAAGGAAAATACCACTACCATTTTAAAAAATCATCAGAAGAGATTTTGGTGTGTTATCTGAAAAGATAACCTTTCTAGAACTGCATTCCTCCTTGTTCTTCAGTTTCCAAAGCAATAACCACCCTAACTGGATTTTTTTTGTCCCTGTTTCATCTCTGGATATTCCTGTACATACGATGAACTATTTACCATCTTTTTTGCCCTGAAGCAGCTCCAATAATGAAAACATTATGTCAAGGTCTCCTCTGAATGCTATAGAAGCCTGTTTGCACCTTGCACCAAATACCAGTCTGTCTTCCTTTATGACATCTACATGCTATATCACAGTATGTGTTATTTTTTCCATCCTTATTGAAGGAATGGATCCGCACTCTGCAGTTCTACCATCAAAGTCCCTTTTAGAAGCCCCAGCCTTTAAAAACTAAGGCTGGCTATTCTTGTTTTTATTTTGTTTAATTAGCCCTTTTGGAATACCTTCTACATAAATTTACATTGCCCCTTCTGTGTAAGTGACCTTAAAGTTTCTTACAAATACATAATGCGATTATTCAAACATTTCTGTACTGCTTTATCTGTTTTAGGTGCATATCTGGTACTATTTTCTAAAATGTTTTTTTTTTTCCTGTTCCTCTTTCACCTATTTTATGCTATCCCTGAGTTCAAAGCATCCAGAAAGCTCATAGATCTGAATGCGTGGAATGATTCACTTAATGCAAGGAGTCTGTTTTGGAATAGAGAGCAAATTGGAATACCTTTTCTCCTCAAACTGCTCTTGTTTATTCAGTTTACAGCGTAGGCTTCTTGCTTCATATCTAGGAGAAGAGCTAAGTTCCTGAAGAAGGTTGGGAAAGAAACTTCTGGGAACATCAAGAATCCATTTCCATTTCTCTCAAATTTATAGAGAAGAATAATCTTAACAAAGTAGAACTCCAATAAGCTATAAATAGAACTGAATTTTTTTAATAGTATATCTAGCACATCTGTAGATACTGGAAACCTGTTTCTTTTTTCCACTGATAACATACTTAGCATTTTACTTGCAGACCAAATGTCTCAAAGTATCATTTATGTGCATCTTTGTTTTTGGATGAATATCACATGCACTAACCTTTGAACTTACTTCATATCCTTAATAGTTTGAATATAATTTTGAATAGCATAATGGCGGATTATTAAAATAAGGATTATTATTAAAGTGAAGAAATTATATTTTAATAAATAGAAGGTACACATGCTTGATGCTGATGTTTTATAGAAACTATAAACTGGCAAATCTATATTAAAAAATTGCAGAAAATATAGTAAACTCTTGAAATATGTACTATCCCTCCTTTTGACACCCTGAGTAAGCATTATGTCAACTTTTTTTTCCCCCTAGGTATCTTCTTCCCTTTCACCTCCTGGAGGGGAAAGGCCATCTTGTATCAATTCTTTCATTCTGCCTTGTCTCTCTGTGACTGCATTCTCAAATGTAGTTGTGCAGGTACAGAACTACTTAGATCGTGCATGTACAGAACTATTTAGATCGTATCTTGTTTGCATCCATGACCTATGGAAAATTTTATTATTCATTTTTAATAAGCAAGATCTTACTTTTTCTACACTGACTACTACTAAAAGTTCTCTTGAAAATACATGTGCTTTCCTATAATTTTGTACTTCGGTGGTATTGTAATCATGTAAGAATCTTAGATGCTGTGTTTAAGTTATCTTAATTTCCTTTTTTGCTAAATCTGCTAGACTAATGCAGTTCGTATCTTCATTTTTTAAGAAGTCACAAACATACATTTTCTGCTCTTTACTTACAAAATGTAAGTCTTAACTGCATTTGAGTTAATGCTCTTATTTTCTATCTGAAGTACTTAGGAATTAGAACTAGGAAATCTGAGCTCTATTCTGCTGTGCTTGAAATGAAATCAAGAGTGAGAGAATAATTTATTTTCCATATGCCACTGATATCTCTGCTCAGAAAGGGTCAATTATTGTGTAATTCCATCTGTGTTTCTGGACTACTAGGGAAACCAAAACTTTATAGGACTAAAAAAAATGGGTAGATAACTGTTGACAGACGTGTTGGTCCTGACTTGTGACAAAGGCAGAGGAAAAGCGGCAGCATGACATTTCAGTACAGAAATCTTCTAGCTCCTCTGCAGCAGTCCTGTGTTGATGCAAGCTTATAGCAATACATTTCATGAGATTTCCTTCTCACATGAATTTTTTTTCCTGCAGTTTCCTGGCCTTTATTGAGTCCATAATGATTTTGTTGAAATCTTGTGTCTGTCGTGTTACCGTTAAGGCTCCCTTGGGATCCTTGAATAATATATTGAACGTTTAGCTAAAGGAAATTGAATCTTCTCAGTTTTATTCCAAGGCTGTGTTAAATATATGCAAGAGCATCAAGGTGTTTGGAGCAGTGATCTGTTACATTCTTTTTCCCCCTCCAATTATTCTGTTCATATAGTAGGAAACAGAGCAACAGGCAATCAGCAGTATATGTTTAGGGACAGAATCTGCTGTTCAGTGAATAATCTCCTCTTCTGTACTGTAGTTCTACCAGGAATTTTAGAAATATTCTTTCACTTGTACAGCATGCAGAGCTTCATCAACTTGTAATTTTATGTAACTTGCTTCTCCCTTTCCCCATGGTAAGGTGCACGGAAGTTTTTTCTGTTGCTGGGTTTTGTTTTGTTTTTCATAGAGTAAAACCTGGCAGGATTATCTTTGAGATTCTTGTTCTGCTTGCTTTATTTTTCTGTGAATGGAAAAGTGTACCAAAATGTGTTATAAAAATGCTTATATCTAGGTCTGAATATTTGGAAGCTCTGTTGAATTTTCCTTATGCAGAAGGGGGATCTGCTGTTTAATTCTGCCTCTACAGAGGTGTTGGGATGAAGTTCTGGCAATTCTGGGTATCCAGAGTAGCTACCGGCAGTAACAGGCAGATCCTTGATTATTGTAATCAAAATAATATAGATTGGAAGGGACCTCTGGAGGTCGTCTGGTCCAACTGCTGCTCAAAGCTGATCATACTGGATCAGGCTGCTCAGGACCTATCCACTTGAATTTTGAACGTTTCCAAGGATGGAAATTTCACAGCCACTCTGGGCAACCAATTCCAGTGTTTGACTACTCTGGTGGTGACGATTTTTTTTCTAGGTTTTCCTCTGTTGAGATTTTTGTCCGTTGCCTCTTGTACGATCACTGTGCACTTCCTAAAAGAATCTGGCTCTTCTTTTATATATATATATATATATATATATATATATATATATATATATAAATGTACATTCCCATTAAGGGGTTGAGGACAGCAAATAGGATCTTCTGTCAGCCTTCTCTCTTCAAGGATGAACAAGTCCAGTTCTCTCAGCCTCCTTCCTGTATATCATGTGAACAGAGGCTACAAATTGGAAGCTGCCTCTGGGAAGGCAAAGCAAAGAGTCAGTAACTATCTGTAGATATGTTGGTTGCTGCTGCATTTTGTACCAATAGAGGTCTTTTAGGAGGTATGTTTTCATTCCTAGACCCAATATGCAGGACATGAGAAAAGCTATTTATTTGTATTCTTCCTGGCTTTGCCTGAGTGTGGATTTTGGCCCATGTGGCACTGGCAGTAACAGGGTATGATGAAAAGTTAACTAAAGGTGATAAAAATACAAACAACAAACCAGAGCTGCTGTGTGGTGGGCAAGTGGTAACAGAAATTACTGTGTGCGTCTTAACACATACAGGGTTTTGTGTATCCAAGTCATTGAGGAGCAGAAAGCTACTTCTTTTTTTTTAACTCCCTAAAATTTATTTGTGGTGAGATATGAGTAAAAAGTAATGCAAATATTTCAAGAGGAAAATCAAAAAAAGAAAAAAAAAGCTCTTAAGTTGCATTTCTCTAGAATAGTAGGGGGGAGATTATTGGTGGGAGGAGGAGTCATTTGCTTCTGAGCTTCTGTTTTGAATAATGAAATTTTTATTCCCTGGAAAAGAGACGCTGAAACAATAGAGCTGTGTTTACAGTAAAATGGTCATTTGTCCAAACTCCAAGTTCTAGTTTCATCAGTACCTCTTTGTGAGAGATACCTCCCTAAAATATGCCTTTGTCTCAAATGGAATGCAACCAGGGGCGTGTAGTGCAAGGAGTCTCAGTTGGGCAGGCTTAAACAAACAATAAAACCATACAAAGGCTGAAATTAAAATGTATATTTTTTTCTGTGCCATGTTCTATTCATTACCTGATTAAAGCACAAGCCAAAACAATATGCCTTGAAACTCCCACACAAATGTATGTCTAAACAGCAATATTAAATGCTTTTTTAAAACAATATGCAAAATAGTCTAAACACATCATTCAAAAGGCAGTTGTCAAGCTTTTCATTCTTTTTGTTCAGCTCTAAATTATAGAAGTGATCAGCAGAGCTCTTTATTTTTGCCTAGTCACAAGGACAAACATCAGCTTTCTCCTCTTTTCCTCTCATGCCACTGAGCCCAGTGATCCAGTGTTAAACTTGAGGGGAAATATGACAGGTGGTAACTGAGGTGGCTTTAGGCCACTTTCAGTGTACTGCATTTATGTTCTCAAAATAGCATCTGCTTGCCCAGAGGCTGCATTAGCTTATTTTCTTCTCCCCATGCACCGGTACTGTTTGTTGGTAGCAATTAAGAGCTTGGAATATTTATAAATATGATGTTTGTCGGTCACGTCCCTGTTGTGATTGCAGACTGCTTTAAGGCTTCCTTTTTTTTCTGTCACAGAACCATAAACTGGCCTATTCCTAGCAGAAAATTAAGATCAATGGTTTAATGGCATGTGGGATATGTTTCATAGTATTGTTTGTTTTACTACTTTCTCTCTGTACCTTGGCTGATCGCTTGATTTACATTGATTCTTTTTGAAAGCACCATCTAGTGGTAAAAACTCTCAAGGAGGTTTGGGATTAGGGTTCTCTTTCTGCTTGGGTGCTTTCTGTGTTAACTGTGGTAAATCTGTGTGTCTTTTTTTCCTTTGCTAAAGTATAAGGCTCAAAAATATCCCTCCAGATCCATTTCCAGTCTAGTTCACACTTGTAAACTACTTGGATGTATCCCACATCTGTGGTGTTTACTTATGCAAAGTACGTAAGTCAAAAGGAATGATGATTGGGAAGCATTAAAGGTGTTTGTTGTATCATAATCAGATAAAAAGTTGATGATGTATCAGTGGGACTGTAAATCACTGCTGTAGAGGCAGATTAGACTGCAGTAGGGCTAGATGGAGGAGAACTGTTCTGCCAGCTGACTTTTTTTTTGGAGTATAGTGATTTACATATATTTTTAATACAACAGATCTCTAACAAAGTAGTAAATAAGATGGAAGGATATTGCAATCTCCACAACGGAAAGACACATACCAGAAGACTTCCAGGGAACAATGTGTGCATAGTTGAGAAGCAGGATGTGAATTGAGGACAAGGAAGGCAGGCAGAGGAGAGATGGCTTCTGCTGCTTGTGGTGAAAGCAATGAAATAAACAATTTTATTTTGATTACTGAAACACAAGAAAAAATATATACGCATTTTTTTTAACAAATTGAGAGACACGAGCAGCTAAATTTCATTATTGACAATTCTAGGGATGAACAGGAGGTGTCACACCCTTGCTTGGATGAAATTCTTCCTCTGACTAATAGGGTCAGGATGAAATTCTTCCTCTGACTAATAGGGTCATTTGAAAATGTATCTCTAGCCTCCCAGAATAATACCACCTTTCCTTCTCATTATCATAATTTTATAGACTACCAATTATATCTTTCAATTTCATTAAATATATCAATAAAAAGAATGGTTTTGGTTAGTGAGTATGCAAATAATTACTTAAATGCAACAGCTTAGCAGGTAAATTGTGAAAGACTTATCCTACAGCTGCTTTTTGGAGCATTTGGAGAGGGGAAACATGAGGCTGAGTCTTTTTAAATGGGAAGAGATTTGAAATCCTGTCTTGTGAGCCTGGAAAAATGACCTTTAATTAGCTACTGGGTAAAATAAGAGCTTTAAATTTGTTGATTCTAGAAATACTTTCAGCCTAACTCATTCTCAGTTTTGTACCAATTGATACCATGATTCTGAGTGAAATAAATCAATAATAAATCAACAATTGGAAAAAAAAAAAAAAAGTTGCTGTTTTCTAATTATGCTGCACACTATGTAAAATAGAGGGAGCCAAAACAGTCCTCAGATGGGAACACCCTATGTTTTTATGTTTATGTATTAGTTATTTGCTACAAAGAAAATATACTGTACAAATATATGTCAGTTTAGATTGAATCATTGTTAGCATAAAGACTTCACTGAGTTCTGCCATAATGCTGCAAGATTGTGTTGTCATATGATCTTCCAGGCACAGATCTGAAAAAGGATGCAAGACAGCTGTAGGTATCTACCTCAGTTTAAGCAGAGTGCAGTACTGGTGCAGTTACTTGTTTTTAAAATACGTAGCAAGAGAAACATTGCTAACGAACCAGTTTTTATCTTCTGTGGGACAAATCTCATAAATGTTTTCTTAAGTTGTAAAAGAGAGTGTATCCTCAAAACATGAAACTATGATCTATCACTACGTCTTAATTCTCAGCTTAGCCATCAGAAAGGATCTGCTGTTCTTCGCTTATTTCTTCCATGCGAGAACTTATGGCACAGAGGCAAAATGTGCTGGGATAAGTCAAGTCAGCAGAGTGGTCAGATAATGAAACAGTGTCTGTACAATTATGTGACAAGTAAGGACATGATGCTGATAGTGACGCAAATTCTATTGCAACTCATGCTGCACTGTATGTTAATTAGAAATAACCCTCAAAACTTGACTCCAGATTATAATTAGGTGTGAATTATCAGACAAACTTTAAGGTATCTATGAAATAGTGTGCAAGTGGTATTAGTGTGGTGATAGTATATAGAATTTCAAGTGTGAATGGTAGGCAGAAGTTGGTGAAATGCTCTTCAGTTGCATAGTAAGGATGCATACAACTAAAATTGTTACCTATGACTTTTGATGCATAAAGTATGGCTATAGCTTATGTTGACAAACTATGTGGAGTCACAAAAGTAGTGCAAAAAGCAAGATGTTGGCGCCTGTTTCTTGATTGAGTCAGTGATGAGATTCTCACAAAATGAGTGCCCTGTATCTATTTAGATGCACACACAGATAGCAATACTCCTGCATCTTGTGTGGTAAGTCAGTGAGGATGGTGCCTAGCACAAGTAAATACAGTCATTGGAAGAGGTGCTCCTACTCTACATAATAGACTTGACTCCACTTCAAAATGATGTTACATGTTTTATTAGATCACTAAGCATTCTAAGTGCAGTAAAGGGAATTTTCACTAACTTTTGCATTATTGTCATTACCATTGTTTGACTTATTTTAGGAAAGAGTGTACATGTGTAAGAAAACAGATGAGGACTCTTGGACTAGGACCTTCAAGGCTCCTTTACTGGAGAGGCAATAACCTGGAAGCCTTCTGGTCCCAGGTTGTGGGTGAAAATGCAAACAAAATTCTGTGCTGAGTTTACCTTTTGAACAGTCAGACAAATTCCCACTTCTCTAGGTTTCAAAAGAAGTTTTTTAAAACCCTAGTACGTTACCACAAAACATTTTGTTTAAAATGAATTAACATTTTTCAATGAAAATTTATTTTACACTAAAACTTCTGAACACCTCTAAACATTTCTAACAAATCTTCCCATCTATAGGCTTTCCTTTGTATTCTGATACTGCCCTCTGTAACAGAGCTCTCAAAGCTCTACTATATAGTTTCCCTACAGAGCAAACTTAGCAGTATTAACAAACAAGAAGATGCATATATTTTCATTGCAGTAGAACATCGGTCTAATCCAACCAGTCAACAGGCCTTTGAATAGCTATTAAAAATTAAGGTTTATTTATGAATGTGGACACACATGGGCTCTGTCTAGTATGGAGGATTTGTCACTGTCAGATGCAGATTGGCAATAGACAGTATCACATAGATTTCCCAAGAAGGGGAAACCATCAAAGTTTTCACTTCTGGAATGGCTCTGATTAAAGGATTACCATAAAGGTCTGTTGAAATGTTGGTAATTTTATATAGCATATTTATTGTGCATATTGTAGAGAGGTACTGTGCAACAGTTTCTCTTCTCTTGAACTTCTGCAGCAAAATTTGGTCAGAATACAGGTGCATTAGTTCCCACATCCTTTCAGTAACAGTCTATCAAGCACGCATCTCTGGAGAGACTTCAGAGTAGGGTTCTTGATCGTTAATGTTTTCTAGAAACTATGGCTATCCAGGAGATTTACTTTGCCTCAGAAAATAACAAATTCTGTTTCTTGGAGCTGCAGATGATATGGATGATATGATTTACTCCTTCAGGAAAGGATTCCACTCACCAGACCTAAGACATTTTTTAAAAAAACAAATTAATTTCAATAACAGACTTAAGCAGGAAGGATCCAATTACTGTAGGGAGGAGATAGGGTTGATTTAAAAAAAAAAAAAAAAATCAGCCTGTCTCTCTCAGCTGATACTGCAAAAAGTGGGGTAGCTGTTGTTTTCCTGTAAACATGTTTTTTATGTATGCAAAAACATACCACCACTACCAGTTGCCTGATGGAATTAGCAACAGAGGTTACATCCTTCTGCATTTGATATCATGACAATATATGCCATGAAAGGAAATCTAGAATGAAAATCTACTAACTGAAACACAGGGGAGACAAAAGCACGGTAAGCAATTACCCAGTCTGGAAATACATTATAACCAGTACTTTGCTGAGGCAGGAACAGTGCAAGTAAAACTTAAGTACATGAATCTTGCCAAAAAATAATAGTAATTCCTATTCCAAAATTGAAACAGCTAGTAGATGAAGCATTTGGTAAACTGTTGCACTGCTATAATAAATGAATGTTAAAGATTGGAATATACAACACTTTTTAAAAGATGTGCCTAAAAGCCAGTATTATATTAGGCATTGCAATGCCTAGTAATATTCTACAAAAATAATTTATGTATATGCCAACTCTGAGACAGGAAGCCACAGTCAAGATACTGATATCTCTGGAGTAGTCTAATCCTTTGGATTTTAGAGATTGTATTTACCTGATCATTTTTCAGCCAATCCAGCTAATTTGGGGGCCTGCAGCAATACAGATTAGCCCTGGAAATCAAGGAGCCATAGCAGTGTCCTATGCTTCATTCCCATAAACAGCCAAAAGAGAAGGGGAAAAAAATTTCAAAAACACAGACAAACTACTTTGTAAAGTAGAATTATTTGTACTAGCTAGGATGCCATGCGGCTGTAGATTCTGATCAAGTCAAAGACATAAAATGCAAGTCATTCATTTAAGGTTCAAGAGTTGTGATTTACAATCATCCATTAGGGCATGGTGCTAGTTAGTTAACTGCTTCTTCTGTGCCAACAAAGTGGAGGTGGAATAATGACTGCTTTCTTCAGTTCTGTATGCTTGCAAGTCAGTCCGTTCATTTTGTGCAATTTCTTATTTTGGCTGAGTTGACTCTCATCTCTGAGGTAGTGCTTGCAATACCTGACTAATGCTTGTGGCAAAGTGTGGTGGCTGGTGAATAACTTAGTTTCACAATCATAATTTTATTGATGCTTTCTTTTTTTTTTTTTTTTTTTTTTTTTTTTTTTGTCTTCTCTTGGCTTGTTTTGTGGAATACCTGAAAAAATATGCTTATCTTCCATTAGAAGGGAAGGATCTTGGAATTTGTCATGACTCTAATTCTATTCAGCAAGGCCAAAAAAAAAAAAAAAGTATTGGCTTATCCACTGATCTGATTGCCTAAGCTGACAGCTTTTAAAACAACAGACTTACTGGCAAAGAATTTCCCAAATGTGACTTGTTTTAGTGATGGTTTGTTCAGACTGATACAGAAGAGCATTTATTGATCTTACAGCAAGAGAGAGAGAGTTGTTATGCAGTACAGCTACATGTTTCCGTTCATAAAAGAATAAGCTTGAGTACCTCAGGAAACTTCCAAGTAATGCACTGAAAACATAATTTCTTATGCCCCAAGCAAAAAGGCAGAGAGTTGGGAGAAATTACATGGGAACAAAGATATTTTTGCAGTCACAGAGCTCCTGCAGTAGTTTCAGCCCCTATTGTTTCTTCATCCCCACTGAAAATAATTCATCAAAGACCCAAGGTTCTGTGTAATCCTTGTGTATCATTTTATGCAAATTGTGTAATTTGTGAACTTGCAAAACGTTTGTGTGTAACTTCTAAACTAGAATGAATAGTACTGTAGATCTAATGTAATGAAAGACAGGACATATCTTAAGTAAATTAATCCTTCACTTTTCTTACAGGGCTGAACTGGCATATGGCCCCGTTAAAAAGCTTCTAGTTAAGAAAGCTTTTTGCATGCTCAGTCATCTTGCATGGTATTTTAGTAATCACAGTATTTTGCAGTCAGTGCAAATATTAATTCACACAGGTGACCTTTTATTGGCTCTTCTGTGGTTTCATGCCTGAAAGTTTGCCCAATAGATGGTATTACCTCTCCCTACAAGCCTTTCCTCTCTTACATTCCTAGGCAATCACAGCTACAGCAACAGAATTACTGTAATAAGTTATTGTGCTAGTCTTTGATTGGCATAGCTTTTTGTACAAGTATCTGTATGTCTTGCTCCAAATAAGCTGTTAACCAAATGAAGCACTACCTCAGAAGTGCACAGTGATTACTAAAAGGAGAACACAAAATATTATTTCCTAGTACATTTTCCCTGGGGAAAAATAAGAACTTCCTTGCCTGCCTTGACTCAGGATGTTGGTTGCTCTGTTTTCAGAGATACACTTTTTTAATATATTAGGTAGACTATGGACCTCAGGTGGAGCAATGTGTTCCAGAAAGCATTATATTTTACAGAGCACTACCTGAATTCTAGTCCAGAATGTGTGCACGCACTGTCCTCTTATTGTAAAATTTAACATACTTTGGGTCAGATAATATTACTCTTGGACTGTATTTCATTTCATGTATCAAGTCAAACTCTGTTCTCATTTAAATCTGTGCTATTTCAGTGATTGATTAGCTACAGATCTTCCTGCTTACTCAATGTCTATATATGCTAAAGCACAGCTCAAGCATTTTCTAAGTCTTGTTGCCTGGTAAGCCTTATCACATGCTTATAAATTGCCATTAATGCACATCTGGCCTGTTAATGTATCTTTAAAAATGTTGTACATGAACTTACATGTATAATTAAGTCATTACAGAACAAAATGTTCAGCACTATAAATCACACTGGGACACGTGGCATCCTTAACAACTTACCTTCATCAAATGGAGCCTCAGAAGTGTAACTTATGTCAGGAAAATAAGCTTGGGGCAAATCAACCTATTCTCTCCATTCTCTCCACCTGTCGTCTTTGTTTCTTGTGAGACAAAGTAGTTATGGATCCACCTTAGCCAGGTAGAGAAGACAGGTTAAAAAGCTGCTTTGCCTCACCGCAACAGCCCAGAACAGCTGGGCGAATCATCTGGTTCATAAATAGAAGCAAAACACTAGGTAACCACAACCTTGAAATTATTGGGTTACAAGGATGTAAACAAACAATGATTTTTAACTACTGAGATCAGTATAGAATTCAGTCTGTAAAATTTTCTACCTTTATTAGCATACAGGAAATCTGAAAACAGCTGGTGGTCTGAAGTGCCTGCAAAAGTTCTGTAAGGCAGCATGGTTTCATTCATCAGAAACTGCCATGAGAATAAGGTGGATAAGAATCCCTAGCATAAGGTATTCCTGGTTTATTTCCATTGATGTGGTGCTTTACAACAAATATTAAGAAAAGCTTTAGACTCAGAAGGCTAATTGTGTGCTGAGTTAGTACTTGCCTACTTATTAAAAATTGCCATGCTTGAGGCTGCCTGAAGTTTCCACAACAGAAAAGTGATCCTAACAATGAGTAAGTGAAGGTAATTAGAATAATGTGATAAATCAGGCTAGCTGTAGCAGAGACTGACTGCTCAGCATGCTGCCATTTGCTTAGTCATTGCAATCTCTTGTGAGAGAGGTACTTGATATATATCAGTGATTTTCACTTGAAACTGAAATTCTGCGTGTCGGAAGTGTCTTGTTCACAACATTTAATTAACCTTACTGGTTTTATATTGGCTTTTTGCTTCACTTCTGTAAAATCGTAGTTTACAGAAGTAATTTTAGAAACTGCTCAGCAATATGTCTTTGGAGCCATTTAACATTAGAATTGTACATATCTATTGTATTACTTCATTGCAATCATTATTTAGGAAAGTCTTAATGAATTTCTGATGAAAAGCTACATTACCATGCATAATTTGTATTGTTAACTCCATGTACTTGTGTGTACGTTGTGTCTTCGTGTATTTAAAATTCAGTAAAAACAATGAATTTGTAATTTAAGTTTGAAAGGATATGAGTCAGAACTCAAAAGATCTATATCCTTTGCCAGATTTTTTTGATATCATTCAAATTACTTATCTTTTTCTGCCTCAAATATGTGCCTTTAAAAATGCTTATTTCTTCACAGAAAGAAGGTGGTTTTATCCAACTGTCTTTGAGGCAAGCTATCTTTAAATGTTACTGTAGGCTGGGGTGGGAAGGAGTGGAGTCAACTTCGCGGTGTCATTCAGGAAAACTCTTGGGGGAAAAAATGCAAAAGGATTCCATCTGAATATAGATATTGCCTTGTAATCTGCACACTGAATAATGTATCTTGTTAGTGTGTGGCATCAAAAAAAAAAAAAAATCCCTGGACTATTGAAGTCTATATAAGCTTTATTTGAACTGACCTTTTTAACATCAGTTTTCAATGTTAGCAGTTAGTTCTAGCTATGGAGTGTCTCCATATTTTTTTTATTCCTCCTATCTTGCGTTTATTTGACTATTTTATATTTATATTTTTCTATTTACTTGAATATAAGGTGAACAAAATAAAAATCTGGAGTTCAAGAAATTCTTTTGACTGGGAAGGAACTTAATGTTATGATTCTGTATTGATCTATATAGTTAAGCAAAAGTCTGGTTTTACTGTATTTAAAATAAAGCCTGCATCAGGAGTGTGTATGATCAGATAGCCTTGTTTAATTCAAGATAGACAAAAGTAATCAGAAAAACTCTCTGCACCTGCTTGCTTTGAGAAGAGATGACTTTGTGGTTTAACACAGCTGTACAGAGCCAAGCCTATCTGACCTTGTAGTAGCTTTCTTTAACATGTTAATGATTCAAGAGCTGAAACATTGCAGGACCAAATTAGTTATGCTTTAATGCTTTTGGAGGATACTTTGGTGCTGTCCCAGGCGCGCTCTCACATCTGACATTCTGACATAGTCACACTAAACAGATGCAGTAGTATAAGCAGGCGCGGATAAGAAAGCCATTATGCATATTTAAAATAGGACAAGGGCTAGGAACTTCTGTTTAAATGATCTAACCTCTTTGAACCCATGTGTGAGTGCATGGTTTGCGGAGCTGGTAAGTCTGGCCTCTCAATTTGTATAGGACAGAATCTCCACAGCTTTGAGCAGCCGTGGCTGCAGTGGGAATTCTGAAGCCGTATTGCAGCACTCTGACCATGCGGCCGTGCTCCGGCCATGCCCTGCGTGTATGTCAGGAAAAGCCTGGCAGGCGCAGCAGCCCTGTGTAGCACCCTGCTCATGCTGAGGGGACCTCATGGCACAGGGCCGGGGAGGAAGTTGGAGAGGAGAGAATCGAACAGTTAGAGCAGAACTGCAAGTTTTGTCAAGAGAAACAATAAACCTGCTCCACAGTTTAAATACATCCAAAGATACCTGGGATCTATGGAAAACGTGGCCACTCATTTTGTTGACCAAATGGGAACTTCAGAGTACTACTGAGCCCCTTGGGCAATCTAGTTCTAATCAAATTCAAAATCAATATACAGTTTTGTTTATGCTTTTTCATGTTTTGTATTTTAATAATTGCAAAGTCTTTATCCAGGTTACTTCAATATTATGTATATTTACAAAGAGAAATATTGGGGGGGGGATGATTATCTCATGAGCAAATCTGAAATTGTTCTTCCTGATGAAGAGGACTGATGTCAGGGTAACACAAGTAACTTCTTCATTCCCTTTGTGTGCGGAGCTGTGTAAGCTTTGTCTGTCTCTATCATCCAGTGAGAATTCCAACTGTTTCTCCTGTTAATATAAATTGTGTGCAGTCCAGTGTGCTTTAAAGAATAATCAAAAGAATCTGATGACTAGCTTGTTCCCTGTGGAATTAAGAGTCAAGTTCCAAAACCAGCCCCACTTATAGTTTTTATTGCATTGATTTTTTTTTCTTTGATGTTTTTAGATCAGCTCTGATGCCCTTGTATCATTAACTCAGCTCCATAATAGATGCTAGGAAATTACCCTTCAAAGCAGTACTCTGAGAACCTTTGACTTCAGCCCAGCTATGGCTGTATCAAATAACTGTGTATTGTTTATACCTGTTAAATGAAAGGCTATTAAGTAAGGAATACATATCTGAGTAGATTTATAAACTAAATATTGACATTTATATCATTGAAGTCTAAAAGATGTCATTAAAAGTAGTAAGTAATGATACTATGAAATAAAAATTCATTGTATAAAGCCTTAATCCCTTGGCACCGTATTATTAATACAATTAATATGCTTGCTGCTGTGATTTATGAAGGCATCCAAATAGCATACATAACATAACAGATAACATACTGTGTGAGGTTTTTTAAATACACAGGCATTCCTAGGGTGCTCTCAACCTTTCCTTTAATGTCAGTCTGCATATTTTTTTCACTTTTCAAATCTCTTGCAGTTTTGATTTAATTTGCTATGTAGTGGTTATCCTTTCATTAAAAGGATCTTGCAGATAATTGAGGTGAATGAAACTTTCTGGGTTGTTTTTGACAATATTTTTACAAAATTTTCTTACATTCTTCTAAATATGTTTTATGATGATGGCAATAGGACTAAATGTGTATGTAATGATCAGTAAAGTAAAGGTGAAGTTTCATTTATATCCATAGGAAATAATGGGTATTACTGTTAAGATTACAAAACGACCCCGAAGGCGCTATTCAACCAGGCTGTTTGTAGATAAAGACTATTGTTTAGTTCTCACTGGTGCAGTTGTTCATACAAAGAGTGTTGTGGTATGCTGCCCTGGGTGCCTGGGTTCGTGCTCACATTGCTTCTCATGTAGTAGACTTCTGTTACTTGCTACAAATTTGGGAGGTCTAAAGAGTTTATTTTGCCTACTCATCTTTTTTTTTTTTTTTTTTTTTTTTTTTTTTTTTTTTTAAAAACACTTTCACAGACTCAAGACTGCAGATCTCCTGTCCTTTCTTAAAAAGGAGAGCATATAGAACTATCTTGTTGTGATATTTCAGCAAAAAAGGCATTTAAAAATTATTTTAGCCTAGAAATGTATTAATGATGTATTATTCTGCTGATCTTAAAAGTTCCATGGAACAGCTGTCAAATAGCAACCCTAAAGAAAACTTCCATGTTAAGGTGAATGCAGACAGATGTTGAACAGTTTTCTCAATTTCTGCTCAGTTAGAAAGTGAAAGGATGAGCAACCTACAGCAGTGAGATTAAATACCTTAAATTATGGTAAAGTGTTTTGTCTTGGCTCCTCAGCAAGTCACTGGTGTAAGCTGAAGTAAATGATGTGGGAAGAAAACCACATCATTCAAAACTTAAACCAATGGCTGCTTCTGTAGTGGTGGCTTGTTAGCTACACAATGGGAAATTTTTGTTTAGAGAGGCTTTATAAAAGCAAACCTTGTGTCCAGATGCTCTCAGTGCATTTTTATTACAACAAATTCCTTCTCTTGCAAAATATTTAGTAACTACTTACTTGGTTTTACTCTAATGGTTTTCAAATTGGACACACATACTTTTGTTCTAGACAGAAATGAAATGTTGGTTTTGGCAGCAAAGGATGAGAGAGAAAGAAGGGTGCTAAATAATCTTTAAAAATACCCTTTAAGTGTATGCTGTGGAGTTTTACAGGTCTATGTCTCTGGCGTTGTATTTAAGTATTTCTGTAACTCTGTAGTGGTGGGAAGCAGCCAAGAAGATTGTATCTGTTAAAGAATCCATCTCTTGGAATACCTGGACTCAGAGGCTCATGACTGAGTAAGTCCAAATGACCTATGCTCTGAAGAAACAGAAGGAGCTCAGGATGCTTCCGCTGTCCCGCTCTGCTTAGCCTTTTCCAGGGCATTGAGGGAAGTACCTCTTTTCTCATATTTGGAGGAATGTAATCCTCATTTTCTGCTAAGAAACTTCCCACAAGTCCATGGCATTGCAGCACCAGAAAATCAGGTGCTCTATCTCTAGTCACCTATAAAACCCCATGTCACTCAGCCTTTCAACAGGACTGTTACGACAGTCGCAAAACTTTCAAAAAATAGATTGCAGTATTGTTGTTTCAAATGCCCTAGATGCAACAGAAGACACATACAGTGGAGATCATTTGTAGAGTAGGGCAATAATAAAATCTTAAACTCTAAGATAATGCTAGTTTTAACTATAAAATGTTAAACTTTAAGATAATGTTATTCTTTTTTTTTAAAAAAAAAAAGTTCCCTCCTGTTTCTTCCCAACAAATTAGATTTTCCTGTGAAATCTTTATAACCTGGTGCCTTTATAGTTAAGATTGTATGTGTATGTTGGGATAGAAAATTTGAAGTAAAAGTACCAGTCTGGGAATAGACCTAGATTTTGTGAGGAGTCCTTCAAATCATAAATATTATTTAAAGTCAGTAAATTAGAGCTTAGAAACCAATTTGTGTGATTGTATAGCTAATCAGCTCAGATGATTTGACTACTGTCTACTTTTTTGTTTTATGAAGTACTGTGCAACACGCTTTTCAGAAATAAAGATTTACATATTTGACAAGAACCAATGTTCGAAACAATATAGTTGCTATGTCTCTACCTTTCTATAAAGGATAAAACGGAAATCCTCCCTAACCAAATAATGAAGGCAATATGTTACAATGCACTGAAAACTTACAACTTCTGTGACTCTTCTATGCAAATGGCTACTAAAGATCATAATTTGAAGCAAAGGGTTGTTGTATTGGTCTCGTGCAGGACGCTTCTAGTAGGACAAGATGTACTTTAAATATTTGGTGTTTTCTTTTTCTGTTTTGTTCCAATGGAAAAAGAAAACACTAGTTAGGCTGTAAAAACAATTTCTTAGCATCCTATTACTATCAGAAAATATGAATAAAGACTGAAGGATGTACACTTCAAGGGAAGAGGCAGAAATCTATTGGTGATTAATCTGGAATGAAAAGGAACTTCTAGCTTTCCTTGTCTGTGCAAAGACCATGTGATATGCTTTGATCTTGCCTGAATATGTGCTTAAAGTGTGTTTTTAAAAAAGGTGGAGACTCTTGCTGAGGCCACAAACTTTTTAGAAGTGTTTAACACACTTTTTAAAATGTCAGAATATTGCTGAGTGAAACTAGGCCTCATCTGCAACTATTTGAGTGTTGTGCTTGTCATCACTGTTTACCAGAACCTTACCAAGGCAAGCCTGGTTTCAGAGGGTGGGTGGGGGGCTGAATAAATAACCTCTTTTCTCTGTGTGAATAAGGGAGGACTGGTAATCTACACTTCTGGCTATGTAGAGAGGGAAGCAGCATGACAGGACTCAAGGGCATATAAAATGCAGCTTCATGAGTTAATCCATTTGGTTGAGCTGCCAGAACTGACTTAGCGCATGCTCTTAGTCCAAGGCCAGCTGTGTAAGTAGGGCCTGCTAATGTTGTCTTCCCTACAATTTCCAGATCAATGACATTGCAGGTCCACGGGAGCAACAATGACAAGATTCCAGAGGTGGTTTCTTATATGTGATGAGCTACTGTAAAACTCTACTGCTGCACTCCTGGTCTTGAGAGAAAAAATAAGGGCCCTTCCTAATAGGAAGGGTAGGTTTGTCTGCAGTTTTCCCAGCTAAGCAAGCCAGTTATTTAGCTTAATTATAATGAAGGCTTATTAACATGGAATTAATGAACAAAATATCCAGTGTGTGTGAAGCAATGGGGTTTAGTGATGTGATACTTCAGAGAGGTGAGCTGTGCCAAGGAATTTTTATTTCTTGTGATGAACTGCATAGCTTTCATTTGTACCTTTTGTATTTTTCCTTGAGTGTTGGGGGGGAGGGAAGGAGGGGGAAACAAGAAGAAAATCCTTTAGGTAGTTAATCATTGTAAAAGCAGAACTGTTTCAACTTACCTAATTTTGTTGAATACACTCTTCTGTATTGGGTGAGATTGGGATATCTGTATTTCCACTTACGGCAGGGTATAAGAATTGCTATATAGAGAACATATATGTGAGATGAAAGGTGACATTTTAATGAGTAACTTATAATTGACCATCACTAACCATGATTAAATGATCAGCCAAAATCCGAAGTATGAGTCGGGTTCTGTGCATGACAGCTGTATGTCATTGATCTGATACTAGACTTTAAGATTTTATGTATCAAAATACATATTCCTATGTATTCAACCAAAAATTGAAACAACTGTGCAAAAACAGTTTTTTTACTCTATTTCTATAATCATAGCACATTCAGTTTTAGTGAACCTGATGGTCTGCAACCAGAATTCTGTTGTTGGAGTAGGGTGACAGAGTTAACTCAGTTTAGCAGTTGCAAAACAATACTGGTGCTGTTAAAAACATAAGCAAATGTAGCTGTCTTTTGGAACAAGTTGCATGGTGAAATCACAGATCTTGTTTACTGTATCATCAGGAGTGTGACTATTAGGACAACCATAGCTTTGCTGGCTTCGTTTAAGGACTGTAGCACAAAACTAACTCATGTTATTCTCTGCTAGCCATTGTATTCCTGTACCAAGTCAAACACTTGATTTTTGATTTAAATACCAAAACCTTTGCTCAAGAAAGAAAAGTTGGATGTGAGAACATTGGACAAACTTTTGGACCCTGTTTTAGTTGTTGTAGTCCACAGTAGTTAAGGATGCCCTTTGGAATCTCAGCTGTTGGAGGAAAGAATTGGGAAGTAAATGAGATTTTCAAGAAACTTTGGGAGGATTGCCTGAAGGGAAGGTTATTGCAGATGTAAAAGAAGCACATAACTTCATCATGCTGCTACACAGACCAAAAAAGATAGTTTTACAGTGCATGGAGAAAAAACAAAACCAAAACAAATACCCCTTCACTCCCATGTACAATAGGCAGATAATAAGATCCAGATTCACAAAGTGATTAAAAATATCAAGAGATCTTTATTTTAAAAAGGTACCAGCAGTGTTACTGAGTGCTTGAAAACAAGCATCTATTACAGTTTGAGATTCCCTAGGATATTCAAGGCATACATATAGGGCTGGCAGGTGACACAAGATCTAGGAGAGAGAGATGGTTTTCTGAAGTGATATCCTGAGATCAGATATAATCTCCTAAAATAGTATAAGAATGCCTAATTGAATCATAGCCATCATTTCTGTTGGTTTTAGTTGACAGCTGGATACCCAAATGTTTGGGTGAATTAGGTTTTTGTTCCAGCTGTGCCCTGTTCTGGTCACACTTGCAGAGTTTTGTTGCAGTGCTGGCATGCATCTATGGTATATTATATTATGGTTTGACAAAATCAACCTGTTTGAGTATCACTGTTTTGCAATTAGTTTCCATGGAAATAAGCTTGGACCTTATGTGAGATATGTATTTTATTACTGACTCGGGGTCAGGAGAGGGAATAGGCTGAGATGGAATATGTCATCTCCCCTTTAGGAGATTGCTATGTGATCCCAGATGAGACTATTGAAAGATATCTTCTTTTCTTCCAATGTAAACTGTTAAACCTCTGAGTTATTCACCTTAATTTAGAACCCAGAAAGTTGTTGCTTTAGGATTTGCATAGCTAATGTAAAAACAGTATGGGGCAAGTTGATAGCAAAATTATAGATATGGCTGCACTTTTGTTCCAAATGTAACTGGTCATGTGCAGGATGGTTTAAAAAAAAATACATATTGAACTCTTGAGTCAAGTTCTAGTTGTTTGCAAATGGTCCACATTAAATAAATCATTCTGAAAGTTCAGTCATGCGTGGAACCCTGGAACTGCTGTCACGGCAGGAATTGCCTGATTCGATCAGCTTGAGTAGCGTGATTGCTTATAGCACTGCAGCAGGCTAGGTCAGTCTTCTCAAGGTCTCACAGTAGCCAGTAGCATTCCTTTCCCCCCCCCCCCTCCACCCCAGGAATTATGAAGTGAAGGCAAGGTATTTATTTTAGTGGTGGATTTAATAGTACTCAGAAAACTTGGAAATTTGTTTTAAAAATGCCAGTTGTCCTAAAGTCTTTTAAAAATTACAAAGATAATGAAACAGAATCTTCCAAAACTTACCAACAAGAATAGGAAAGTGGAGATATTTCAAAAATAGTGAAAGAATGCAAGAATTTATTATAAGTATTCACCTTTTTTTCCTCAGCTAAATCACTTTTGACTATGCAGCATTTCTATTAACTTTCCAACAGTTCTATTTTTACCTAGAACAACCTGTAGATCACTTCCCGCATTAGTAGTAGTCACTAGACATTAATATCTGTGCATCAGAAATGCTGAAAATCATACTGCTAGACTGAAAATAGAAAATGATAGTTGAATGGGCAGAAAAAAGTTTATATTAGTTACCAGCTATGGTTACATTTATTAATTTAACTGTAATTTTTTACAGTGCATAGTCATATAGGTTTTTGACATATTTGCATGTAGGTGAGATCCTTCCACCATTCCTTACTGAGAAGTATATACCAGCAATGGAACCGCTTCCAATGCATAGAAAGGCTGGCTGTGGGAATGATGGAAGTCTGCTTAAAAAATTAATTAAATAATAGATGGGGTCTAAGGCAGAGTATCAGAATTTAGTATTTGTTAGGTTATTGCATCTAGCCTTTGGCCTGCCTTTGTGAAAAGATTTTTCTGTCAGTGATTTTTTTTTTTTTTAACCATAAAATTGGCTAGAATCCAACATAGGTTTTTGGGATAGGTCAAAATCGCAGAAATTTAAATACAACCTTGTCAGTGATTAATGCATAAATTAACTGTATCTGCAGTCACCACCAATACGTAATATTAAGGGTGTGTGAAATCGCAAGCTACTAATTAAATGAAAATTGTTTTCCATGTAATTAGATAAACTATATTACTTTTAATAAGTAAAATTTGAACCCTAAAATAGGAGCATTTCCTCACCTTTGTCATTATGTATCTTAAAAATGTGTTGTTTGGATTCCAGAAAGTGTCTGAAAATGCAAATAGTAGCAATTTACAGCACAATAACTTATAGAAAAGCAGAGACCTGATTAATGTATTCTTTTCACTTCAACTTTAAATAAAAATTTGTTATTTGAGGGATAAGAATAAACTGGCCTATTTTCTTTACAAGAATTAGGATTGAAGCTGTATGATCAAGTTGCAAGTATACAGAATACTTTTGTCAGGGTAACCTTTTTTTCCTAAAACTTTCTGATTTGGTTTATTGATACCTTCTTGGGTGAGTAACTAATAGCATGGCTCATAGGCTTGTATCTTACTAGTACTCGCATTCTAGTGACAGCAGGTGCAGCTCTCAAATGCTTTCACTGCAGTGCTAACATTGCTGAACCATCCTGTGGAGACATAGTATTTCCATACTTCCCAGACCTTGTACAGTGTCTAACTGAAAATTAAATAGGCTGTGAAAGTGGAAAACAATGGCATCCTATCAAGTTTTCTATTAAACAAGTAATGCCACATATACAGAACCAAAGCTGTCCTCTTATGTATGTGTACATTGTATTTTCAAGCAATGGAAGAAGAAATAGCAACAAAGACCCAAATATTCGCAATGCTGTTAGCACTGCATAGAAAATATGGTTTAGGGCTACTACATAGTAGCTATATTTCTAGGAGGCAATCTATTCTGGCTTAACTCAATCAGAGTTGAGTTTTGCAGGAAGAGGAGTTAGCTAGGTAAATAACTCCTTGCCATCTTAACTTCTTCCACTCCTCAGAGAAATAAATACATACAATACCCAAAAGACTATATAAATAAGGCCTCATACATAAGTACTTATCTATCAGTATACATATCATAGATAACATAATACATAATATAGTAGATGGCAGCTGGACAGGTATTTCCACAAACACTGTAAGAATGACATTCAGCTGGCTTTTTTTTTTTTTTTTTCAGTTTTGTAAAGAAAAGTGTAATCCTCTTGGCATCACACATTTAAAAACAAGCAGCCATAAATACAAGTATGGAATATTTTTGAAAGGCATGGTTTAGAAAACAAAAATATTTTGCATCTTATACTTCTGATGCAAAAGTAGCCTCATAGTATTTGATCTGACACTCTAAATAGATGTTGATTGTGTTTCTGCTTTTATTAGAAATTAGAATTTGTCTTTGCTGTAGTATTTGTTGAGGGACTGAGACTGTGATGCAGTATCAGCTGGATTGTGTGTCTCAAATGGTGTTAAATTTTCTTGTCACATCAGTTTAAGACAGGATTGGCTTCAATTTTCTTGAATTCTCAGATTACTAGAGCTGTAAAGGAGTCTTTTTTTTATATATGCAATTTTTTCTCCATGGTAAGTCATGTTCTTTTATCTTTTTATACTGATCAAATGGAGGGCATATCTACAATGAAATATACGGAACTGTTTTGCAGCAATGTTGCTGCTGCAGCATAAGTATTTACTTCAGCTCAGGTGTGCTCAGTGTTGCATCCATGAAGAATTCCTAGCTGTCATCTCCACTAACACTCTCACTATTGCTGCAGCTATGTAATGGGGAATTGAATAGTTCCCAGCTGTATCCACAGTTAGAGATGACTCGCCAATGTTGTTTTTCAATGTCAACACAGTAAAAACAGCTAGGTATCAAAACCCAGGATTTGTTCTTCATGGACCATGTTTAGCAGAACCAGCACTAAGGCTTTTGTAACTTAGAATAGCTATATTGAATACAAAATCTGATCATGCAAATTGATACAAAGAAAGGAGTAGTAAATAGCTTGCTTTATGTCAGTTGATTGTTGTGTTCTTTCATTAAAAGCAAGCAGTTTTGACTTCTAATGTGCCTGGAAGGCACATTCGATGACTTTATTTGTTGGTTATATTGTTACATCTTGGAGCAGTGTATTTGGAAATGACTTGTGGTATGGCGTGACTGTGATCTGAGGAGCTTTAATAACTTTCTTCAACAGAGCTTCAAAGCCACAACAGCCAAATACTCAACAAGAAAACCATGCTCATTTTTAACATATGTTCTAATGTCTGTATGTAGTACTTTAGGAAGGGCTCAATTCACATTGAAAAAGACAGCTGTTTGCCTTCACTGTGGAGGCACAGTAAGTAGCACAACTCATCTGAAGGCAGTCAATGCTCAAAAGGTTCAGATCCCTTCATAAGGAAGAAAGGAGATCCCAATTAGAGGTATAGATACTGTACAGGACTGAATGGACAGGTGAAAAGGCAGAAGCCTGCAAATAAAGCTAGGAAAGGAGAGCACCATGTTTTTCCCTATAAAAGCTGATATTAGCTAGGAGTAACAGAGAGGTAGGATTTCATATGCATGCTTTTCTGGTAGAATACATGCTGTCTATAATTCTAAGCTGATTTGATGATTAATCGATTTAACTTCAGAACATTGTCATCTATTCTTCCCTGATCCATCCTATAGCTAAAATCTGCCCAGCCTGAAAATAGTTCATAGGATGAAGTGTGTGCATATGTGTGTGTGTATATATGTATAGAAGATTGTGTTTTGTCCCCACAAAAAAAAATACTGATACCAGATTACGTAGTTGCTTTTTCACTGCTTTGTATGTCATGACCATATGATTATGAAACAGAACAGTTTTATGAAGCGTGGCCACTCTCACTAGTATGCATCAACAGTACTAATTTATCAGTAGTAAAACATGTCAAGCACTGAAAAATGTCTATGAAATACAAGATGAATTCTCCTAGAAGCAATCCATCCTGATACTTAGCAATGCAGCTGGATTACTGTCTAATGATTTGACTGACATTTGTAATTAAAGCACTAAGTATAGACTAAGACTGTGGTATCTGCTTCTCAGGTACTGTAGGGAAGAAAAACAGCAATATGGGGTTCTGGTAGAACAGGATGGTTATTTGTTCATTTCTTCCCCCCGCAACCTACCAACTCCCTCCCAAAGTCCTGAATTAATGAGAAGGAAAAGCAATGTAAATATTCGTTCACTCTTCTGCTCTGTGTGCTTAAACATCCTGCCTTTGAAAGGAAGGAAGTTGGGAAAAGGCATCTCACTCCAAAATAAATGCCTCAAGCTTGGCAGTAGAGGGTGAGGCTACAGGTATAGGAGCTGGTAGGAGGTTGCCTTAGAACATGCTTTGGTATCTCCTGTTGACTGCGGACAAGATGGTCTTTATTGCTCCCTTTATGAACAACTGCTCATTGAAACTATGTAGTCTCTGTCGTCTTTCTCGGGTAACTAACAGCTGGCATATTTCCACATAACCTGATGTGTTGAGCTGCACACTGCTGTCTTTTTTCAGTAGTTTGTGGCTGATTACCTCAACTCCTTCCATTAACCTAGTTGTTATTGTAGAGACTGTTATCAGTCTCTACTACAATTTTAATTTGAAATTGAGAAATGCTTCCAGCAGAAGTTTTCTTTGCAGCTGTGTGTAAAGCTTGCTTCAACAAGTTTTTCTGACCTCTCTGGAAAAAAAAGTCGGAGCAAATGATCAATTTAATTTATATTAGGAAATACAAAGCTCAGTAATGACAGAGGCAGCCCCATCTCAGTTGTGTTTTCTACTGCATTTTGCTTATCCAATATCCTGAAGCTGTAAGTTACAGTATATTTTTTTTCTGTTTTTTTTGGGGGGGAATAGTGTATGTGACTTCTGTTGTGCTGGATTTTACATTTCTATAGACATTCAAAGACATACCGAAAGGGAGATCTATTAATGCCTAAAACTATTTTGAAAACAGAAAAGGAACACTTAAATGACAGATATTAACCTCTATTAAAAAATAGTTTATTATTTTTAAACCATTTGGCTGACTGAAAGTGGTGCTGAAGTTTTAATGCCTCCCTGCTTTTATTCAACTAGAAGACCAGAAAGGATCAGAGTTGTTTTAAGCATCCAAGCTAAAAGGGGGAAAGAAACGTATTTCCATTTGGATTAAATCTAAATTAAATCTATTAAATCTTCAGCAAGGCAAATGTACTATATGTACTCTATTTTGGTGTAGTCTTTGAGAGATGTATGTGATGGGTGTTCAGGGTCCTCTGCCTGGATGGTTAATTTCTCCTTCCACAAGTGCAAGATTTAGAGAGTGTGATAAGTGAAAGCAGCATAGAACAAAGTGCTTTGATACTGCACTGAGTTTTTTGTCTGACAACAAAGCAACGCATTCATTGTGTACAATGAATTTCTCTCACAGATCTGGAAAAGCTCATTGTTTATTCATGAAGGAAGGTCAGTAAGGCCTGGCTAATCCAAGCATTTTTTTTCCCTTTCTAAAAGGGAGGATTCTTGCCTCATGAAATAGAAAGATTCATAGGAAAATGTGTGTGGCCTGCAGAAGTGAATATGAATGGAGGATGCAAATGGTATGTGTTTAGTGGAATTTCAAATCAGACCAGGTTGTATTTTTCAATCATATTTTTTGTTCTTCTTGACCACTGACATCAACATCGCTTGCTTTTTGATTCTCTTATCTGCATTTAAACTAGTTATGGCTCTACCAAATATAGATGTAAGCCTTTGCTTTGCAACTGGTAGGGTTGGGTCCGTAACCCTACCAGTCCAAAAATCTGCAAAATGTTCCTATCTGAATCTTCCAGGAGAGAATTCTGGTTTAGAAACTGGCAACATCCCAGAAGGGTGCAAAAACCAGAAAGACTGGAAATGCATGTATTAATAAAAATGAAAATGTATGATGAGGGAAAAGAGAATAAATTATACAGCAGTGGACACTGTTTTACAATTTACTGTTGAGAGTACTGGTTCCTAAACCTTTTCTCCTGGAACATGGCCCTGAGGGTTACACAGATGCTATCTGTATAGCTCAGATGACTGAGGAACACTGATTCCATCAAGTATGAGTAGGAGGGAAGAGGTATCCGTAGGAGATGCCATCATTTTGAAGCTACTTTGTGCACATTGCAAACTAGTTTCTGGCTTGTGACTCTGATGCACTCATTGTCTTTTGATTTGTGTCCAGTGTAATTCTGTCCTTCTTTTTTTTTTAAACCAAGTTCGTTCTTATCTTGTATTATTTTTCCTTGAAGAATGTAAAAGCCCACTAGATAGATTAGTAATTTCATTAGAAGAGGAGAAAAAGCCAGAAGTCACTCTAATCCTGGTTAAAAAAAAAAAAAAAATGGCAAAGTAAAAGAAGTTTCAGCTCCTTAACATTTCATCCTGATGGGGTTCCAGTGTATAATGATAAAAACTTTCCCTTCTTAATTATTAAAAACTGTTTAACCAGCATCTCACAAGCATTATGAAGCATTATTATGAAGCATTTCTTTCTAAGAACATGTAAGAGAATTTCAGTGTTAAAGGAAGTCTAGAAAATAAATGATGGGTTTTTTTTTTTTTTTTTTTTTTTTTTTTTTTTTTTAAGGCAGCACTGAAGCAGTTTTCTTATTGACATTGTTAGTGCAGCTGCCTCTGTTCTGATTTGGAGTAATTGTTCAGGGTAGCTGAGAGAGTGAACTGAGACACTGACAGTGTGGGAATATGCCTCAGAGACAGATATCAAGCGAGTTATTTGAGCTGGTTATCAATTGTTAATTGTCTACTGATCCTTAAACTAGATACCTAAACTGAAAAGGCCACTATCAGCAGCAGATACAAATTATATGGATGCTGTAGGTGTACAGGCCCTACAATATAAGTGGGATACTAAATTTTTTATTACCTATTTGAGCTTTCATATCTGGGTAGTTCTACAGTAGGCCTCTAAACTCAATGCTGTTCTAATTTCACTCATAACTAGAAAATAACTTGAACTGAAACTTTAATAGCTGCGTGTTGACTAATTGTCCATATACATATGTATTGTTAGGTTTTCTGTGTTGAATGTGCTTTATCTGGAATAGCCCGATACAAAAATTTGACTGACTTGATGCCTAGCGTTCTTCAGAATTCTCAGCCTGCTAGTTTTGAATGCAAAGATGAGTTTAGAACTTAGAGCTGGTATACCTCCATTTAGGTACTGCCTGCCATTTTCCTGATGCAGTATTTTATTTTCCAGAAGAAAGCTTAGTACTTTCAAGCTGCAGAAGAAAACAACAGATCTTATTTCAATAGTGGTCTTTCAAAGTAGCAGTGATTACAAGCCCAAAAGCTGAGACAATTTTGTCTCTTTGGAGGTTCTGTGGCTGTAGCTGGCTACTGTCAAATGCCAAAGTACAAGAATTCCTCAGGCCAGCCAGTCAAAAACAAGATTTAGGATTTGTTCCAGCCCCAAAATCTGCCCTGCTTGCCTCCCCCAAACAGTAAGGTTAGTTGTAAGAGATGTCTTCAGTCCCTGCTTTATAGTGGAGTAAATGAAAAGTCTTCAAGAAAACTTGCTAAACAGTCCTAAGGGTCATCCTTCAGTTATTGTTCCTCATAAATAATTTGTATTGGGGAAGGGAAGCCAAGTAGGCACCTGGAGACTTTAGTCAGTTTGAGGCTTTAAGGTAGAATGAAGCGGGTCTGGACAGGGCCTTTCCACAATCAATCTGAGATCCTTCCCACAGTCAGATTTGTCCTTTGAAGTATTGCTTTTCCCATGAAAGAACTCTGCAGTGCGTGTTGAGCATGAGAAAACACTCACTTCATGTCCTATTTTAAAACAGCCAGAACAAGCTTCACGTTAATCATCCCCTCATAATCATCCATAGCAAATGTAATTACTGACCAAATAGTAGTGATAATCAGTGGGAAACATACTTAACCAAAGAGATGGAGAACTTGTAGATCACTTCCCTAAACTGGGAATTCTAGGTGCAGTTTCAGCTCTTTTGCTGTTAATACTCCGAGACAATACAATACTACTGTTGTTCATGAAGGTTACCAGTACTGTTGTGGTTTTAGTCATTATTGTTTGGTGTAGGAGTTATTTGTATTAAACACAATACAGATATTGTATTTAATGATCAAACTCCTCAGAATGTCACCTGTGCGTTTTCAGAGCTTTGAGACTGTGTGTGTGTGTGTGTGTTTGGAGTTTGTCGTGCCAAGTTAGCACAGTCCTTGGTTTTATGTTCATACAAGTTTTTCTTGAGTAAGGGCAAGAGTACTGTTGGAAACATCTAACATGATGTTATTTCATGGAGAGATACACCCCCTCTGAATTGAAGGAGGGGGTGTTTACTTCTTTTTTCCCTAACTAAATAAAAATTAAACTACCTATCTATATATATGCCAGATTTTCTTGGATTATGGTGGGCCAGGATGTGGACTATGATAGCCTAGGAGAAAAGGGTACACCTGCTGAAAGGGATGGATTAGGATATGATCTTTGAAGCAACTGTGTTAGAGAGGATTAAACTTCATGAGACTAAGCCAGTCTCAGAGTTTGAATGAGCCACTCACACCCTCAGACATAATTGTCTTAATGTGGAGGATGGTGCTCTTTAGCAGTTCCCAAAGTGAAGACATCAAATCAGGCGGCATTTTTTTGTTCTCTCAAGTGACCTTAATCACTGTCCAAAAACTTTGTATTGGAGCCCCACCTATCCTATGGTAGTCTGACATATTCGAGCCCAAGTGGTGGCAATTTGGTATCGACACTGCTGTGTGTTTGCGTTGCACAGATAACTGAGGACAGAGTGATAAGCTTGTGATCCTTTTGGATGTGGTAGTACTTTTTTCACTGATTCACAGCGTAACCTCCTCTTTTCCTGCAGCATTGATTTCCTTCTGAAGAGCTGCCTTTCCTCACAGTGCATTAGAAGTCTGTACAGATAAATAAGCACGTACCAATTCCCTGAGTAATTACTTGAGAAATAAAATAGCAGTTTAACAAAGGCACTTCCCTAGTGTGTCTATATTTGTGTTTTAGGGAAGCCCCAAATGAAACACACTTGCAGTGCATCTATTGCATCCTCATCCTTTGTGTTAGGTGGGAAAGGCTAGGATATAGTTCTGCTCTGCTTTTCTGAGGCTTGTATGAAGCTTATGTATAGAAGCATTTAGTACTATGGTTGTCACCAGCTGCCAGCCATTAACTATAGCTTTGTGTTAATAAAATTTTCAGTACTCACTATTATACCATATCAAATTAATGTTTTTCTCATCTAGTATCATGAACTCTATCATCTACTTCTGTATTTCAAGGTGCAATTTTATGTTTAGCAGGAAGATGGTCTTAATTTTCTGTAAAAAATTCTTCATTTTACGTCTGATAGAAGAATGTTTTCCACTGCCTGAGATTTCACATACCAACCTCATCTGTCTTAGTTACCTTCACTAGTCTTGCATAATGGAACTGTAACACTTCCAGAAATTCTGCTGTTTTTCCTTGATCCAGTATCTCCACAAGTCTGCTTTTGGAGATAGACCTTGACCCCTATCAAGGTTTGTCTTGCTAGGCACTTAATCTCCTTGCATATGCTTTGAGGGAGGTGGCCTGTCTAGTTCAGTTTTCCTTTTTTCCTTATTTTTCTTACTGAATCAGCTGTATTTCCTGCTTGGCTGAAGAGGTTTTTCAGTCCTTTGTGGATAACCCAAAATCCCCTGGTCGTGGTATCATTAGCTATAGATAAGTGCAGAGGAGAGATCTCAGTACGAACACAAGCAGGGGACTCTAAGGTCTTGTTCCTGATCTTGTGCTATTTCATGCATCCATGCAAAGCCTCCTTGGGCTTCATTAGAAAGTAGCAGTTATTATCTAGGGTATTTTGGTTTTGTTTTTTTCTTTTGATGTCAGCTTTCCAAACTCTTAAGTCTTAGAACAGCCTGCACTGTTTGTTCTCTTATAGTTTTCTTTCTCTGTTAATTAGCATATTGTGGCCCTTCCATCATCAGCATGGGCAGATATTTCTCACCAATTACAATTTTAAAATAAGCAGACATCTTTCACAAGTCTTATACTGATAGTCCTATGATTTAAGATACTTTACTGAGAGCCCTTTAAAATATGGTAATACTTTGTTCTTATCAACAAAAGCTGCAAATCTGCTTCTTTTGAAGAGGGATGAGTACTAGTCTACTAATTGCCTTCCTTTCTCATTTGATCTTTAACTAGTTTAGTATAGAATCATAGAATCAGTAAGGTTGGAAGGGACCTCTGGAGATCATCTAGTCCAACCTCCCCGCTCAGCAGGGTCACCTACAGCATGGTAGACAGGGTTGCATCCAGGCAGGCCTTGAAGATCTCCAGAGAAGGAGACTCCACCACCTCTCTGGGCAACCTGGTCCAGGGCTCTGTCACTCTCACAGGGAAGAAATTCCCCCTCATGGTCAGGCGGAACTTCCTGTGCTTCAGTTTCTGCCCATTGCCTTTTGTCCTGTCATATAGGACAACTGAAGAGAGTTTGAACCTGTCCCGCTGACACCCTCCCTTCGGGTACTTGTACACATTGATAAGATCCCCCCTGCAGTTTTCTCTTCCCCAGGCTGAAGAGGCCCAGCTCTTGCAGCCATTCCTCATAGGGCAGATGCTGCAGCCCTCTGATCATCTTTGTAGCCCTACGCTGGACTCTGTCCAGTAGCTCCATGTCTCTGTTGTACTGGGGAGCCCAGAACTGGATGCAGTACTCGATGAGGCCTCCCCAGGGCTGAGTAGAGGGGCAGGATCACCTCCCTCGACCTGCTGGCAACACTCTTCCTAATGCACCCCAGGAGACCATTGGCCTTCCTGGCCACAAGGGCACATTGCTGGCTCATGGTCAATTTGTCACCCACCAGCACTCCCTGGTTCTCCTCTGCAGAGCTGCTCTCCAGCAGGTCAGCCCCCAGCTTGTACTGATGCCTAGGGTTATTTCTCCCTAGGTGCAGGACTCTGCACTTGCCCTTGCTGAACCTCATGAGGTTCCTCTCTGCCCAGCTTTCCAGCCTGTCTGGGTCTCTCTGAACGGCAGCACAGCCCTCGGGTGTGTCAGCCACTCCTCCCAGCTTGGCATCATCAGCAGACTTGCTGAGGAGTCACTCTGTCCCCTCATCCAGGTAATTGATGAAGAAGTTGAACAGGATGGGACCCAGTCCTGAGCCCTGGGGGACACCACTAGCCACAGGCCTCCAACTAGACTCCACGCCACTGATGACGACCCTCTGAGCTCTGCCTTTCAGCCAGTTCTCAATCGACCTCACTGTCCACTCTTCTAACCCACACTTCCTGAGCTTCTCTAGGAGGATGTTTATGGGAGACAGTGTCAAAAGCCTTGCTGAAGTCAAGGTACACAACGTCCACTGCTCTGCCCTCACCTACCCAGCCAGTTATTCCATCATAAAAGGCTATCAGAGTGGTTAAGCAGGATTTCCCCCTTGGTGAATCCATGCTGGCTACTCCTGATCACCTTCTTTCCCTCCATATGTCTGGAGATGACAACCAGAATGAGCTGTTCCACCACTTCACCAGGGATGGAGGTGAGGCTGACCGACCTGTAGTTGCCTGGGTCCTCCTCCTTGCCCTTTTTGAAGACTGGAGTGACATTGGCTTTCTTCCAGTTCTCCATGACTTTTCAAAGATGATGGAGAGCAGCCTGGCAACAACATCCACCTGCTCCCACAGTACCTGTGGGTGCATCCCATCCAGGCCCGTGGATTTGTGGATGTCTAGCCTGCCCAGAAGGTCTCTAATCCTTTCCTCCCCAACCGAAGGAAAGTCTTCCCTTCTCCGGACTTTCTCCCTCATGTCCAGGCTCTGGGATTCACAGGGCTGCCCCTAGCAGTGAAGACTGAAGCAAAGAAGGCATTCAGTAATTCTGCCTTCTCTGTATCCCTTGTCACCAGAGCCCCCGCCCCATTTAGCAGCAGGCCCACATTTTCCCAAATCCTTCTCTTGCTGCTGATGAATTTGAAGAAGTCTTTCCTGTTGTTCTTAACATCCCTTGCCAGACTCAATTCCAACTGAGCCTTAACCTTCCTCGCAGCATCTCTACATACTCTGACTGCATTCCTATAATTCTCCCAAGTAGCCTGTCCCCTCTTCCATGTTCTGTGTACTTTCTTCTTCTGTCTGAATTTGGCCAAGAGCTCCTTGCTCACCCATGCAGGTCTCCTGCCCCTTTTGCTGCACTTCTTACTCATAAGGATGTACTGCTCTTGAGCTTGGAGGAAGTGATGTTTGAATAAAAGCCAGCTCTCCTGGACCCTTCCTTCCTTCTAGGGCCTTAACCCATGAGATTCCACCAAGTAGGTCTCTGAAGAGCCCAAAGTCTGCTCTCCTGAAGTCCGGGGTTGCAATCCTGCTTGTTACCTTATTTCTTTCCTGCAGGATCCTGAACTCCACTATCTCATGGTCACTGTAGCCAAGACTACCCCCAACCTTCACATCTCTAACCAGTCCCTCTCTGTTGGTAAGGACAAGGTCCAGCAGGACATCCTTCTTCCTAGCCTTCTCCACCATTCGTGACAAGAAGTTACCATCAATGCATTGCAGGAGCCTCCTGGACTGTTTGTGCCTTGCTGTGTTGTCCCTCCAGCAGATGTCAGGGTGGTTGAAGTCCCCCATGAGAACCAGGGCCTGTGATCTTGAGGCTACTTCCAGCTGTCTGTAGAAGGCCTCATCAACTTTCTCTTCTTGGTCAGGTGGCCTATAGTAGACACCCACAACAGTGTCCCCCATGCTAGCCTGCCCTTTGATCTTTATCCATAAACTCTCAACTTCTTATGCCCCTAGGCAGAGCTCGATGCATTTCAGTTGCTCTCTGACATAAAGAGCAACTCCACCACCTTGCCTTCCTGGGCGCTCTCTCCTAAAAAGCACATAGCCATCCATGACAGCGTTCCAGTCATGTGAGCTATCCCACCATGTCTCCGTGACTGCAATGAGATCATGGCCCTCCCATCGCGCACAGATCTCCAGCTCCTCCTGTTTGTTCCCCATGCTGCATGCATTGGTGTATGGGCATTTCAAAGAGGTAGTCATGCCTGCAGGTTTCCCAGGAAGGGTCTTCGGGGGTTGCTCATAGCCACGTCCCAAACGCACATCCCCAGCTGCATGCACCCATCGGAGGCCCCCCAATCCAACTTGTGTTTTGTTTTCTACCCTGTCTGTATGACACCCCCTCTCCCCACTCCTACCTAGTTTAAAGCCCTCTTTGCTAGGCTGGCCAGCCTGTTTGCAAAGGCAAATGTGTCCAGCTTGGTGAGGTGAATCCCATCTCTCCTCACCAGTTGTTGATCTTGAAACCATGTTCCATGGTCACATAATCCAAAACCCTGTTGCAAACACCAGCGGCATAGCCAGTTGTTGATTTGGAGAATCTTCCTACTCCTTTTCCCATGCCTCCCCCTAATTGGCAGGACCGATGAGAAGACCACCTGGGCTCCCAGACCCTTGACCACTGTGCCCACAGCCTTGAAGTCTTCCCTGATTGTCTCTAGTTTGTTCTCTGTATCGTTAGCACCCACATGAAAGAGCAGCAGAGGGTAGTAGGTTGATGAGCGGACAAGCCTTGGTAGCCTTTCAGACACATCTCATATCCTCGCCCTGGCACGCAGCAAACCTCTCTAGAGGAGGAGTCAGGTCAGCAGATAGGTGCCTCTGTCGCCCTCAGCATGGATTCACCTGCTACGACCACTTGTCGCCTCTTCCGAGTGGTCACGCAAGGCACAGGCTCAGACAGCTAAATTGCTTCCCTTGAGCCCAGGTCTGGGTTCTCCTCATTCTGGAATGCACTAAACCTGTTCTTGAACTGTAACTGCAGGTCTACAGGAGGATTAGGGGCCTTTCTTCTTTTTGTTTGAGAAGCAACTAGCTTCCAGCCTTCTTCGACAGTGTTGTGCTGTACTATTTCACTCTTCAGAGTCCTTCAGCAACTCCCCTGCTCCAGGGAATTGGGACTCTGGGAACAGTACGGTCTCCAAGAGCACCCTCTCTATTTCCTGCTCACAAAAATTTTCTCGCATGTTTCAGTCTACTGACTTCATCCCACAACTCTGACTTGACAACACAAATCGTCAAGCACACCTCTTGCAAGAGGGCGGACCATCAGTCCAGGCCTTCTGGAGAGGCTCTAAGCACTCCTTGCAGCCTGAGACTTGTAGGGCAGCATCTGCTGCTTCTGGATTGAAGCTTCCAACACAGCTGATGCAGCAATCCCTACAGCTACTGGCAAATATGCTTTATGGTGAGTTACAGCCATTTTAGCAAGAGTGGGCACTACTAGCGCTGGAAAAAGAGAAAGATGTCCTCTTGCACCTAACTGCGCAAACTGGGAGCTGTGCTCCAGGCCTGACTCTTTAATAGACCTTTCCCAACTGCTGACTCACAAGGTACTTGAACCACCCTAAACAAGGGCTACCTGTGTCAAAAGCCCCAACTCCCTCTATTCAGGGGCAATGGAGAGTGCTTCTTAGCAGTAGTCTCACCCAGCTACAGTGGGTGATAAGTGCTGGGGCTTCTTCCAGGAGAGCTTAAGGCTTCCTGCAGTTGCCCTTGCCCAGCTCCCCTTACCTGTTAGCAGAGTCACTCTCTAGTCCCCTTGTTCCACAAGGGTCAGCAGACCACTATGTCCAACACGGGCCCCAGAAGTTCAAGGCAGAGCCAAAACAGTGCTACACAAACTGCTGCGTCTGTTCACTGCCTCTGTTAGAACATTTCAGGATTTCTCTGAATTCAGAAATGAAAGGCATCTTCTAATCAGTCTTAATGCTCTGCATTAATCATCCACTAAGATGTCAATTCATAGCTCAGCTGAACAAATGTGTTTAAAAACACAGTCTGGGTCATCTAAACAGTAAAACAGCTGGATGTCAGGAAGCAAGTTAATTTCCAGGTTTCTTTCATAGACAAAATTTTAAAAGTTAGAACTAACCTCAGCATGAAGTATGAGGGTGTGTGAGAGAGAGTTCATTAAATAGTATAGCTTGTTCTGCTTGCTCCCTTGGTGATGAGGGTGCAGCCCTTCAGTGGTTCCACTGGGATGCTAGCGACCTGCTTGCTTTGGCATGAGAGTATACAATAAAGATGAAGTTGCAAATCTGCTGACAGATGCACTTCCTATCATTCATCTGATCTGAAGAGACACTGAATCAACAGAATAAAAATCCCACAGTTACCTCACTGCAAACAGCTGCACCCTTCAGAATGATACCTTTGTCCTTCTGTGTTCATTCAAGTGCTTTAGGAAAATGATAGCCTGAGCATTAAAATAGCACAAAGCATCCAAGCCCTGCTAAGAAAGGGGGGGAGGGGACAGATTTAACATAAAATGATACAGTATTGTTTTCTTCTGGTATCCTTTTGTCTTTCATTTCAAACTTTTATTTGGAAAGCTGTTTCTTCTCTGGTTGTGCCATTGTGTTAAACTGTGCTTAAGCTCAATTTTGTCCTATACTTCAAATCCATTTACATGCAAATCCCTTTCTTACTGCAGTTGCAGAAATGAACAATCCACTTCAGATGTCATCAGCAATTATAAACTAAAATATCAGAGCTTACATCTCAGAAGCTGACGTTGCTAGATCACTGTCTGGGCCTAGTGCAAAAGCATGTAAGTTGTGAAATCAGTACACAGACTGGAATTTATCTACTGATTTTTCACATGCCACTGTTCTCAAGCTGAATTTTAATAAGTGATTCATTAAGAAATGAAGAGATTGAAAGCTGCTTCATACATAACTTACTGTCAATCCCAAATTATAAGTGCAAACATAAATACAGGAAGAAAAAAACAGGAAAAAAAACCTTATTCATGCATCTTGTATGTGAAAGGCAGTTCTAGGGTTACTGTTTTGGAGTTTAATGAGGAGTAACACATTGTGGTGTCTTCTACAGAAACAGGGGACACAAATTTGACAGGTAAACAGTTGTTTTGCACAGTTCCTAAGTGATTGACAATGAATGTTCTGTACGCAGCTGAGCAAAATTGAATGCAACTTCTTTCAAAAATAATTACCTCTTGCCTTACAATAGGCCATAGTTATCAAGTACAGTAATGATTTCCACTAAGTGGATATCGCAAGTGATATGCTACAACGTTCTTGTGCAGTTAGGTAATCTATATATTATGTGTATCATGCAATACTGCATGTTGTAAGGAATGCTTGAACAGCAGCACTCGCGAGTTTATCATTTTAAATGGGATTTGCAAGTTTGTCAGATTTCTTACATGTGTAGAAAAGAGCACTAGTGAGATTGTGAGTGAACAGGTATCTATTACTGAAGACTGATCTATTTTTCATGTTGATCCCTTACATTATGCATTCTTGGTTATTTAACTGTTAACAACAGTGTAAGTCATCTCCAAAAAGTGTAGGCTCCTTGAAGCTCTTTTTTTGGGAATTATTTAATGCTCTGATAACTGTAAAATGCATAGGTTACCATTTTAAAACAGCCTATATCCTGACAGTATTATCTAAACAATCTGAAGTAATTCACTATTTACCATTTTGTGGTACAGCCAGTGTATCTCTAGCAGGGGTGATCCCATCCCCTCTGGTGCGAGTACCACGGCACAGTAACTCTTAAAGAGTGGTGTGGCACCTGGTAAAAATCTTTGTTCATATGACAATATGGTGGGTTTTTTGTTTGTTTGTTTATTTTTTGCTTTTTACTGTTCTTATAGGATAAAGTCTATAAATCAGACTGTAATCACTGAAATTGATGCAACAATTAAACTAGTACTATTTGCCGTAGGCATCACCCACATGAGTTCCTAGTTGTAATATATAAGCACATACTGTTTCTTATCTCTTTTTTTTCCCACCTGTGTGTGTGTGTATGCGTGCATGCACGGGACAGGGAGGAAGAGAACTAGAATTAAGTGATTACCTTACATGTATAATATATGATGGTGCTAATGGGATTTAAGCTGTAAACACAATTTGTATGATTGCCTTGATTGAAGTCCTGCTTCTATCGTTTAATGATGCAGTAGAACAAATGAAATGCCAATCTCTATTCTTGCTATTCTGCTATCTGTTATGGTAACCCATCTTTTCAATTTTATAGCTAATAACTACATTTATAATTCTTAAATATTGGACAGCGGTTCATCCTAGGCTGTACCTAGATTTGGAAAATTCAGGAATTTTTTTCTTCTTGCAGCAATATGGCAGTAAATCAAACTTTCTCTCCGCTATTTTGTTATATTGCCTTGAGACATTTCTCTTATGGAGTGTCTAACATTTCTGTGCTTTCCCTAAATAATTTCCTAGAATCCTATGTCACTGTCCTGAGGAACCATATTTTGCTACTTGGCTCTACAGTCTGATATATATATAAAAAATATATTTTTTTCTTGCAGTGAGAGACAATAAGAATTTGGGTCTAGTACTTATACTACCAAACTCCCATGATTCCTTCTCTTACATTTTGTCTGGGCCACTTTCAGACAAATACTTGGCGCAATGGGAAAATGCATTGTTGATGCTTGAGTCTAGCTGTGAATGGAGACAAAATTTATGCACATTTGAAGTTGCAGCAAAGAGACTTGGCACTGCCATTCACAGTTTTTGCCTAGTATGGGTAAAGAAAAAGGAGAAGCAGCATCATGGTAATTTGCTAGTCCTGTTTGCAAAGTAATTTTGAAGGAAGTCTGTTTATTGTGATTAATAAGGTGCAACTATGTGTGTAAGTTAGTGCCATAGAGATGAAACAGCCCAGATCGATGCAACTTTTGGATGAGGATTCAGCTGTTCTGGCTGCTGCTTTTGTTTTTTCTGGGTTAATATTTTATTACTGTTGTTGATATTTAGGTGAAGATGAAACAATAAGTTGGAGTAGGTTTTCTAGTACTCTTCTGTACTGGACAATGCAGTAGGTGTGTGCATCATGTAACACATTTGCAGTCTTCACAGTGCTAATGTCGAGCAAGGACTGGAAGAGGCAGAGACAGACATCAGGAAAATGAACAAAAATCAGCTAAGAGAATGAAGTGGCTGGAGGTGGTTCAGGTTGTTGATTTGATACAGCAGGAAAATAAAAGCTTTAAGCTATGAGTCTGGAGATAAAATGTTTTAAACTCCTTTCTCTATGTACTTGTAAATACAACACATAACACTGACTGGCACACCTTTCTGCAGCAACGTTTCCAGGCTCGCTGCTGGCTGCTTCCTTCACAGAGGTTTGTGTGTCTCTTGAAACCAAGTCATTGAAATCTCCTCTTTAAACACAATGTCACTAAAGGGATTCTTAGTAGATGTGGGGTTGTGTTGTGTTGTGTTACCTTGAGAGCTATGTGACTAAGTGACCCTTGCATCGGTCCTGTGCGCCGTACTTCCCCGCTCTCAAAAATACAGTGATGTTAGGGATCCTGTTCTAAATTCTTGAAATCTGGTACGACTGCTGGAGCACTTTTCATTGACTTGTCATTAGAGGCAGCTTAGGGGTGCCTCCTTTCATCTGCTGTAACACGACCTTGGAAATATCTGCATTCTTAGTGTGCTCTACACCTGGAGTTGAACTGGCAGGACTCCAGTCAGAGCAGCCAAGTCTGGGACTTGTTTTCATTAAGGAGTGGGAAGACTGGAAGGAAAAGAGGGATGGCTATAGTGGGCATGTGATCTGACTGTCACAGGAAGCTGATTCCTAGAAGAAATGATCCTGAAGCAGTAGAGAGCATAAATATATAAAGGCTGATCAATTTGCGTATAAAGTAATACTGAACTGATGGGAACAGTAGCTAGAGGGACTTCCTTGTGAACTGTAAAGCAAAGAAATTTTTTTCATGAATTGGAGACACTTTTTGGTAATGAAGATTACTTCACTTGGTGTCTTATTGTTTAGTTTAAAAAAGGTTTGTGTTGGGGATATGATCTATTTTCAGGCTTGCCAACTAATTAATAAAATGCAACATCCCTCTGGAGATAAAGTGTACAATGATAGAACTATGGTTTTGTGGAAACATATGGTACATCCTTAAATAATTATTAAGGAAGTGATTGAAAGAGGGTATGTCCTGATGGCCAAGTTTATTCCAGATACACATCTATTAAAAAAAATCAAAATAGCACACAAACTTACTTTTTGAAACTGAAGTAGTAGAGGATACATCAGGTATTATCAGAAATACATGAGCAGGGTGAGTACAAGAAATTGTTCTATGAAACAGCATCAGACTAGATTGAAAGTATCAGGTAGGTGATCTTTCAAGGGTTGGGGAGTATGCGCTTACTTGTTTATAACAGACAAATGCAAATTTAAGTGGGATTCTAGGTATTTGGGAAATCCTGAGTAGTGAGGTGAATTTGGTCTGAAATCAAACATTACTGGTGTCTTTTTGACTAATGGCATTGGTGTCATAATACCCACAGCAAAACTGTTAGATAATGAATTTATAACATGCCATTCTGCAGTACTACCATGGAGTACTTAGAATATTATTTCCTCAAAAAATTTAACCTGGAATTCTTCCTTTCTTCTTCAATATGTCTGTTAGATTAATGTTTTTAGGTACATTCACTAAATCATTGCTGACTTCTATCTGTATCTTCAGCACAGAGGAATGTACTTCTAGGTGCTGCTTTTCGTAGAACAGGAAATGTGAGTCTTGAATGAAGAGAGGCCCAATCTTCCAACTTCATTGTGCCAAGGTTACTTAATCACTTAAATTAATCTGTTACTTTAAGACAAGCTCTTTTCAGCTCACTGTCGGTCAAATGTTAAATGTTACCAATCTCATCTTCAGTAGATAGCACTATGCCTTCCATGTGCTCTCCTGATCCTTAAAAAGGAGATTAGGAAGAACACACTATTTGCCAGTGTGAAAGCACAAAATCCTAAAAATCATTTGAGCTTTACTACCCCTTGCACGAAAAATGGGAATTTGACATTTGACAAAGGACTAGCTTATTGACAAAATGATTTTTTATCTCAAACCACGGCAAGGCTGCACATGCATAGTTGAGACATGTTAGAGTTTGGAAGATAAATTCTTTTAAGTTTGTCTGTGCTGTGTAAACCACAGCCCAGAACTGCAATCATTAAGAAACTCTGTCCTGCAATTTAATCTCCTGGCAGAGGTGATTGTGGCACCGATTGTTACCGGAGCTGAGAACCCCAAGAATCAGCTTCTGCAGATAGCTGAAGCGTGCATTGTGGTGCAAGCATGAGGGAGCAAAACCAAGTCTAGTTCTCAGTATTTCATCTTTGACTTTGCAGCACTGACATTCCTTTAGCTGCTTTCTGGCAGTAATAGATTTTTATTCTTAGGTATGTACCTGTTCTACTCTAGTATATTAGAAATGTAATTGAGAGAAAATGAGGGAGTTAATATCAGGAAGCTGGTGCCTAAAAGATGTCTTTCCCAAACAGAGAAACAAAACAGATTCTTGAGTGGGCAGGTCACAGGGATTTGTCATAGCTGGTGAAGTATTATCTTTCAGGAGATATTGCTAAACATTCTCTTAACCAGGTATATTACCCCACATAATTGGTGACACTTAGTGACTGTTCTTTTTGCTGTCCTGCCTGTTGTTGCTCATACTGTTTCCTATAGGCTTGTGTGCAGTGTGACAGTCCAAATCCTGACTAATCCAATAACAACTAAAAATACAAAGTTGAAAATTCTATCTAAAGGTAATTAACTAGCTTTGCTTTTATGGGTAGGAATCTGAATGGAGATTTTTCTGCCCCAGTTTGTGGAACAAACTGAAAACAAGTTTGATTGTCTTGAAGTTAAAAACATCCTCCAAACACTTACTATGGGCACAGAAAACATCCCAGTGTGGTGTTTAAGGACAAAACAAAAACCTAGCAGGAATAATCCATTGAAAATGTTAAAGATTCCAACTATGAGGGAAGTGCTGGATTTTAACTGCAAGTGGATTTTTACCAGTGAAATAGTATGTGAATAGATTTTCTGTTATATCTTTTGAATTGGCAGCTGATGCCAACCTGTAAGATACGTTTGAATTCCAAACATAGTTTGATGTTGCTTCGTGAGATTCTGTAGCCTGTGCTATATGGGAGGTCATACAGTACCTGTGTTTCCTCCAGACCTGTGAATGAGAGAGAGAGAAAAAAAGTAGAATACAAATTAAGGTAAGAATGATGTCCCATAAAGTCTGAGATGGTAGGAGTGAAGTCAGACACTCAAAAGTTTAGGAATGCATTTTGCATGGAAATCCAGAGTTTATAGGTACATAATTCCATTTATCTAGTAAGCTATTAGAGTATATAGGAACTGTATCACTGACCTCTGCTTTGCTTTGATTTCCTTTGATTTAAATACAATTTTATATATATTTAAAAGATTGGTTTAACAACTTATGCAAATACAAGTGATGCTGCAAGCCATTCAAAAGGAAAGAGGAATGAAGTTTGGAAATCAGAATAGTGTAGCAATAGATGAAGGTAACCCAGGGCATGTCAACACCAGCTGCGGAGGTACAGCTTGGTCTTGCATGCCAGCCGGGAACAAGTGAACTTCAGCCTGGAAGCTGTTTCCCTTGTATTAGTAAGCTTTCCCAGCTGCTCAGGCCTGCTGTCCTGATGACATGAAGCTGGACCTTGGCAAACTCTGTCTTGTGCTTCCCTGAGAAGTGGGTGGTTGTGCAGGGAGAAGAGTGCCTTTGCTAGCTCCGACTCCTTCCTTGCAGCATCACAAGGAAAGAGCGGGTGCAGAAACCTCTGTGTTCCTCAGTCGGCCACATAGATGAGAACTGTGTTAGGGGAGAACTGTACTGCAGAGCTTAACTGAGTTCTGTTTGTGTGTATTAACTCTTTTCTGGAAAATTCTAATTTGATTATTTTGAGCTCTCCTTATTATAGATTGAAAACTTCTGGACTTCCTTCCCCCCCTATTTATTTTAAACTATCTGATACATTCATAGAGCTAAATATCTCTCATCCAAAATATGTCTTGTTTTGTAATTCTAAAAAAATAAATACCTATCATTTGCATTAACCTGACCTTCAAAAGCATTTGTGAGCCACAGATTTTATTCAGATTCTAAATGACTAATTAGCATTTATTAGATAATAAAATTATGACACGTATTGTTAGCGTTCCACAGTCATCACCTGAAAACACACATGCACAATTCTGTGGGTTTTTTTTTTTTTTTTTAGTTACCAAAATAATTGTTCCTCTGAGTGGTATGTGGCTCTCTTTTGTATCCCCATATTACTACCCTGCATTGTATTCTATTACACTGTCATATCAAGTTGAACTTGATAGAATACATTATGCAAATCTGTGACTGCTTCTTGTGTATCAGCAAGAGAGATCTCTGAAACGTAAGCACTACTGCGGTTACTGATTAAAGTCAGATGCAGTCAACACTAGCACAGTCTACCCTTTGTGAGAAGGAAAGGATGTTGCGGACAGTACGGAGCCTTAACTGCTAACCTATCCTTAATAATGCAACATAATTAAAAATTGCTGATTCTAATGAGCTATCAGCAGTTTCCAGTGGCCCAAAGAGGTAAGGCTGTCAGAGGAACTGAGACGATATTGTAATACATGCATAGTGGTGCTGAGGAAGGAGGAAAACAAGTAATGGGGAGTCAAAGGGACAGTCGGAGACTGCTGGGAAAGTGGTATATTGGAGAGGCAAAGAAAACCCTACCGTACTAGCCTGATTTTGTGTCCTGTTTCCTACCTCTGGACAAGGACAAAAGAGTGAGTGAGTATCATTAGGCAGAGAATTGTAAAACTGCAAGGTCAGCCAACAGTGTTAGAGGAGAGACGGCTGGCAGCCTGCGGGGGAGCACAGCAAGCAAAAAGAGTTAGTATGGGGAAAGCAGAGAGGCAACGGTAGGGCTGCACAATACGCTAGAGCTGAAATAGTTATTGGCTAGGACAGGCCTACTTGATCTCAGCTTTATAGTGCCTTGAATACACAGAAGAAGTGTACACTTGAGCTTGCCTGAAACTCAGTTTCAGCTGTCTGTGAGGGCTCTGATTAGGGGAGTATGTGGAGGATAGAGAATGAATCAGTACTTTTTATTTCCAGACAGACAAATCACATTTCTTCTGTTTAGTTCTTCACCCAAACTGAGATGCTTGATAGTTTGGGAACATTGCAGTTAGTGATGGGATAACTGGATATTGTTAGAAGCGACAGCTTGATTTGATTTTAGAACACAGCTCCCAAGCTATTGAGCAATGGTATATCATTTATCATGTAGAGAGATATTTCAGATGATGCTGTCTTTGCCAGATACTCAAGTAAGTCTTAGTTCTCTAATCTGGCCAGGTAAAATATAACACTTTGATTGCTGTTAATGCAACACATCACAGTTGAGACTTGATTGTAATCAAACACGTTGTTCCAGCCTTGTGGTTGCTACCCTCATCAATGTTATGGTGAGATAATTTGCAAAGTAGTTAAACTGCTCGTCATCATGCACCTTCATACAGAATTATACCTATTATATGGATGTGAGATCAAATATTGATGTCTGGCTGTATTCCCCAGCATAGAATTGGGATGAGACTTGGATACATGCTCTCCTGCTCCCCTGCAGTGCTCTAACTTCCATGCATTCTGTAGTGCCTTCTGGACACCTCGAGGATCAGAGCTGTAGCGGGTGGCATTCATCACATCTGCCCTACTGCCTACAGACTGGTACAGAGGTTTAGGGATATGAAGGCATCACTTTTGTTTTACAATTGAACCATTGTATGCTCCACTTCTGTCCTTATAGCCTACGTTCCTCCTATGCTGTATACGTCCTGTCCTTACACTCTATATCCCTGCAGATAAGAAAGAATAAAAGGGCTGAAAAAATGATATGCATGACAAATACTGAACTGAACTGAAATGGGATAAAACAATCCTGTAGCAGAAAGCAAGGAAAGGAAGGGATTTGTGATGTCTAGGGGCTAGCTCCTAGCCTCATTTCCGGCTGGGCAATGAATCCAAGTCAAATCTGTATTAGGCAGGACATTGAGGATACTGTTCTTCATGGATCTTGCAACCTCAGCAAGTCCAAAAGTCCAAAAAGGTTATTTATGTCTTAGGTAGTTATCATAAAGTTTTACGTGACTTTCAGAATGAGTTCAGGATGATTTGAGTTCATTGTTACTGTTTTAGCATAGGTGGTAGCAAAGAAATCACCCTGAAAAAATGGTTAAAAGCCCCTAAAATACAGGAGTGTATGTCATATTGAAAATGATTTGGACATTCATGCCTCAGGCCTTGTATGCATATTTATTTATTGTGGGGTACTAGATAGGCCCTAATCAACACTAATTAAAAAAGAATCATCTCAGATTTATCAGCTACTCAGACAATGTTGCAGAAATCCAACCTAGAGTTTCTATAGCTGGAGCAGAGTATATTCATAGGAAACTTGTAGGGAGAATGTACTTCATGATGAACTGATTCATCACTGAGCTTACGTCTTCCTTATTTTTCTAGGAAAGCATGCCTTGTTTTCTGAGGTTTTTAGAAGAAGGTACATCAATTCATGATTATGAAAACTCAAATTGTATGTCAAAGCAAACATGGAAATGACCGTGTGAAAAATCAGTAGACAAAACTGCAGTTAAATCATATTTGTATGCTTACACTAAACAAAACGTAGGACACCTTTTAAATATCCTGTAACTGTCTTCTCAGCCAAGCCGGTCAGTAGGTCTTGGGTCATGAGCAAGGCGTTGTGTTCAGCAAATAAACTCTCTGCAAACTCTCTTCCTCCTCAGCTCACTAACTACTGTCAACAATTGCAACAAGTTTGGTGATTCACACCTGCCTATGTAGGACCAAGGGAGCTGTATGGATGGTAGGAGCAAGGGAGCTGTATAGAAAAGGTATAATAACCTCGAAGCTGTATGTGGGTCATACGTCCTCATTCACAAGAGTTGTTAAGCCTGCTGTGCCAACAGGTTTCCTTGGCCCTTGACTAAAGGTTGCTGCAGTTAATCTCCCTCGCTCTTTCTTTAGCAGGGTTCATCTAGTTGGTTCAGTAGGCAGCTGTAATACCAAGGAGACCCTTAACACTCTGTCACTGGGTGGTAGTGTTATTTGGTATAAGTTATGAGAAGGTGGAGAACACATTTATTTTTATTAAGTACGTATTTATCTGTAAGGTAGCCTTATGTGTAAATACAAACTTCTTAAGTGCATGCAAATCCTGTCAGGATGTAAATTAAGTGCTTGTGAGGAAGAATTGATTTTCTCCTTGTTAGTCTGTTACCTATTTCCATATGCCTTAGAAAAAGTCTATCCCTTCAGAATCTCATTTCACGATGAAGTAATGTTCTTGAGAAAAGGACAGAACTCTTTGGCATTCACATTGCAGCACTGTCCTTATTTTGCAGAAACTGTTTCCTTGAGCACAAACCAACTTAATGTGTAATGACATGACTTGCCCATGCTAGATCTACCTAAGGATTGCAAGGTCCCATGGCACCATGCAGTTATGTGGAGCCTGCCGGGTTGCCACAGAATCAAAACAGAGTCTGGTGCTGATTTTAAAAGTTGGGCAGTATCTTTATTAACCCAAAGATATTTGCAAAAAGGTGCTAAAATCATTCTTGCCTGAGCAGTGGATTTATATCCTCTAAAAAGAGATGGACTCTGAATGTAAGCCCCCCATAACCTAACTGAGGCTGTAACCTCTGCACTGTGGATGTAGAGGTACTACCCCCATAGTGTGGGATCCTGTCCTTTGGGAAAAGCAAGGAAAAAAAGTCCTGAGTTGGGAAACTTGTGCCAGGATCTCAAATAGTTTCAAAATGATTGTATTTGCATTTTTACATGCACATACATATGCATGCATGCGCGCTTTCTTGCTCTCTTTTCTACTTAGATGCCTGTCATTCTTTGCCAGTTTACTGCAGTAGGCTGTGGATGCTGCTGACTCCCAGAACCTGAAGAATGCGCAGTAAGGAATGTCTTAGCGGCACTCATTCCCTCCCAGCCGGCTGGAGTGGGCTTTTGCAGGAATGTACACAGACCTCCTCTGCCACTTCATCCCCCTGAGAATGCACAGTGTCTGTATTAGAGATGATTCAGTAGCTAGTTAAGCACAGTATGTATCTTATAGGGGACTGATTATATTTTTGAAACTATGTTTTAAAACCACGCACATATATGCTGCTTGATGTTTTGACACATTTAGAACATTGACCCTGAAACAGCAGTTTGTGGCGGAGCATTCTTCTAAGCAGTTTAAAATGCCTCTTAGTGGCTTTAGTTGCCAGAAATGGCTGCCCACTGCAGCAAGTAGGCTGAAGTCATTTTTTTATTCCAAAAAAAAAAAAAAAAAAAAGGAAAAGAAGAAAAAGTACTGATTGTAGTTGTGGGAGTAAAGCTGTAAGCTATTCAGTAATTACTCTTTATGAAAGATTTCATCTGTTTACTAAAACAAATGTTATGTATCGTACAGTCTGAGCTAATTGTTGAGTTCCACCATACAAAAAATGAGTGGGTATCTGAGAAAAGAGCTCCATGGCAATGCCTAGGCTGGAGCAAGAGAACTCAGAAAAATGTGAGTAGGCCACATGGCCATCTGGGGTCTTGTTTTTATTTTTCTCAGCCTTATTATGTTACTTTGTTGTTTATATCATGTGACAAATTGTTCTTCTGTCAGTCAGCAGGATGAAATATTCTGCACCGCTGATTTAATCACGTATTTATTAAATTTCTTTTGCTTCTCAAAGATGGGAGGATTAAAAAATCATGATGATAAGCACACCAAGATAACTTAAATAGGATAAAATGGGGGAGGAGGAGGGGAAGAGTCAATGGTGAAGAGGAGGTATTCCAGCCTGTCTCCAGGGCCTTAGCCAGCCTCAGCAGGCTGGACTTGCACAATCCTGTAAGCAGATAAAGGGTCCATTAGGATGTGTGTCTGCACACCATCTTGTGATGCAGGAGGGCAGTTTGTTTCTGCAGCTGTCCAGCTACGGCATTGTTGGAAATAACCTGAGCTGTCACCCTCGTTGTTGTCTTCCCAAGGGGTGAGGGTGTGACTGTTTTTCTTTCATTTATTAACTCACTTGTCAAATTAATCACCGATATCTCTTGACTGAAACTACCTGTCTCTTACGAAACATGTGAAGGAGGGGTAGAAGAACGTAAGGAAAATGCTTGCTGATGTTCCTCAGCAAATCGTTATTTAGGTGCATTACAATAGGTGCTGTTCATACAGATCCTTAGGCTAGGCAGTGAGTGAATTAGTAAATTGTGGTTTCTGTTGAGCTGCTCATATTCTGATACTCTGTTGCTTTTAAAGGCAAGGATCAAGCCTTAACTAAGTGTACTTTTCTGACTTTGAACGTGGCTCTACTGAAATTATTAAACTAGTTTTGATATGGGCAAATACAAGTTGGAAATCAAATATTTGTTTTTGATCTTTATTGTTCAGACCTGCCTTGCCAGCCAGTCAGTAAGATCATCCACTGTTTCAGCTGCTTCATGACAGAAACCGTGTAACTTCTAATGGCAAACGCCATAGTAAAATAGATGTTAAGGAAGTAAATAGAGTGTTAATACTAGAGCAAACAATGGGTTTAAGGAATAAAATAGCACAGTTATTATGCTAAACAGTTTTCAATTCAGCATGCTATCTCCCCAAGTTGTGAATACAAATCTAAAGTTGTTATTTAGCATCTTCAGGAAGTAATTGCAGTGAAATTACTTCAGGAGCGTGTGAATAACAAGTTAACTCTCTCATGCACAAGGCAAGTCAAAGGATTAAAATGATCATGTAACAATATTGATGCTCACAGTCTTTTACTGTTTTGCTAGCTATCCCTTCCAGTGGGATACTTGAAGCGAATAAGCTGTATCAACATCTAGCTGCTGGGGCACTGTGTGGCAAACGCCTATGCTCTGGTCCCCAGGTCAGCCAGATTAGGCAGGTGCCTGGCCATGCTGCTCCTTGCCTCCTCCTGCAGGCCTGGAGAGCTGTTTCTTTGCACATTTCCCATGGAGGTCAGGGCACAGGAAACACAGTCACGGCTGCATTACAACACAAAGCTGGGATGCTATCAGGATGGGCATCAGGTATCAGGAATTTGCAAGTCTTCCCAAATTCCCTAATCTGGGTGACAGCATAAAATATAAGAGTGCATGACTATCATATTAATCTGTAGTGCATACTCAAATAAATGCCATTTACTCAATATTTAAGAATGGGCTTGAACAGAAA